>NC_053118.1:4123780-4438780 GCF_010015445.1 Perca fluviatilis | reverse complement strand
GAGGAGGAGGAGGCAAGCAGGAGCAGTGGTGCACATTAATGGCTTTCCTGTGTAGAGGGAAGGTAAGGAGAACTGGCCGGCATCTTGGCAGCCACAACAGAGATGGACTCATTTTTCAGATGACAATGCACTTACTGGACTGTTAGATCGTCAAAGACAGATTTATAGATTTTCACATCAAAATTCTAATTAAGTGCCCTGGTAATTTGTTTCATTAGTTCTAAAATGGAAGAACTCAAGTAGCAGGCTCCCTGGACTTAAAGTGCCCATATTATGAAAAAATCACTTTTTCTGGGATTTGGGGTGTTCTTTTGTGTCTCTGGTGCTTCCACACACATACAAACTTTGAAAAAAATCCATCCATGCTGTTTTGAGTGAGATACAGTTTCTGAATGTGTCATGCCTTCAGTCTCCTAGTGAGCTGTTCAAAATCTGTGACGTCACAGTCCGAAATGAGCTGGCTAACCACAACCGTTAGCTCGTTAGCATGCTAACGCTAATGCTAACGCTAGCATGCTACGTCGTTCTCAATAGCAAAGCACTGCTACAACACACACAAGTTCACCATAATCCTGCCTTGTAACTGACTGAAGTTGGAGAAACAGGCTTTCTTTTACTGTCTCTAGAGTTAGCTAGCTGACATGATCTACATCTGAGCTACTGAGCATGTGCGAGTGCAATCAAATATAGTACAGAAGAAGAAGATGAAAAGAGGTCTCACTCTGTAGCTAAAACAGAAACCAGGTGTTAAGAGGATCTGCAGCAGTGAGAGAGAGCTGTGCAGTACAACAAAAATATGGTGTTTTTTGAAAATTAAACCATGTAAACCTATTCTGGTACAATCTTAAAATACAGTTATGAACCTGAAAATTAGCATAATATGGGCGCTTTAACATTCCCATCTTTTTTATTAAACTATTTACACATTAGATATACTATAAATTCCATAGATCTAAGGATGTGGAAAACATCTTCCTTTTTTTCAGGGTGTGTTAGTCTATTACTTCTTGTGGTTTTAGTATCTTGTTGGTGACATACTGTCTATGAGTAAGTGCAAGGCAGTTGTCCAAACTCTGCATTTGGCCTCTCTTTAATAACACTGTCTTAATGTTGACTGTATGAACAGCTTGGACATATCTACCAGTGCTACAGTAGAATGTTAATTAGTAAATCTTTCTGGAGATAATATTATTAACATGTAGTGTATAAATCAGTGCGTTTACATGCAGTTTAAAAAAACAATTATATACGGGTTAAGGCAATACACTTATTTCTCAAATGCCATGTAAACACCTTACCCCGGTTAAAATCCGAGTTCTCATACCCCGGTTAACAGACCTAGAGAACTCCTTTAGTAACCGGGGTATTCCTGCATGTTACATTTTAACCGGAGTAAGATTAGAACTACTACAAAACAGCGATGCCCAAATCAGCAGGCCATCGGCAGCAAAGAGCCTGCGGTCCATCTGTTTTACTCCCCGGGAGATGGCTTAACAAATTGTCCATCTCCGGGGCTGTCAACGTTGTCTCGACTAAAATGTGGAGGGACTGAGCAGCCCCCCTGCTGCGGCCGCTGGCTAACGTTAATGTTAGTTAGCTAACGAAGTTAGCTTGCTAATTCCACCCCACACTAGTTACAGATATAATGAGCCGGACAAGTTGTCAGCCATCTGGCGAGAGCACTGTGCTTTCCTACGCTGTGAGGAGTGTGTGAATGAAACATTTAGTTGTTACATTTTACTGATTTAGTGGCCGTCCGGTCTGTGAATTTTTGATATAAGTCAACCGGAAGAAAAAGCCAGTTGTGCGTTGGCAGAGTCCCACCTACAGTACCGGGGTTAGAGTTACTCTGTCATTATCCCATTCTTCCCCACTCATGTATACAGGGAGAACTGGCATAACCTGGTTATTAATTTTACCGGGGTAATACCATACCCCGTGTGTGTGGGTAAGATGTGTGTGTTAGCGCTAGTTAATTATATGACTTGATCCTAAAGTCTGTGATTCTCAAAAGGTAAATAATCATCAATACTTTTATTAGACTAATTTATTTATTTATAGTTTGGTTTATTATTTTTATTTTGTTGCATTGTCAAAAACAAGTTTTGAAGTCCCAAACTCTGTTTCCATATATTCCAAGCAGTAAATGCATGTTTTAAAAGGTGTTATGTTCTCAAACCTCTTCATACAGTCATCCGAATCACATACTGATGTGTAACAGGAAAAAAATACAAAACAAGTCAGCAAATTGATCAACAACCTTCTTTTTTCAACACAGTGCATCAAATAATACATTTAAACCTGAAGTTTAAGTGAAGACAAGCAAAACTTAATTAACAAAACGTTTTGGACAATCTCTTTACTGCTCCATTTGTTTCTGTCATTTACATCAGGTCATAGATTCTCATCTACATCCCATCAAAACCCTTACATAGATGGAATAAAATCCAACACAATCTCCTCATAGGCCAAGTCAATGGCCTCCGAGTGTGACATTTTTCCAACGTGACAGTGAACCTTTCTTAGATTGCTTTGGATCCACTCCTGAATTGCTGCACTGCAGTCTTACGGGTCAGCTACATTGCACGTGTAACGTCTGTGGAGCGAATGTTCCAAAACTACGCTTCCACTACAATCAATGAAACTGGCTACGCTGGACACCAGAGCTGCTCGTAGTGGTGTGTATGCTCCGCGGAGATCCGCTATACAAGTGTAAAAATAGGACAGTCTTCCATTTATATATTTTACGTGAGTTGTGTGTTGCCCTTTTACACAGAAATGGCTCATAAAGTGTTTATATTTCTTTTAAATTGAACTACCGATATAAAGGAAACGACTTAATGACTGTCAATGAGCGCAGTTTCATTTTGAGAGTTTCTGTTTTTGATTCTTGTTTCCGTCACCTGCGTCTTCTGATAACAGCTGACAGTAAATTGACGTTTTCCCAGCTCTTTGCTGGCTCCAAAAAAACTGAAGAAACAACAACAATCCCAGAGCAAAAGCTCTCCGTCTCGCCTGTGACTCCCACAATCCTACGCCGTGAGTGCGCAGCAGTTGCAGCCATTTAAAAGATACATTCCGCGGCACATATGCTCCGCGAACGGTCTACATACGTTGCGCGTTCAATGTAGCCAATGGACCCACCTTGCATTCTGATTCAGATTTACTTACTTATGACCATGGTTACATAATTCCTACATCTATCATGACAAAACAATGGCACCCGACACTTGAAGGTATCTACATAAGAATGACATGAGACTGTCATGAACGTGTCATAAACATTATAAACAAGTCATAAACGCTTGTTTTAGTAAGTGTCATTCGGTTTTTATCATGACAAGTTATGGTTAGAGTTATGATTAGGGTTAATGTGTCATGATGACAGTGTCATGTCACTCTTATGTAGATACCTTCAAGTAAAGTCTTACCAAAACTACAACATAAATGATGACTTAAAGTTCTTTTTGAGTAACACCGTACTTTAATAATGAAATCCCCCTTTTCCCTTCTACTCGTTATGTCTCCTTCTTAAGGCTGTTGTATGCTTCTGCGGAGGCTCCACACACAGCTTTCGCCGTAGCTTACGTAAGTGGCCTGGTGTTTATACTTGTGCGCTGGTGTGTGGTAGAGCGAGGGAGAAGTGAGAGAGTGACAGTGATTAGCTTCGGAGAGAGTAGCGACTCTAGAATCAAAGTGAGAGAAACAAAGTGTCTCCCCTGTGCTTTCTGACCACGGTGGGAAATGTGTAGCAGGAGAACTAAACCCTCTCCTTGATTTCATGTTGTTTATGGAGAAGGAGAACCAGGAAATGAGTAGGGGGAAATGCAACGCTACCAAGCCACGGCCGAGCGACGTGCATCACTGCGATGTGTAGTTAGATTTTTCAAGAGGTGCACGTCAGGCTACGGCGTAGGGTCTGGCGTAGACACAGAGGGGTCTGCGGGGCTACGCCGTCAATTCGACGCAGAAGCATAAAACATCCAAAATAAATGTGATACTTGTCTCCCAGATGGTTGCAGACCCTTTGATTCATATATCTTCCACTCACCTTAGAGAATCTGGTGTTGTTAACCCTCAAGTTCAAATTAGCCTGTATTTCTGTTTTTAATACTGTACATACTTTTCCAAATTAAACTCCTGTTTAAATTTACACTTGATGATTAACCTGACACTTTACATTTACAATTTTATTCTGACTGCAGTCAGAAGTTTTGTATAGCTGCATATTCTACCAGCACTGCTATATGCTATGCAAACGCAAGTGCTTTCCATGTGGTAGTCGTGATATAACCTTCATATAATCAGGTAATGTCATAGAGATCAAGGTCTTTTTCCACAGAGACCTAAGTGCAGCAGAGAGAGAAAGAAAATACAAACCTAGCCAGACAAAGCAAAAGGACGAATGCATGCACAAATATAACCAGACAACAAAAGAACATACAGAATAGAGAAGAACATAAGAACATAGAACATAGCAATACATAACAAATACATAACAAAAGCACATACAGCATCAGAGACAATCACAGACATTACTAAATAGATTAAAAGTCAAAAGTTTAAAATTGGCCTGTGCGATGAGTATTCAAGTTTTTTAAAATCCTCTGGAATGCATTACATTTATAAGGATCTGTGGAAAAAGAGAACGATGGGTGAAAAGAATCATTATCATCAAAAGTTAAGTGAATGCATTTGAAGTTGTGATCACTGGATAACTGCATTTGTGGTCTTTAAACACAATTGGCAAAAATGCATCAAATGAATGGAGAAAAAATATAATTGTATTTTTCCCTTAAAACCTCAGCCTGCCCCATCTAAAAATAATTTGTTTTATATTCACGCATTTCTGTTCCCCAAAACGATTTGTTCCAAGAGTCACGTAAACTTGGTTCGGCTACGTTTACATTTACTCATTAAAGACCCGAACACACCAAGCCGACGGTTGGCCAAAGTTGGTCCTCCGCCCTATTTTTTTGCAGTCTGTAGACTACTCTTCTCTGTATCATGATTGTTGCTAGACTGAGAAATCCATCCCCTAGCAAGCTAGCTAGTTAACTTGCCAGACTGCTGGACACTAAATGTGTAGAAAAGGCCCCAAAGTTATGTTGGTGTTGTAATTGTTTGGTACAGTTGACCATATTGTGTTTTGTGTCTCCCGTTTGCTCTTGTTTATTCAGTGCTTGTAACAGAGTGGCCAAAGCGTGTGCTGATTGGTATATTAGAGGTGACGTCACACAGTTAATAAGCAGTAAGATAGTTAGTCGGTCAGTTGTACTGTAGTTGTGAGCAGCATCTTGCTTCAGAGTGTGCGTAAATGAGAAGAGTAAGTATATCTGCTGCGTAATTCATGCTACTGTATTTCTTGTTAAACCAGCTGTTGTTTCTGTTATTGATGTGGATGGGAGTTAGGAGTTTAAGGGGTCGCCACGCTACGCAACCACTGTGCTAATTATAGTCACGTTCCTACAAGCTAGTTTATCGCCTTCGGCTCACCTGACGCAGTGCGTCGGGTCAAATATATAACGTTGTGTTTAAACATGTTCATACCTTTACTACTTGTTGTTATGATTAAGTACTTTTAGTTGAGTAAAATAAGAAGTAAGTGGTGTAAATGTTGTTATATGTGCCGCTATCGAGGCTTCTCTATCTGGGATTTGCTAGCTCGAACGGAACATAACATCCGGTTTGGGATTTTCACAATAAGAGCACCAGGCCGTTTAGTTAGTTGGAGGCTTTGGGCGTATCATAGAGAACAGGAAGTGCTGTCTACATTAGCAGTAGCTTTAACGGATGGTAGAAAATCTATGAGAATCCCATCTAATAAGTGTTTGAATCCCTTTTCTCTGCTTGCATTATTTGGAGTTTAAGAGATATATAGTTATATGCTGACTGTTGTTTATTTTATGTTCAGTAATGTGTATTAGGGCGTAAGAAGGAATGAGTGTATACATACGTTTCCTTTATTCATTTGTATTTTGTTCCTCTCTTTTATAGAAACCACACTCGCACTCACATGTACATAAAGCGAAGAGAAAGAAATAAACACAAAGGAACATCTCTCAGCTCTTCATTCATTTATGCTCTGGATATTTGGCCTTAAGTTGTGTTCTGGCCGACACACCTGCATGAACCTAGTGATAACCCTGTAACTAGCACCTAGACTGAGCATCTACCCCTTATCTACACTACATTGATGGTCCTTCGAGCCGGATCACTGGGTTTACGTCAGAGATGGAACTACATCCAGAGTATGATGCTAGTGGTGCACGCCCAAAACGGCACACTCGCCCACCTGTGCGCTATGCAGATTATGAGGTCGATCATCTGGGCTACATCGGTCAGAGGTACAGAGAGGAATTAGAGAATACTCACCAGGAGGGAAAGGCCAGGATGACATCCCTCACCTCCCCTTATGACTCTCCCCTTCGCCTGCAGAGGCGGGATGCTATTCTTCAAGAGATGGACCTGGGCTATAGGGCTGAGAGCCAACAGTACAGCCAGAAGGATCAGCTAGCCCCCCAGCGGTTTCCAGAGAGGGAGTTTAGGGAACAGTTACAAGATTACTCTACGCCCCTACCTCCAGCGCTGCACCCCATACATCCACATGAGGACAGCCGAGTTGAGTTGGACGACATTCGTCGTGAAAGACGCCTCCTGCAACAGACACAGCGGCACATGGCATCGGATTTAGTCGAGCTTAGAGGGCTGCGAGCAGAGATGAGACAATTAGTAGATGCTGTTTGCAACATACAGAGTCCAACATCTCTTCATACCAGAACACCAGAGTTAACGGTGATGCCGTTGCAGCCACCTGTTGAAAGTGAACCTAAAGCTGATGAAGAGGATGATTGGCCTGCACCACCGCCATGGCCAGCCCCAGTAACAGATGAGCTTCTGCCTGGTGACCCACCCATGCTACATCCGCTTATTAGGAGAATAGATGAGGCTCCAAGAATTAAGGAAGAAGCACGGCCACCCCCACCTCCTGACATGTTCGTGGGCCAGCCACAAGCTAGCCACTCAGCCCAGGGGACCCATCCACCTCCCTGGTTCAAGCCCGTTCAGCTTCGGCCGCAGCCGCACAGTTTACCTCCAGCTGAGCCCAAGTACTCTACAGCTTATAGTGGTCAACGGAGTGAGCTTGGCTGCAACCCAACGCCCCCACAGCAACATTCAGGCATGGCATGGACACAGCCCCTGCCCTTCAGATCACCTCAGGGTCATAACTCCAACGTCCCAGAGCCAAGTTACCGTGGGCCACGCCCAACAATCCGCAACTTCTCAAGTCGGGACCCAAGTGAGTTCGCACGGCTCAAGATTTCATTGGAGAACCTCTTACCACATGATGCATCTGAGCTGTTTAAATACCAAGTGTTGGTCGATCACTTGCAACTAGAAGAAGCCAGGTTAATAGCAGACGCTTACCTTAACTCCCCAACACCCTTTTCAGACACAATGGTTGCCCTAAATGACAAGTTTGGCCAACCACATCAGATAGCGCTAAAGCGTATTGCTGCTGTGATGGACTCACCAGACATAAGGCGGGGAGACTTTGCTGCATTTGAGAAGTTTGCACTCCAGATACAGTCACTTGTGGGAATGCTGAAGACACTAGGCCACGAGGGTGAAGTGGAACTACAGTGTGGCTCACATGTTGCTCGTCTGCTGAGCAAGCTGCCACCTGAGCAGAGAGCCGAGTTTCGCCGCTGCATGTACCATCAGGGCACACAAACCCACACCTTAACTAACCTTGCAGAGTGGCTGAAATATGAATCTTGGTGCCAGGACTCTGAAGGACAGTTAGCTGTGAGAGGAGCTCGGGAGAAGCCAGTGTCCAGACCTGAGGGTAGGAAGGGTAAGCAACCCACCACTGTTCTCCATGGTGTGAAGGACGCCACTAAGAAACCAGAGGCACCAGTGCCAAGCAGCTCCTTCAAAGGTAACAAGAGCAAGCCATATTGTCCATTCTGCAATAACGATGAACACTACCTCAGTCAGTGTACAGAGGTATCCAGGCTAACAAAGGATCAGCTGACCGAATGGATAAAAAGCAACAAGAGGTGTTGGCGTTGTGCACGGCCACACCAGGCGGCTCAGTGCAACTTAAAAAAGACATGCAGCCTCTGCCAAGGCAAACACCTCCAGGTGCTGCATGAGGTGAACATGAGGCCACCTAAGGAGGCAGCATCAATACAGGCAGCGGAAAGCCATGGCACAAGGGGCACAACAGAGGTTCTGTATCTGGACCGACCCACTGAAGGCAGTCGGGTCCTTCTGAAGGTCGTCAAAGTCCGCATTCACCATGGTGACCAATCGATCAACACCTATGCCATACTTGATGACGGTTCAGAGAGAACTATGCTGTTGCCAGATGCTGCAGAGAAACTAGGTGTGCAGGGGACTAAAGAGGACTTACCACTACGCACAATTAGAGAGGAAGTGCAGACCCTCAGGGGTGCATCAGTGTCATTCTCCATTTCTTCGCCGTCGAAGCCAAAGACCAAGTTCAAGATTACGGGTGCATTCACCAGTGCTCGCATTGGACTAGCTGCCCATACCTACGCCATGGAGCAACTCCGGAACACCTACAAGCACCTTATTGGCCTTCCCATACGGACTCTTACAAACGTTAAGCCCCTGCTTCTCATTGGGAGTGACCATCCCCATCTCGTCACTCCCATTGAACCTGTCAGATTGGGACCTCCAGGTGGGCCTGCTGCCATTCGCACAAGGCTGGGCTGGACACTGCAGGGCCCAGCGAGTGTAGTCCGCCACCTCGCCCAACCACAGCAGTGTTTATTTACAACAGTAGCACCCCAGGTGAGCGAGCTGATGAAGCATGTTGAGAGATTATGGCAGGTTGACACTGTCCCATTCAGAAGCGAGAAAGTAGTTACTCGTTCAAGGCAGGACCAAGAGGCCATCGGCATCCTTGAGACCAAAACCATCAGGGTAGAGGTTGATGGCATTCTACGTTACGCCACCCCGCTGCTCCGCCGGAGAGACATGCCACTCCTTCAGGCTACTAAAGAAGCAGTCATGCCTAGTTTACGAAGTGTAGAAAGGCGACTGGCCAGAGACCCTGCACGGGCAGAAGCTTACAGAGTGGAGATGGAGAAACTGATAAAGGCAGGCTCTGTCATCAAGCGTGGACCGGAAGTTCCTGCCGAGGAAGGTCGTGAGGCATGGTACATCCCTCACCATATGGTGAGCCATAATGGCAAGAATCGGCTGGTATTCAACTGCTCCTATCAGCATCGAGGGCAGAACCTCAACGACCATCTGCTGCCTGGGCCTACCTTAGGGGCATCACTACTGGGGGTTCTGCTACGATTTCGCGAGCATGCAGTTGCAGTTAGCGGAGACATCAGAGGCATGTTCCACCAAGTTCGCCTCCTCCCAGAAGATCGTGCTCTGCTCAGATTCCTTTGGCGCGACGTCAGTCAAGAAGGACCTCCTGCAGTGTATGAGTGGCAGGTGCTACCGTTTGGAACAACATGTAGCCCATGCTGTGCCACCTTTGCCTTGCAGCGCCACGTCTCTGATAACAGCCAGCCAGATGAAGAGGTGAGGATCTCAGTCGAGAAATGTTTTTATGTGGATAACTGCCTCCAGAGTGTTCCCACAATAGCTGAGGCGAAGCACCTTGTCGACAAACTACGAGCCCTTCTTGCATCTGCAGGCTTCGATCTGCGTCAGTGGGCCAGCAACGAACCAGATGTAACAAGTCACCTACCAGAAGAGAGTTGCTCAGCTAGTGTTGAGTTATGGCTGGCTCAGGACAAGACCGATACCCCAGAATCTACTCTAGGGCTAAGCTGGCTCTTCCACACTGATGTCCTTGGCTACAAGCATCGTCATGTGGAGTACGGTGTCCCCACGATGCGTAATATCTACAAGGTGTTGGCGAGTCAGTACGACCCCCTGGGGTTTATTCTACCCTACACCACCAGGGCTAAGATAATCGTCCGACACCTGTGGGACAAACACAGGGGATGGGATGATCCACTACTACCGCAGGAGCTTCTGCAGCAGTGGAAAGCCTGGGAAGAAGAACTACAAATCTTACCTCAAGTCACCCTGCCCCGACCGTACATGTCGAAGGACGTGGACATCTCCGGTCTTCAGAGAGAGGTGCATGTATTTTGCGATGCCTCAGAAGAGGCTTATGGCTCAGTGGCGTACCTCCGGACCACTGACAGACACGGTGAAGTTCATCTGTCATTCCTGATGGCCCGTTCCAGAGTCGCTCCCAAGCGATTTCACTCTATGCCCCGATTGGAACTCTGTGCTGCCCTTACTGGTGCACAGCTCTCACAGATGCTGAAGAGGGAGCTTACCATCCACATTGATCAGACAACCCTTTGGTCAGATTCCACAACGGTGCTGACATGGCTGAAGTCTGAATCCTGCCGATTCAAGGTCTTTGTGGGCACCCGCGTGGCCGAGATACAGGAGCTGACTGACAGGCATGCCTGGAGATATGTTGATACCGCAAGGAATCCTGCTGATGACGTAACACGAGGGAAAAGGCTGCGAGAGCTTGTTCAGCCAAATAGATGGAGCCGGGGACCCACTTTCCTCCTGACTAGTCCAGACTCATGGCCAGAGGACCCCGCTGTTGACCAAGCAGAAGATCCCTCAGAGCTGCGCAAGTCTACCTTCTGTGGGGTTTCCGCAGTTGCATCAAGCCAGTGTACTTCAGACATGGGCCAATACGGCTCTTGGAAGGAGCTGCTGGAAGAGACCGTGCAGGAGCTGCATGGGGCGGCCAACCCTAATGATAAGCCCACAGCTGAAGACTACCGACAGGCTGAACAGTTGATACTGCAGAGGGCTCAGAGGGATAGTTTTCAGCAGGAGTACAGCCTGCTGAAAGCGGGTAAGCCAGTCCCCAGCAGCAGTCGACTCCGCACGCTGTCTCCAGAGCTGGATGAAAAGGGAGAGCTCATTCGGGTTGGAGGACGACTCCGTCGAGCAGAAGGCCTAGAACTGACCACTCTACATCCAGTCATCTTAGACCCAGGTCACCGAGTGACTACGCTTCTGATCCAAGACTTTGACGACCGCCTCCGCCACCCAGGTCCAGAGCGGGTGTTCGCCGAGCTTCGACGCTCCTTCTGGATCCTGCAAGGGCGTGAGGCTGTCCGGCGCTACCAGTACAGCTGTGCTGACTGCCGACGATGGAGGGCAAAACCTGCAGTGCCGAGGATGGCAGACCTGCCATCTGCCCGTCTGCGCCTTTTCAAGCCTGCTTTCTATTCTACAGGAATGGATTGCTTTGGGCCATTTGAGATCAAAGTGGGCCGACACCGGGAGAAGAGATGGGGGATCATCTTCAAGTGCCTCACAACTAGGGCGGTGCACTTGGACCTCCTTACCTCTATTGACACTGACGCCTTTCTGATGTCCCTTCGTCGGTTTATCGCCCGTAGAGGAACGCCTGCAGAGCTGTTCTCCGATCAGGGGACAAATTTCAAGGGAGGTGAGCGAGAACTCTGTGAGACCTTCGTTGGAATGTCTAATGAACTACAACATCTCCTTGCACCACAGAAGATCTCCTTCCGCTTTAACCCCCCAGCAGCTCCCCACTTCGGAGGGGTGTGGGAGAGGGAAATACGCTCAGTTAAGAGCGCGCTCTATGCCACAGTCGGTGCTCAACCTGTACCTGAAGAAGTGCTTCGCACTGTACTTACTGAGGTGGAAGGGATCCTCAACAGTAAGCCATTGGGTTACGTGTCTTCAGATGCCAGCGACCCAGATCCAGTGACTCCCAGTGTTCTTCTTATGGGGCGGCCTGATGGTTCGCTACCTCAGGTAGTCTACCCCGAAAGCGAGCTCATCTGTCGACGCCGTTGGAAACACTCCCAAGTTTTGGCTGATCACTTTTGGGCCCGTTTCATCCGGCTCTATGTGCCGGGTCTGCAAGCTCGCCAGAAGTGGCAGGCTACACCAGCTGATATCGAAGGGGACTGTGTAGTGATGATCGCTGATCCACATCTTCCGAGGGCCCTCTGGCCCATTGGGAGAGTGGTCAAGACTCATCCTAGCCCTGATGGGCACATCAGGTCCGCTGATGTAAAGGTGAAGGAGAGAATCTACACCCGGCCAGTTGCCAGGCTGGTTGTCCTCCCTGCACTTCCTTCTGGAGAAGATGGAGATGGTTCCACTCCTGCTACTACAACCCAGCCATAGAACTTTGTTGCCTTTTATTGATGAGCAAATGTATTACCTACATTTGGGGGCGGCTGTAGAAAAGGCCCCAAAGTTATGTTGGTGTTGTAATTGTTTGGTACAGTTGACCATATTGTGTTTTGTGTCTCCCGTTTGCTCTTGTTTATTCAGTGCTTGTAACAGAGTGGCCAAAGCGTGTGCTGATTGGTATATTAGAGGTGACGTCACACAGTTAATAAGCAGTAAGATAGTTAGTCGGTCAGTTGTACTGTAGTTGTGAGCAGCATCTTGCTTCAGAGTGTGCGTAATGAGAAGAGTAAGTATATCTCGCGCGTAATTCATGCTACTGTATTTCTTGTTAAACCAGCTGTTGTTTCTGTTATTGATGTGGATGGGAGTTAGGAGTTTATAATGCCGCACGCTACGCAACCACTGTGCTAATTATAGTCACGTTCCTACAAGCTAGTTTATCGCCTTCGGCTCACCTGACGCAGTGCGTCGGGTCAAATATATAACGTTGTGTTTAAACATGTTCATACCTTTACTACTTGTTGTTATGATTAAGTACTTTTAGTTGAGTAAAATAAGAAGTAAGTGGTGTAAAATGTTGTTATATGTGCCGCTATCGAGGCTTCTCTATCTGGGATTTGCTAGCTCGAACGGAACATAACATCCGGTTTGGGATTTTCACAATAAGAGCACCAGGCCGTTTAGTTAGTTGGAGGCTTTGGGCGTATCATAGAGAACAGGAAGTGCTGTCTACATTAGCAGTAGCTTTAACGGATGGTAGAAAATCTATGAGAATCCCATCTAATAAGTGTTTGAATACCTTTTCTCTGCTTGCTATTTATTTGGAGTTTAAGAGATATATAGTTATATGCTGACTGTTTATTTTATGTTCAGTAATGTGTATTAGGGGATAAGGAAGATGAGTGTATACATACGTTTCCTTTATTCATTTGTATTTTGTTCCTCTCTTTTATAGAAACCACACTCGCACTCACATGTACATAAAGCGAAGAGAAAGAAATAAACACAAAGGAACATCTCTCAGCTCTTCATTAATTTATGCTCTGGATATTTGGCCTTAAGTTGTGTTCTGGCCGACACACCTGCATGAACCTAGTGATAACCCTGTAACTAGCACCTAGACTGAGCATCTACCCCTTATCTACACTACAAAATGAGTAAAACTTTACAAGGTTTCATTCACACACACTTACACAGCGTATGAAAAGCACATTGCTATTGCCAGATGAGTGACAACTTTGTTTGACTCATTTCTTTTGTAATCAGTGTAGCATGAAAGCAAGGTGAAATTAGCTATTAACTAGGTAACTAGCAAGCCATCTGCTAGTTAGCTGGTTGCATAGAGACTTTTTCTTCGCCGGTACAACGGACTGCAGTTTGGGAGACAGAAAAGCTAGCTAGCCGTCTCCTGCCGTCTGCTCTCGTCCTGGCTGGGATTGTGGCGGAGGGACACCCCACGTTTGCTGGTTAGCACAGAATATTTTCCCAACGACCTGGCCATCTAAAATGAAGCAACTGAAGACCAACCGATAAGCATAATTTAGGTGGGCAAGTTGCCTTGTGTATGTCATAGATGTATTAAAAGATCTGGACACAACGTTAATGGCTGTTCATTCCTAGAGAGTTGCTCAGTGGTGCATCCGCAAAAAGTTTCGGGTTACTTCCGTGATATGCGCAGTAGTATTTCTTATGCTGGCCCGCCGGAAGTTCCTGCTTGCCCATAGGCTTTACATTGTGGGTGACGTCTGGTTTCTAAATCGCTTCCTCGCCGGAAGGAAGTTTTACATCTCTCAATGTAAAAAGTCCATGGTTTAAAAGCTCTAAATAAGTTTCATAACCGACCCTGGTTACATTACGACGTATCCTGGCACCAGTTTTACAGACATCCCTTATACAATGGTGGCCTATGGGGAAAATCCTTTCTGGGTCGTAGGGGGGCTTTTCGACTACCACCGCCTACTGGTATGGAGAGTTATTCCGTCTCACGTAGATGCAGAACTGCTAGTTGACCTTCGGCTGTAGTCTTTGGGGTGCAATTTTCGGCCAGGACCCAGGCAACGCAATGGTCTGCCTTCGTTGCAACTAGTTCTTTGACGTCAGGTTGCTCTTTCAGGGCCTTAAGGATTTGTGTAGAGTCGACTGACTGATGCATTTTCATCTCTACTAGATAGTGGGAAATTTCCCAGACCACCACAGGATAAATGTTTCCTGCCTCTACTCTGTGAGCGGCTGGCAAGACAGACACAACACAACTCTCACAAAGTGTCCCTTGTCAGCTGTGATTTATGAGTTCCATTCCAGGGGAAATTAATTTACCTCATCAGTCCCCAGCCTGTTTCGATGCTGCCGTCTATATTAGCACTTCTGGGGAACATCTATCATTCTGACTTGCCCGTAGCCCGAGCCAGCACACAGCAGCAGCACAAGTCCCAAGCTCAACCCAGGCCTCTTTACCGGAAAAGTTTTACCAGTGAAATAAGAGTTGCTTACTGCCATGGACCATTTACAGAGCTTATTTCCTCTCCAGCAGACTGTTCTTGTGTGTGTGTTGAACACTTCTGAGAAAGGCTAACAGTGCAGTGAAAACCGGATATTGTATTTCTGTTTAAACAGACTGTTGTAGTGACATGATGAATTAGACAAGCAACAGGGATGGTATAAGGACCGTAGTAAATCTCTTCAAATCTGTCTAAATATAGGGACTTAGAATACATCAATATATAAATAAAGTTGTAATATTTAGAGAATATTTGTAGTATAAAATCAGAATATTTTGTGCTGTTAACACTTCGCCGTACATGTTTGCTCCCCAGCCAAAAAAAGAGGCTTATTTGAGAAAGAAAAAAATATTTAGGAGAATAGGATATGTAGCTAAATAGTCGAAGATAAAAGGTCTACCAAATAGCTGTTGGATCTTTCGACTACAGATCCTCTGTGAATGGAGCTCACTTGAGGCTCATTTTACAGTTTGTCACACCAGGGTTAAAATAATCAGTCATTACTTACTACTCCAAAAAGCCTCAAAGTCCTGTTGCTCTTGAAACACAACTGACTTCAATGTTAAAAATTTAAGTGTATTGGCCTTCTATTAAGGTTAAGAGAGCTCTGAACACTACACGTAATGTTGATAATTTACTATCCACATTTCAAACTCTCCACCCAAACTCATCACTGTCTGTCCTCCCCAGGGGGACTGTGAGGACCACGCCACCCTGCTGTGTAGTTTACTGCTGGGATTTGGCCTGGATACATATGTGTGTGTGGGTACCAAAGGCAAGGTAACCCCACACACCTGGGTCCTGACCCGCGGTACTGATGGGAGCATCACCTTCTGGGAGAGTCTGACTGCACACAGGTCCAATTTTCTTTTTTTTCTTTTTTTTGTCATTCTTCAGTCAGCTGATACTTACTAACGACTGTAACCCCTGTTAATAATAATAAATATTTATGTTGGGTTAGATCCCTTTTTTAAAGCTACATTGTGTAAGAATTACTCCCATCTAGCGTTGAGATCATATATCGCAATCAACTCTCTTGCCGCGCAGTATTACAGCTACGGTAACCTTCACGCTTCAAAAAGCAAAGGTTTACAAAAAGTCGTCTATCAGCTGTGTTCAAAACTCTTATTCGCTGATGGTGTTGGTTCACTGAACATCTAATGTGGTGTGCACATTTAAACACAGGATCCAGTGCCGTTCCAAGGTTTTATTGTTATCAAGGCAGGGAAAGGTTTACACTGGTGGCAGGTAATTGGATGAATGGATGCATGGATGAATGGATGATTTTGTCTAAACAAATAAGCACATAAAGGATATGTCACAGATCTAAACAGCCTTGAACAATCAATCATTACCAAATAGGTTGGATTCAGCTTGACTTACATCAGTAATGCATCCAAAGTCTGCACTGCATCCACAATCTGTACTACGGTTTTCTCTTAACGTTAAGCAGGATGTCACCCTGAAATCTAGCATAAATCAAACAAGATACATTCAACTTCAAGGTATAACATTCAACTTCAAGGTATAACATTCAATCTGACCAAATAGTAAGGGTTATACAATGAAAAGGTCCATCAACTCACATCACTCCTTTCTTTGTTCTGCCTGGTTTTGTTTGGAGGGAAAAGAGGGCCACAGGCCTGAAGGGAGGAGTTATATAGAGTGGATAGGGGCGTGGTTTTAGTGGTGATTGACAGTCCATGAATGAGGCAGGTCAGGTGGGAACTTGATATTTAACAGCTGTCATTGTTGGAGTTCATGCTTTCTCTTAATACATCCATGAGTTCATGTCGGATAGTGGCGCGGACACCACTAAAGAAACACGACTATGTATAAAAGGCTCCATTACCTTGTACCTCACGTTATGGCTCCGTAGCAGACGTTTTAAAAAAATAGGCTAACGATTGTGTCATAACCAAGCGACTTACTGTCGCATAGTAGAGGAATTACCATATAGTACAGGAGAAGCTCGCAGGCAGTTTGGACTTACATTAGCTGTTTAGGTTTAATTACTGATGTTAACTAGCATTTTAGTTAGCAATAATTAGCCTGTGCCCATGTTAGACAGGTTGCTCGCGTCACATTTACGTTGTTTCTGTCAGTTGGAGGCTGCGCAGTAACGCTCGGCGCTCACCGGAAAAGTGCTTCTAATATCCTTCACTGGTCTCCGTCCAGAGCAACGGGCTCTGTTGGTCCATTTTATATATATATATATATATCTCAATGGGTCTACCCCAGTTCATGCAAGTGCAAATGTAAAATTCCAAGCTAATAGGAATACTTGAAATTGATGGTGGTGGTCAATATTCATGAAATAGGACAAGTTTGTGAAGGACAATACAGATTTTGATAATGAACAACTACAAACATTACACACTGTGGCTTTAAAAAAATAAAAATAAATGAACAAAAGATATATTTGGGTAAACTGTCTTCCATAAACTTTATTTAACATTTTGAGTTTTTCTCTAACTGCTAAAACCAAACACTGTCTGAGAAATCTTTTAAACTGCACTGTGTTTTGTTTCCTTTTAGCTTCAGTTAGCTCATTAGCCAGTCTTTGTGTGTTTGTCAGCAAGATATCTCTGAATGCTATTAATTTTTTAAATTTGCAGGCCAGGCTCTAGGCCAAGCGATGATTGATTTCATGTTTCTATGGTTATTCATTTTTGGGATTTTGTCCCTCAATTACTGTTTTTGGATGTTTTTGCATAACTCCCTATAATCTTGTAATGGAGATAGACTTGATTTCATATCTTTTGTCAATTTGAAGTCAGTGATAGAAACTAGGTATTGATTTACACCAAGCAGTGTTTTTGAGGAGCTTTTTTTTTGTTTTTCTTATCTCCTGAACCATTTTTTTTTCTCCAAATTTTACAATTTTTTTACTTTATGGTAGTACTTTCATTTGAAGCCTTCTTCATTCCTCACTCATTAACTGGACCTATATTTTTTAGGCAATTTCCCACCACAAAGCTTTGGGCTAATTTAATAGAGCGACAGTATATTTTATCACAACTTAAGTCATGCCCTCAAAATGGCATGGCCTAATGGATTTGATAATTATGAATATAATTTTCGATCAATTTTGTTAGTATTTTTGCAATGCCACTGATTAGCTATGATGTCCCATGTGAATGGTCAGATACCTGCACCAGGCCATAGACCCAGATGCCCCGCCCCTGGCCCCCCAGCCCAAACCCTCTTCCCCCTACCGCACTGTGGGCTGTGTCTTCAACCACCAGACCTTCCTGGCCAACTGCCAGCCCACCGATGCTGTGGAGCTTTGTGTCTTTGACTTCCAGGTAAGAGAATGCTGTCCTATAGTTTCCACACAGATGAAATACATTTTACTTATATTGCATGGCCCATTGTTGTATTTATTAATTATCATGGCCCTTTAGTGTTGAAAAGGTGCCACTAAAATCTCATTATGCTGGTCACGTTTGTTTCATTGCGGGTATTGTGTTAATAGTCAGGGTCAGGTGAAATAAGTTTCAATATGAAAGTCTTTATTTACACTGCATATTAAATTGGCCGGAGAAGATCATATTAAATGTGCAGTGGTGATTTTAATCAGACAGAGGTTAGTCTATATTAGGGCTTTGACTCCGAACTTCGTTATTCGAATATAAGTCGAATATTAAAAAAAATAATGATATTTGAACGAATATTAGCCAGCCCTTAATATTCGAACCTGTTATGGGCATTATTTTTTGTAAATGCGTTTGCTTGTAAACGTTGTTTTCAGTTCAGATTCCGAGGCTTTTTCCACGCATTTCAAAATGTAACTACGCGTCCGCGATCGCACGTCTCGCGCGTGGCTCGGTAGCGCGGTGCATTCCCCCCTAATTCTCAAAGAAGGCAGGCTGGCCCAGGGCCAGGCCAGCTCAGCGGCGTCTTTCTCCCGTCGCGTTCCGCTGTCTCTCCTACCTACACCGGCGCCGCACCCTGTCCCTTCTCCCCTTCCTACCTGCCTGCTCAGTGCTGCTGCACATGAGGAGAGAGCACAGAGGGGAGGGCGGGGCTGTTCCTCAGTCACACAGCAGAAGAGAAAGGTGACTGTTTCGGCGGCCAAAGGAGAGAAATACTGGCGACTCTTTTTTTATTTTACAGAAAGTCGCTGTCTTTTCTACAGAAAGTCGCCAGATTTGTCGCTAGTCGCTTTTGTGAAAAAAAGTCGCTAAGTTGGCAACACCGCCCACACACACACACACACACACACACAATGGCTCGACGCACACACCAGCACACGAGTATAAACATCAGACCACTTACGTAGGCTACGGTGAAAGCTCCAAACTTCCTGTCGAAAGCACACTGTTTGTGTTTAATCCAGGGTCTGACTTAATTTTTTTTTTAAATGAAGGCATTTAATGGTCAAAATATTAATAAATATTCGAATATTAATATTAATATACAAACGAACTTCGAATATGATTTTTGGGCAAAAGTCAAAGCCCTAGTCTATATCCACCACGTTCCACTTCAGGGATTGCTCCGTTGCCGCCGGAAATTCTGACGGATATCACTCTTTTCGCCCGGATGTCCGTCACCTTCCTCGTTCTTTGTGTTGGAATTTTAAACTTTTTTTAATTTATGAGGACTATGGTTAACTGCTCCTCAGATCTCTGCAGGGTAAATCCAGACAGCTAGCTAGACTATCTGTCCAACCTGAGTTTTCTGTTGCTCAACTAAAACTACTTTTAAACATACACATCTTCCACCAAAACAAGTTCCTTCCCGAGGCTATTTTGCAGAGGCACCATGGCTTAGCACCGCCCAGGACGATTGTGATTGGTTTAAAGAAATTCCAATACACCAGAGCACGTTTTTCTCCCATTGCGGAATGCTGTGTCGACTAGCCAGACTCCCCTCGACAGCGCTGTGGAGGAAGATCTGGCAAAGCGAGACTTGACAGAGGTAGTCTCAAGCAAAGAGCAGTGGGCTTGTGACTGGATGGTTGCCGGGGGAATCTGCAGCACTTCCATACATCAGCAACTCCTGTCCTGTCATGTTACCCTAAAGACAGGCAGCAAATCCCCAGAGGCTACAGTGTAGTGGTTCTCTTGTGTGAATGGAAAAAGTAAGCACAGATAAGAGCATCAGCTAAATGTCTTTTTTTTAATTTTTATTTTTTTTCCCTCCTTCTTTCCTTACAGAATCAGTCTCTGTGGAAGGCGATGAGCGAAGAGGCTCTGAAGTCTGTTTGCGCCCCAGGCTCCACCACCTCTCTGCCCCCTCTACCTCCACTCTGTGCCCCATCTCTGGATCCTGCTGCTGCCAGCAACCAGCTGGAGCTGGAGATACGCTACCTGGTTTCGGAGCACAGGAAGGTAAAACACAGTGCTGGACTAGATATGAACCCTTAAAGTTTCGGTGTTTTAGGATATGTTCAAGTCTGCTGACAGCTTTTATGACAATTAAAAGCTATGGTTCACATCCCATATGTTTCCATCCACCTGTTGTGATATGTGTTGTATGCACATATCAGTTTTAATATTAATTTGATTCAATTCAGTTTCAATTACATTTTATTTATAGTATCAGATCATAACAAGAGTTATCTCGAGACACTTTACAGATAGAGTAGGTCTTTACAAAGACCCAACAATTCTAGTAATTCTCCCAAGAGCAAGCATTTAGTGCGACAGTGGCGAGGAAAAACTTCCTTTCAGGGAGAAACCTTGGCCAGACCCAGGCTCTTGGTAGGCGGTGTCTGACGGTGCCGGTTGGGGGTGTGATGAACGGGGGCAATAATAGTCACAATAAAGATAATGGAACTATGACTAGAAATGGTAGTTGTAGTAGTTCATGGTGTAGCAGGGCATAGCAGGGCGTAGAGCAGGACCACGTCAACCGCTGCAACCAAGATTTAGGTGCCACCCTAATCCAAGGAAAACTGCTGGGCAAACAAACCTGAGTGGAAATTAAAAATGAAAAGTTGAAATATCACACAAACGCACTTTGCTGTGGTGGAACGAATAATATGTGACATGCAATGGCAACAGACGCAAATAAATGATGACGTACATGAAGCATGATTGACTTATTTTTCACAGTCCGTATTCAGAAACTGTGCCTTTTTAAAACGAGCCGTCAGTCATTCCCCAGC
This sequence comes from Perca fluviatilis, assembly GCF_010015445.1. NCBI lineage: Eukaryota > Metazoa > Chordata > Actinopteri > Perciformes > Percidae > Perca > Perca fluviatilis. Next base: position 4,417,957 of record NC_053118.1, on the reverse strand, counting down.
TGCAATGGCAGTGCAGAAACTCAGAGAATGCAGATGCGGAAGACCCGGAGACACTGACAAATCATAGCAGACTGGGCTTTTTTTTCGGCATTGGGGCTTAAAGAGTATCTATAATACAGGTATTTTCACACAAAATGAGATTTTCTTTTTAAGATTAAAGAACGTAAACGTGGTCTAGTAGAAACCCAAAATACAAGTATGAACCTAAAAATGAGCATACTATGTGACTTTTAATACATAAAACAAACTGAAATGCCATATTTCCATCAAGTTTTCTATCGTTTGAGGTTTGACTGGCGCTCTTTTAATTACGTCATCTCATTGCGCATAACAGTAGTGGATGGAAAAGATTAATTAGCATTTTCTTTTACAGATTTTCTGGACGTTTGGTTAAAATTTGTGCTACATTTGATTAAAATTGAAAAAAATAATTATAATGGTGAGAGTAAAAATTGTGTGGGTGAGAGCAAGTTTAAAATATTTTTTCCAGAAGTTGTTAAACCACATAGACCTATGTTAAAACCCCTCTCTACTCAAAGGTGTGATGTCACCACTCTTGCTGTTCCAATACACAACAATGTAAAAATCTTAATACTAGGCTTCAAAGAAGGTTGAATATTTCAAAAAAGATATACTTAAATTAAACCATTTATAAATTATATATATACACAGTACCGTGCAAAAGTTGTAGGCAGGTAAGAAAAAATGCTGTAAACTAAGAATGCTTTCAAAAATGGAAGTGTTAGTTTATTTTTGTCAATTAACATTTAGAGAAATCTAAATCAAATCAATATTTGGTGTGACCACCCTTTGTCTTCAAGACAGCATGGAATGAGTGTGTGTGTGTGTGTGTGTGTGTGTGTGTGTGTGTGTGTGTGTGTGTGTGTGTGTGTGTGTGTGTGTGTGTGTGTGTGTGTGTGTGAGTGTGTGAGTGAGTGAGTGATTTGGGTGAACTGACCCTTTACGTGCCATTGACCAAATACAGGTTAGGTGTTTTGTCTTAACATGTAATGTGAGATTTGTTTGAGCAAAGTATGAGGTCTTTGGTGCTCTCTCCTCCAGGACATGGAACTGGCCACAGTATGGGACGACCACCTGTCCTACCTGCTGTCCTCTGCACTGTCAGCCTATGAGCTGGAGCGATGCACTGGCGTCTCCTGTGGCAACGAGGAGTTCCAGGACGCAGTGAGGAGGGCTGTGCCAGACGGACACACCTTCAAAGGCTTCCCCATCCACTTCTTGCACTGCAATGCTCGTAGAGCCTTTGCCACATGCCTCAGGTGAGCTAGTGGGTAGCATGGTGAATGCGTGGTTAAAAAAATCCTTTGTTGCTATGGGTGTGAACTTAATCTTGGCAAGCATCTGTTCTATTTGAGTGTCCCTGACTACAGCAGCAGTAAACTCAAAACAAAATCCCACTATTATATTCAGTGCAACCTCACGTTAAAAAAAAAAAAAAAAAAAAAAAAATGTTTTGAGTAGCTTCCATAATTTTTTTTTTTTTTTTTTTTTTTTTTCCCCCCAAAACTAGCCTATGCATGTTGCAGGGATTGAAGCCCAAGGCAGCACTGCAAACTCGCAATTTTGCCTGTGAGAGTATTTTGGCATTATTATTATTATTATTATTATTATTATTATTATTATTATACGTCAGAGCTATGGCAGCAAATCCATTCCAGCTGCAGTGTACGGTAGCAGAGCCTGAACTCAGACCTCCCTGTAGAGGGTGTAAGGCTGCATTCACATCAGGCGAAAACCAGTCCAGTCATTGCAGGTAGTGTGTTTAGGCTGCGGCAGTGGGGACCACAGGGGATGACAAAAACCTGTTGGATAAATGCAACCCAATGTCACACTGCACGTCACGCTGCGGTGGCCAATCACGTAACGTCCCGGCATTCAGACTAAACACAATGGCGACACAAATCAGCCAATTAAGTGACATGTATGCACGCAGCATAAAGTCCACTTCAGACCAAAGCTTCGCGATGAGACGTAACTGTTTTAGAAAGTTGCAGGGAAAAGTTGCAGCGGTCTGAACTGGCCCTGCGTCACCTCATTTCAAGACAATTTTAACGTAAAGTCTGCTACAAACTATAGAAATAAAATGATCCATAATCCAATTTATGTCTATGCCACAAACCGTCAACTGGTGGAAATGTCTTAGACGGAGGGTCATCAATCGCTCTTAGACACTACAAATGACACTACAAATGAAATCAAGCTACAAAAACAGCTTGACAGTCAGAAAGAGTACAAAGTACAAAGAGTCGTTGCTATGGAGATGATACAGCGTCTTGTCGCATTGGTGTAAACTGACAGGTTTCAGAGCGATGCAGACCAACTTGTCTCACCGCAAATCTTCGGTCTGAACTGGTCTTAAGAGAGAAGAGAATCTCCCTATAATGACCCACAACACAATTCCATGTCAATGTTACAAATTCTGCTAGACTTGAACACACAATGCTCAGAGTCCTGAGCTCCTGGCAACTAACATTAGACTAACATCCTAGACTAAAATCTGGCTTAAAAGTCACACCATCCCTTTCCTGTCTTAATCGTGTATAGAGATAGCCGACCCTCGTTAACCAATTGTGAACCATTAACCTACAAGCAGGCAACTGAGTCCTAGTTCACCTGTCCGGGAGGCTCAGACTTTTTTTATTTTCAGCGTTCACGGAAAGCTGCGGATTTGTAACGGTCGCGTAGCCACGATGTTGCAAGCATTGTTTTGGACACATGCAGCCACTTTCCCAGTATGGAATCGCTATAAGCTGTCCGCGGACACGGAACGTATCTTCACCGCATCAGTTAGTTTAGCTGCAAGTTTGTCAGCTCTGTGTCTGCCTGGCATGTAACCCGCCAGTCCTCATCGATGTAGCAGCATTTGTCACTCAACTTAGAAGAAAAAAAGAGCTAACAAGTTGACACTAGTGTAAAATATACCTCTTAGACCCCCACGTTACACTAGCAAGTAGTGAAGAAATAGATTGTTTAGCCTTTTTTTTTTATGCAGCAAACTTTTAATTACTTTTTTTATTTATTAATATTGCTTTAAACTGACAGTATTAATCGGTCAATATTCCTATTGGGTTGAATGGTTTAACGTTTAATTGTTAACATCCCCAATTGTGTGTTAGTAATTGTGTGTTAGTTAGTTTCTGTGCCTGCAAGGGTTCTTGATAGGGTTGCAATATTCCAGGAATATTTTAGATTTCTCCCATCTAGCGTTGAGATCATATATCGCAATCAACTCTCACACCACACAGTCCAAAGTACCTATTACAGCTACGGTAGCCTTCACGCTTCAAAAAGCCGTTTTCTTGCTCTTTTCAATATCCTTTTTCTTTTTCTGGGCGAAGAAGAAGACTCCTGTTCCTGAAATTTGGATTTTGAATAAGTGTGGTCCAACATGTTTCCTTCTTCAAACTTGCTGAGGGCCGGGAAGTGACGATATCCATTAGCAGCACATGTGAGTTTATCATGTGACAGCGAAAACGTGAAAGGCGGAGCAGTATGTCCTGTATGTTCCTTACCGGCTAACGTATTTGAAGATGGCCCATGAATATGGAGCGTCTACCCCAGTTCATGCTAATTCAAATGTAAAATTTCAAGCATAACATAATTTTAGTAGATCATGTCAAAATGCTTATCTTTCTCAACAAAAATCAGTAGACTGGTGCAAAAGTTGTATGTGAGTTAGCCTACTGGTTATTTTTTATTAGGCTTTGTCCGTGCCTTGGATAGTTTTGAGTTACATTTTGACAAAACCTGTCAGATATAAGTATTATTATGTTTTTGGTTAAGTTATTATTTAACATGATTCTTTTTATTTATTTTGGAACAAACGAGGGTCTCTGTTTAAGAACGCCGGCTCGCAGCTGCAGGTTCTGCTGCTTCAGAGCACCACACTGCAGCGCATATATCTATAATCTATATCTATAACCTCCAGTTTAACTGCCACAAGTTGTTCTTCTTGTAATTAAGATCTCATTGAGGAAAAACACGCTGTATTTTTGTATTTTCATTGCATTGCATTTACATTTTTTAAAAGTTAAATAAATAATGAATTTTAATATAAAAATATTAATGATTAATCGATAGTCGATCGTTAATTCTCCCGACAATCGACTAAGAAAATTTTATCGAATGCCCATCCCTAGTTAATTTGCTATGTTAATTTGTTAATACATTTTTCAAATATATACAATGTAAAATGTGCAATGTGGTGGGTTAGCTACCTCGCAAGTCAACTAATGGGGAAAGGTACTGTTGGGTCAAATTCAAGTGGACAGTGTGGGCTGTGTGCAAATTTTGGGTTTAAAGTGAACAACTTCTTTATAAAATAAATGTTTTACAATAAGGAAATAATGGAAACGGATGAATAAAAACTCCTCAATTAGCATGCGCAATCAAGCCACATCCCACATGGTAACAGCTAGCTAGCAGAAGGTTATAAATGACATACTCTGCTTTAGGGATCCACCGATACTGGTTGTCAAGGCCAATACCGATTATTAGTAGTTAATAAAACCGATGACCGATATTTGGACCCTATGTACATTTACAGTGAAAATGAAAATCTTTAAGTTAAAATTAAGATTTTTGAATGTTACAAACTCCAACATAAAACTTTGTTCAAATGTTTACTTTCAACATAATACCCAGTAACAGAGAGTCACATAGTGTTGGGGGGGGGGGGGCATTAAGTCAGACTCATAGGTGAGTGAAACCAAAGCAGAGGGACAGACACAAAGCTATGGCAGAGCCAAAGTAGAACACTTTTTAATTCATAAACTTTATCGGTTATCAGGCAACTAAAACACTGATACAGATAATCTGCAAACTGCCAAAAAATGGTCCAATAATCGGTCTATCCCTACTTTGCTTTAGGCTACTGCATGCTGGTTAATTGAAATATAATAAAATATAGAAGATACAGTGCCTTGCGAAAGTATTCGGCCCCCTTGAACGTTTCGAGCTTTTGCCACATTTCAGGCCTCAAACATAAAGATATAAAACTGTAATTTTTTGTGAAGAATCAACAACAAGTGGGACACAATCATGAAGTGGAACGAAATTTATTGGATATTTCAAACCTTTTAAAAAAAAAAAAACTGAAATATTGGGAGGTGCAAAATTATTCAGCCCCCTTAAGTTAATCCTTTGTAGCGCCACCTTTTGCTGCGATTACAGCTGTAAGTTCGCTTGGGGTATGTCTCTATCAGTTTTGCACATCGAGAGACTGACATTTTGCCCGCCCATTCCTCGTAGCAAAACAGCTCGAGCTCAGTGAGGTTGGATGGAGAGCGTTTGTGAACAGCAGTTTTCAGTTCTTTCCACAGATTCTCGATTGGATTCAGGTCTGGACTTTGACTTGGCCATTCTAACACCTGGATATGTTTATTTGTGAACCATTCCATTGTAGATTTTGCTTTATGTTTTGGATCATTGTCTTGTTGGAAGACAAATCTCCGTCCCAGTCTCAGGTCTTTTGCAGACTCCATCAGGTTTTCTTCCAGAATGGTCCTGTATTTGGCTCCATCCATCTTCCCATCAATTTTAACCATCTTCCCTGTCCCTGCTGAAGAAAAGCAGGCCCAAACCATGATGCTGCCACCACCATGTTTGACAGTGGGGATGGTGTGTTCAGGGTGATGAGCTGTGTTGCTTTTACGCCAAACATAACGTTTTGCATTGTTGCCAAAAAGTTCGATTTTGGTTTCATCTGACCAGAGCACCTTCTTCCACATGTTTGGTGTGTCTCCCAGGTGGCTTGTGGCAAACTTTAAACGACACTTTTTATGGATATCTTTAAGAAATGGCTTTCTTCTTGCCACTCTTCCATAAAGGCCAGATTTGTGCAGTATACGACTGATTGTTGTCCTATGGACAGAGTCTCCCACCTCAGCTGTAGATCTATGCAGTTCATCCAGAGTGATCATGGGCCTCTTGGCTGCATCTCTGATCAGTCTTCTCATTGTATGAGCTGAAAGTTTAGAGGGACGGCCGGGTCTTCGTAGATTTGTAGTGGTCTGATACTCCTTCCATTTCAATATTATCGCTTGCACAGTGCTTCTTGGGATGTTTAAAGCTTGGGAAATCTTTTTGTATCCAAATCCGGCTTTAAACTTCTCCACAACAGTATCTCGGACCTGCCTGGTGTGTTCCTTGTTCTTCATGATGCTCTCTGCGCTTTACACGGACCTCTGAGACTATCACAGAGCAGGTGCATTTATACGGAGACTTGATTACACACAGCTGGATTCTATTTATCATCATTAGTCATTTAGGTCAACATTGGATCAGTGACCTCACTGAATACCTGGAGAGAGTTTGCTGCACTGAAAGTAAAGGGGCTGAATAATTTTGCACGCCCACTTTTTCAGTTTTTTATTTGTTAAAAAAGTTTGAAATAGCCAATGAATTTCGTTCCACTTCATAATTGGGACCCACTTGTTGTTGATTCTTCACAAAAAATTACAGTTTTATATCTTTATGTTTGAGGCCTGAAATGTGGCAAAAGGTCGAAACGTTCAAGGGGGCCGAATACTTTCGCAAGGCACTGTATTCACTCCAGTATATCCAGTATTGCTTCTAGGTAAAAAGAATATTCCATTTGTATATTTGCTTTTGTTCATTTATAAAAGACTTTGCAGTACTTCATATTCCATGCTCTGTCTCTTGTCACTTCCTGTGCAGGTCTACGTTCTGTGAGGAGATAGTGTGTTGTCGTGGCGACCATGTGAGGCTTGCGGTCCGTGTTCGTGTGTTTGTCTATCCTGAGAATGCATGTGCAGTGTGGCTCATGTTTGCATGTAAATACCGCTCTGTACTCTGACCACCGTACCCTAAATCTACCAGCTTATGTTGCACTTTGACCCCAGACAATATTTAATGTGTACGGAAGGAATGTGTGCCTGATTCTCATAGATTTAAATGAAATTGTACTCCGTGACGTGCACACAGACGTATATTTGGCTGTTGTCTTTATTGTGATGTTTAGGCCTTTATTTTGTTGTCCAGGAGACTCTTCATTTGTACAGACGTTTACACTCAGAATTGTATTTATACATCTATTTTTGTAAATAAATGGAACTTTTTTAATCTTACTGTGTCCTTTTTAGTGGCCTCATTAAAGACATTTTCCAAGAATAATAATGAACAAGAATTCTTTCAAATGACATTAACTTTAACAACTAGTCTGGATAATTGTTGAGATAATTGCTTTGGCTCAGCTTTCACATCAAATGAGTAACATTTTGGCCTCAAAATGCAAAATAAACACAACAATGTACATCTTCTTTACTGACTTAATTATTGCATTTTAAAACGAAGGCCATAATTAACTCACAAACAAATTAATTTGGGGGGGGTGGGATGAAATACTTATTTTCATAACCAGTATCAAAAACTGAGGAGGACACGCTGTTGGATGCTGTCCTCCTCTCCTACGTCAATGCCTAACGAAGCTATCTCTTTCACTGGTTAAAGCCTGAAAATATTTTAAACAAATTAATAACATAACTAATTACACTGGTCAGACTGTTGAGCTCTGTTTCAGACTGATACCTCCGGTTCAGGCTGGTCCTCATCCTCAACACGTGACTTTTTCAGTTGCGGAAAATACTTTTCAATACTCTGGATTGAAGCAGCAAACATTCAGTGTAAGAGTAAAAAAAGTGACATTACATTATTTATAATAGGTTTATTTGATTCAAAGCTGCTACATATAGTGTTTTGACCTCGACAACCCAACCGCATTTTACTGCAAACTTGCGACTAGTTAACTTTCTAAAGCAAGCGCAATCGCTTGTTTGCTAAGGGTCCAACATTAACACACTGACAACATTGGACTTTTTAATGTGTGATTGTGTGAAAGTGTTCACGAGATACCAACCTTTTGTGAACTTGTGAGGAGGGGCTGTGTGTGTGTGTGTGTGTGTGTGTGTGTGTGTGTGTGTGTGTGTGTGTGTGTGTGTGTGTGTGTGTGTGTGTGTGTGTGTGTGTGTGTGTGTGTGTGTGTGTGTGTGTGTGAGTGAGTGAGAGACGCTTGAGCGAGACGGAGGAGAGGAGGCAAAGGAAATGCAGCTGAACGAATACACTGCGTGTTTTAAATAGCGTTAAAAAAAACGCAATATGTGGCGGCCGGTGTTGACTGTACGGTGCACCGCCACAAATTAGTCTGTGTGGGAAACACTGAGTAATGTTCATGTGGATGTAGATAATATAGTGTAAGGCAGTGTTTCTCAACGGGGGCGGTACCGCCCCCCAGGGGGCGTTCAGAAGATGATGGGGGGCGTTGGAAGCAATATTTTGGAAGGGGGGGGTTGAGGTGCCCTTGGGGGCGTTTGTTTGAAAGCTAGTTTAAACCAAAGATTCACAATAACAACACATGTTTGCACTTAAACTACTAAAAAAACAGTGGTCTGCAACATTAAAAGCTGCCAGTTTACAGCACTGCGACTGGACGAGACGGGTATCATAACTCTTCTGTGCTTCTGTCAGCTTTGTTTGGCGCAGCTCCGTGCTGCCTTCATGGAAACGGGACATCAGAGCATCATCTTAAATGAGCTCTGTACTACGTGAAGCTGCGTTCAGATAAGAAAAAACGTCCTGTTGTATTCTTTAACCCCCCCAATGTAGCACAAGTAGACTTTATATTTCACAGTAACAGTTTTTCGTCAGATGGTTTATAGAACACAACGTTTCCTACTGTACCTGAATGCAGCTTCATTTCACGGAGAAAGAGAGAAAGAAAAGAGACGTGCGAGAGATATTGACTGTGCTTTGTTGTTTGGCAAACATTTAGCTGTTCCCCAAATTCCCGGGCAGTTCAGGGCTTGTGTTTGGGGTTTTCAAACTTTCTTATGGAAGCTGATAGAGGAAGTGATGTCACTGTTTACTGTAGGCTACGGGACTCTCACACCTCCACAAAACACAGCGCAATGTGGGGTTGCGTTTTCTCCAAACGTTTTTTTTCTGCTATTTACTCGCAAGACAGGCGATAGGAAACCTAGACTCTTCTAAACTAGACTCTTCTAACCTAGACCCTTCTAACCTAGACTCTTCTAACCTAGACCCTTCTAACCTAGACCCTTCTAACCTAGACTCTTCTAACCTAGACCCTTCTAACCTAGACTCTTCTAACCTAGACCCTTCTAACCAATACTCTTCTAAGCATTAAAAAACGTCTCTCACTAACTTTCAAAGGTTGTAAACTTATTTCCATTTGGCAGTAGGTGTCGTTTGTCATCACCAAAATACTTTTCTGTGTGTGTGTGTGTGTGTTTGTGTAATTCTTCTGCTTTTACCCCTTGATAATTGCCAGCTTGTTTTCCATTGGAACAATGTGATTTTACATTTGAATGAAAAATAGATTTGAATGTTAAAGGAACACGGCGACTTATTGGGAATTTACAGTGCCTTGCGAAAGTATTCGGCCCCCTTGAACTTTTCGACCTTTTGCCACATTTCAGGCCTCAAACATAAAGATATAAAACTGTAATTTTTTGTGAAGAATCAACAACAAGTGGGTCCCAATTATGAAGTGGAACGAAATTCATTGGCTATTTCAAACTTTTTTAACAAATAAAAAACTGAAAAAGTAGTGGCAAAATTATTCAGCCCCTTTACTTTCAGTGCAGCAAACTCTCTCCAGAAGTTCAGTGAGGATCTCTGAATGATCCAATGTTGACCTAAATGACTAATGATGATAAATAGAATCCAGCTGTGTGTAATCAAGTCTCCGTATAAATGCACCTGCTCTGTGATAGTCTCAGAGGTCCGTGTAAAGCGCAGAGAGCATCATGAAGAACAAGGAACACACCAGGCAGGTCCGAGATACTGTTGTGGAGAAGTTTAAAGCCGGGTTTGGATACAAAAAGATTTCCCAACGCTTTAAACATCCCAAGGAGCACTGTGCATGCGAAATATTGAAATGGAAGGAGTATCAGACCACTACAAATCTACGGCGACCCGGCCGTCCCTCTAAACTTTCAGCTCATACAATGAGAAGACTGATCAGAGATGCAGCCAAGAGGCCCATGATCACTCTGAATGAACTGCAGAGATCTACAGCTGAGGTGGGAGACTCTGTCCATAGGACAACAATCAGTCGTTTCTGACACAAATCTGGCCTTTGTGGAAGAGTGGCAAGAAGAAAGCCATTTCTTAAAGATAACAATAAAAAGTGTCGTTTAAAGTTTGCCAAAAGCCACCTGGGAGACACACCAAACATGTGGAAGAAGGTGCTGTGGTCAGATGAAACCAAAATCGAACTTTTGGCAACAATGAAAAACGTTATGTTTGGCGTAAAAAGCAACACAGCTCATCACCCCTGAACACACCATCCCCACTGTCAAACATGGTGGTGGCAGCATCATGGTTTGGGCCGTGCTTTTCTTCAGCAGGGACAGGGAAGATGGTTAAAATTGATGGGAAGATGGATGGAGCCAAATACAGGACCATTCTCGGAAGAAAACCTGATGGAGTCTGCAAAAGACCTGAGACTGGGACTGAGATTTGTCTTCCAACAAGACAATGATCCAAAACATAAAGCAAAATCTACAATGGAATGGTTCACAAATAAACATATCCAGGTGTTAAAATGGCCAAGTCAAAGTCCAGACCTGAATCCAATCGAGAATCTGTGGAAAGAACTGAAAACTGCTGTTCACAAACGCTCTCCATCCAACCTCACTGAGCTCGAGCTGTTTTGCAAGGAGGAATGGGCAAAAATGTCAGTCTCTCGATGTGCAAAACTGATAGAGACATACCCTAAACTTACAGCTGTAATCGCAGCAAAAGGTGGTGCTACAAAGTATTAACTTAAGGGGGCTGAATAATTTTGCCGCCCAATATTTCAGTTTTTATTTGTTTAAAAGGTTTGAAATATCCAATAAATTTCGTTCCACTTCATGATTGTGTCCCACTTGTTGTTGATTCTTCACAAAAATTACAGTTTTATATCTTTATGTTTGAGGCCTGAAATGTGGCAAAAGGTCGGAAAAGTTCAAGGGGCCGAATACTTCTCAAGAGCACTGTAGCGTATTATCAGTAACCCCCAGGTTAGACAGAGTCGATACACACCTTCTCTCATGTGCTTGCGTGCGTAGAAGCTTCGATCGCCAGCGCCATCAGCCCATAATAGAACATGCAGGTGAATGGTTCCAGTAATCCTACTGCTCGAATAAGTGACAAAATAACATCAACATGTTCCTATTTACATGTTGTGATTTGTAGAGTATTAGAGCGTGTAAAAAAACAACGTAACAGCCATCTTCTAACCGTAAACAAACGGGAACTATATTCTCAGGCGGAAGAATATAGTACTTGGGCGGAGTGATATGCTCGCAGCAACCCTGTCTGAGAATATAGTTCCCGGTTTGTTTACGGATAGAAGATGGCTGTGCCTCATGTTATGTTGTTTTTGTACACGCCAGACTACAAACTCCCAACATGTAAACAGGAACATGTTGGCGTTATTTTGTCACTTTTGTCACAGTTCGGAGCAGTAGGCTAGTTGGAACCAGTTACCTGCAGGATCTGTGCTGGGCTAAGCTAATGCTGGAGCCGTCAGACAGCTTTACAGCACGCACGGAGATGAGAAGGGTATGTATCGACTTGTCTTACTCTGGGGGTTACGGTGAATAAGCTAAATTCCCAATAAGTCGGCGTGTTCCTTTAAATTGCTAGCTGTTTCTGATTGGCTACTGTTAGTGTTTGTAATAATAATAATAATAATAATAATAATAAGCATAATAATACATTTTATTTAAAGCCATTTCATGACACCCAAGGTCACTTCACAAACAAAAAAGGACATTCAAATTATAGTCATCTTATAAATAATACCTAATTATAGTTTGAATGTTACATATCTAGTCGTTCTGATTGGCTGCTGTTATTTAATTTGAATGTCAAATGGTTGCATTATTTTTAAAAACCGGTAAATATATATATACATTCTATTCACATGGCTTTTTTGATACATGGGAAACTAATACATGTGTTGTTTGTCATTCAATGATTTGATTTTTTGATTATTTTTTATAACAATAATAACAACAATAATAGGCAGGCTATATTAGGGTGTAATCATTAATATTCGGGGCAATTAGCCTACATAATATTTGATGGGGGGCGTTAGGGACCTGGATAATGGATAGGGGGGCGATGGCACAAAAAAGGTTGAGAACCACTGGTGTAAGGTGTTGTGTAAAGTAAAAGATAAGTACCCAATGAGCTAAACCAGCGGTTTTCAATAGGTGAGGCACGCCTACCCTGGGGGGTGCCAAAGCGCCACAGGGGAGGCATAACACGCAAAGAAAAAATAACTGTATGCAGCTCTATTGATATTGGTAATTGTGCGTGCATGTGTGTATTAGCGTTAAAATGCATTGTTTCCTTGTCCCCAGAACAGAAGTCAGCATTAAGGGAGGAGACGGGACCCAGCAAAAAAAACGTAGGAAATATGATCCTGAGTACTTAAAGTTAGGCTTCACCTGATCGGGGTCTGAGGCTGCACCTCTGCCACAGTGTGTGGTCTGCAAGGAGGTGCTAGCAAATGATAGCATGAGATCATGGAAACTTTGGCGTCACATTGAAACTAAGCACACAAATTTAGTGAACAAGCCAGTTGAGGTTTTTTGAGAGGAAGCGTGATGATTTGCAGTCACAAAAAAGCATAATACAGTCGTTTGGCACTATTAACATGAAGGCGACCGAAGCATCTTATCGTATCACGCTACGTATAGCGAAGGCAGGCAAACCCCATAACATCGGCGAAACATTGCTACTCCCTGCAGCTAGAGATAAGTGTTCAGTGATGCTGGGAGAAGCAGCTGCTGCTAAACTTGACGCAATCCCTATCTCTGACAATACCATCCAGCGACGAATATCACATGGCTTGTGATGTCAAAGAGCAGGTCCTGGAGGGTGTTCGTGAAAGTCCCTTTCACGCCATTCAGCTGGATGAGTCCACTGACGTCGCACACTGTGCTCAATTGATGGTGTACGTTCTGTTTATCAAAGAGCTCAGTGTGCAGGAAGATTTTTTGTTTTGCGTTCCTCTACCCACCCGCACAACAGCTGACGAACTTTTCAAGGCCTTGAATAACTTTTACCAGGCTAATTGCCTTGACTGGGGCCGGTGTTATGGGATATGCACTGATAGGGCTTTGTGTTTCGGGTCTTTATCATGCTGGAAGACCCAGCCACGACCCATCTTCAGTGCTCTTACTGAGGGAAGGAGGTTGTTGGCCAAGATCTTGCGATAAATGGCCCCATCCATCCTCCCCTCAATACGGTGCAGTCGTCCTGACCCGTTTGCAGAAAAGCATCCCCAAAGAATGATGTTTCCACCTCCATGCTTCACGGTTGGGATAGTGTTCTTGGGGTTGTACTCATCCTTCTTCTTCCTCCAAACACGGCGAGTGGAGTTTAGACCAAAAAGCTCTATTTTTATCTCATCAGACCACATGACCTTCTCCCATTCCTCCTCTGGATCATCCAGATGCTCATTGGCAAACTTCAGATGGGCCTGGACATGCACTGGCTTGAACAGGGGGACCTTGCGTGCGCTGCAGGATTTTAATCCATGACAGCGTAGTGTGTTACTAATGGTTTTCTTTGAGACTGTGGTCCCAGCTCTCTTCAGGTCATTGACCAGGTCCTGCCGTGTAGTTCTGGGCTGATCCCTCACCTTCTTCATGATCATTGATGCCCCACGAGGTGAGATCTTGCATGGAGCCCCAGACCGAGGGAGATTGACCGTCATCTTGAACTTCTTCCATTTTCTAATAATTGCGCCAACAGTTGCCTTCTCACCAAGCTGCTTGCCTATTGTCCTGTAGCCCATCCCAGCCTTGTGCAGGTCTACAATTTTATCCCTGATGTCCTTACACAGCTCTCTGGTCTTGGCCATTGTGGAGAGGTTGGAGTCTGTTTGAGTGTGTGGACAGGTGTCTTTTATGCAGGTAACGATTTCAAACAGGTGCAGTTAATACAGGTAATGAGTGGAGAACAGGAGGGCTTCTTAAAGAAAAACTAACAGGTCTGTGAGAGCCGGAATTCTTACTGGTTGGTAGGTGATCAAATACTTATGTCATGCAATAAAATGCAAATTAATTATTTAAAAATCATACAATGTGATTTTCTGGATTTTTGTTTTAGATTCCGTCTCTCACAGTTGAAGTGTACCTATGATAAACATGACAGACCTCTACATGCTTTGTAAGTAGGAAAACCTGCAAAATCGGCAGTGTATCAAATACTTGTTCTCCCCACTGTATATGAATGACATCTTTTATTTAACTACTTCAGTAGTATATTGAGCACTGACCAAGCCTGGTGTAAACATTCATATGAAAGTCAGAAACAAATCACACAAACTAAAGTGCAGATTGCAGAAATATAAAAACAAATATGTGGCTTTACCACACTTGGTAGTATTTAGATTATTTAATTATTTACTGTAATAAACATATGTAAACATGTGGATTGCACTTTTTAAACACTGTCTTTGAACTTTACTAGACAGTTAAATATGTAAAAATATATGAATCGGTGTATTTTCTTTTACAGCGCACACAGAGGAGCTGCCTCCAGCCTAGTGTTAATTTCATCAGACGAGATGAGACTAAATATGTTGGTCAACGACCTTTTTTTCCATGACCGAGACGATGACGAGACTGCGCAAATGTCCAAAAACGCTGACTAAGACTAAATTAGCATGCATTATTGTTGACGAAAAAAGACAAGACTAAAATGTTTTGCATAAAATAAAAACTAAGATAAAATCTCTCTTCATTTTCGTCTACAATAGTCTCTACTTTTTCATCATGAGATAGAATATTCAGCTGTTACTGAGACCCGGTGCTATGGCACCGACAGGTGTCCTAACGACCGTTATCTACCGGACCGAATAGCCTGCGCTTCTCTCTGATGCTCCTAAACGGACGTTAGAGTCAACCGAAACATCGCTGCACGGGGCGCTAGTTAACACTACACTTGGCAGCAGGTAACGTTAGCCTACCGTTAGCTAGCAGTTGGATTTAACAGTTAAAATGCTGACAGCTAAACGGTGTAAAGGTTTGTCTCTATTTCCAACACGAGACGTACGACAGTCTGCAGCTGCCGTTGTCTGAAAAACATGTTGCGTTCACTTGAAATACGCCTCGCCAGTTTTGTGCTGCATTTATTTTATTGTAAAATATCCTTTGTCGTTTACTGGTGAAATAAGGAAGAGGCTCAATATTTATATAACTTTATAGCATTTATTTATTTTTATAACTATTTGACTGAAATGGTTATCAGAAATAATTAAAAAAAAAAAAGACTAAAATGTTTTGACTAAAACTTGACTAAAATGGCGAGACTTTTAGTCGACTAACAAAATTTTTTGGCACAAGACTAAGACTAAATTAAAAATAGGTGACAAAATTAACACTACTCCAGCCCCTCCCTCCCCTCATGACGTTGCGTGCCGTGTGCATGATAGCAGCAACGACGTTGCACTTGCTCAGAGAGGCTATCGTTACATTAGTAGTAGGATGTTGGTGTTGCCATGGGATTAACTGTACTAATAAAACCGTTAAAACAACGTGGCCACGCTGCTGTGAAAGCTCCCCGAACGTCATTTATCAGAGTCTGGTTGTTACCCCTCCCCGTGGCAGTCTCCTCCACTCCATATCTTTATAACGGAGCTAGCTAACTGGAGCTAACCGCTAATCAGAGCTAATCATTGCTAACCGAGCCTTCAGTTCTGCGTGCCTGTATCCATTAACTGGATATGGACTCCAGTATGGACTGGAGATGGTGTGGGACTCAGATGTGCGGATTTCTTGGGGGAGGGAGTTCCAGGGCCTGGGAGCTGCTCTGGAGAAGGCTCTGTCCCCAAAACAGCGCAGGTTGGACTTTTGGATGGAGAGGAGACCGGCTGAGGTGGATCTGAGGGACCGTGAGGGTTGGTAGGGGGAGAGGAGGTCAGTGAGGTATGAGGGGTTAATAGTAAACTATTAAAAACAGGTTCTTTTTGCCAGGGGAGAGCAGTAAAACAGTGCATTTAAAACGATGAGTAAAAACAAATAAAATAAAAAAATCAAGCTAAAACCAAATAGAACAGGAGTCTTGACTTTAAAATATCCACAGGGTTCTGCCAGGAATCAGACTCCTTTCCATGGGTCACCTTCCTTGGGCATAACAGAAAACTCCCGCCAGTAACACATCCTTAGCAACTACTACCACTTCATACCATTTACCACCACCAACACCGGTCTCGAAAAGGGACTTACGCGGGAGGGAAAGGTTTTACGCTCTCCAACGTTTTCTTCCTTGTAGCTTAAGGAAGTCAACATTAAAAACACACCACACATTTCAGAATAAAAGCATGCAATAAAAGATAAAAACACAGCAAATAAAACCACAGCAAATCCAATAAAAAGCATGATAAAATAAAAATCTACTTCCGCCCCGTGACAAACGCACCTAATGTAAGGTGCCAGTATTCTGAGGTTAACTGTAATCATTTAAAATACAGTAATAGTGTAATGGTGCCCGCGGCTCCTTAAAAAGTCTTGAAACGTCTTAAATAAAAATTTTGTTTTTTAAGGTCGGAAAATGTCTTGAAATCTGGAATTTACGATAAGGAGGTCTTCAATTTCATGTGGGACAAAGGCCGACTCGTCATCTGTTTTTTTTGTTTCTTTTTTAAACCACAATTTGACCAGCGCACCATTTGGGGGCAGGACTTTGATATATGTGGGTGCAACCTGCATCATTCCATAGGTGACTGACAAGTAGGTGATTGATGAATGTGTTGCATTTTCTTGGGGAAGAAACCCTAAACCCCACTCATGGCTATTTGGCAGCCACATTTACCCATAATTTAGAGAAAGGATGATGAATACTTTAACTTTTGTGTATTTGTACTTTTGTAATGTCCTGGGGCTGTCCTCCATGTCTTTTTCAAACTGATATGAGGGGCCAGAATTTAGAAATTACCTGAAGTACCTTAAAGGCTGATAGTTTATACATACACAGTCAACCATGTCAAGGTTGTAAGGCGAATCAGCACTTGGTATAAAAGTTGTCATGTCCCTGTGACCTGTCTTGAGCGTGGCTCTGGTGAGCTGTGCCGCCCTGCGCTTCGCCACACCATTCTGTGTCGTATCGCGCTGAACATTTTCCTTTTTTTTATTTATTTATTTTTTTGTCGTCGTAAAGTCTTAAATCTTCCTTTGAGAGTTCTTAAAAAAGGTCTTAAAAGTCATTTAAATTTGCTGTTAAAAAATTTGCAGATACCCTGGGTGGAAAATGATATAACATTATTACAATCATTTAAGCATTATTTTGGAACCCATTCAACTTCTAGGCAAGACCCGCCCTTCAATATAATTCACACAATACTATTGGCCAGGCATCCATGCTTATGCAAGGTAACATTACCCTATTAGTTCAGGTCCTATCCCCTGACCAATCAGCTATCCTAACCTTTAACCACTCAAAGGCAGTGCCTAACCCCAACTAATCGGCCTGCTTCATAGGGCAGGACTTGCCTAGAAGTTGCGTGGGATCCATAATAACGCATCATTTGCACTTAATACACAGCATTTTGACAATAATCAAAAGTTGTGAAATTGCATTTTTTTTTTTCATTCTTTGAAATCTTTGGCGACGGAATTAGTAATTATGTTGCAGTGCTCATTGCCAGGGTAATATTAAAATAAGGAGAAACACATGGAACACATGTTGCATTAAAACGATCTGTATCATAGGAATAAGCTTTATATGAGGTGGTGGTATTCTGAGGACTGAACATGTGATTTAGTCTTTTGCACATTGTATGCATTTAAAATGAGGAATTTAGCAAATCAGTTTGGCTCTTTGCACTAACATTTAAAACTAAGCCAAAGTCATTGTAAAATAGTTACAGTCATTTGTAATACACTAACACAGCACTAGATGGCGTCTTAAGACAAATGTTTGCTCACTGAATGCAGCTGGCAGCTCTCTGTTCCACCCTGGCCTGTTTGATGCAATCCAGTAGTAGACCTGTATGCTTACGAAGAGCATCTTTAAAAACAGATCGGATAAGATGACTGAGGTCACTTCACTGGTCCGCTCCAGCCCCCACTGCCTGATAGAGCAAGATATAATCAGTGAGTGTTTTTTGATCAATAGAGATGCATAACAAATGGAACAATTATTAAGAATACACCCGCTGTAGGGAGAACTAAAGGATGACAAATGATTTCATGTTGCAAGACATTATTCACTTTTAGCAAGCCCCAATAAAGCCATTATTGTGGTTTGAGAGCCACTGAAACCCCACAGAGGAATGTTGACTTCTAATTTGAGACTGACTGATTGTGAAATTGCAGAGAAGGCCAAGTGATGGCTGCCTGGTTGAGTGAGTCATTGTGCGGTTAGGAGAAGTCAACTCGGAAGGTTTTGCCCTGATTGAAGTGCTCTATTAATTGAGGGTAGTTTTATTTTTATGCAGTGCTCTGCTCGGCTCCTTTTGTTTTGTTTTTCTGCTCTGTGCCGTATTGCGCATTGCTGTTTGGAGTTCTGGGGGAATCGTTGACACGTCAGCCCCAAACTTTGACAAGAAGCCTGTGAGGATGGCCAATTAATTAGATTTTTCCGGGAGCTAATTTGCAATTCTGCATTCGCCCCAGAGTTGTTGAACACGCAGATCAGGAGGGAGGCTGAAAGAGCGAAATGGAGAGCTAATGAATAATTCCTCCCTTTTTCTGAATGTCACACACACATACACGCACATGCACAGCTCCGCTCAACTCATTACTGTATACCTCAGGAAAAATGTACAGCAAAGGAAGTGTTTGATGCTGGGAACTCAGGTATGTTTTCAGCCCATATTAAACAGCAGCGCTCAGGTGTAATTGACTAATAAGTCCTGTGGGACAGGAGCTACAGTATAAAACAGGAAGAGAAGAGAGGGGGTGCTAGTTTTCTAGCAAGAATAAAAAAACACCACTCACATCTTGCACCTCAACACTGCTGCTGGCATGCAGTGTTTGCATTCAGGTGAGAGTTTCAAATATGAAAAAAATATATTTCTGTATAAACTGTTGTGGTGATAAATGGTGTGTGTGCGTGCGTTTGTGTGTTAGTGCCACCTCCAGTACCTAGTATCATGTGTAAGAGGAAAGAACTTGAAATGAATGGATTATGTTAAATGACTAAAAGATCATTTTAACAGTATAAATGGATTTGCAGCCTTTCTTTTGGAAAATTAGTAATCAACTGGTTATAGATAGAATGAACTTGCAGGTGGAAATTGTCTTCCGATTCAATTTGAATTATCGTGCGAACACTTTATTTTTCACACATACTGTATAATCATCTTCCTCTTCCGTAGAAAATTCACCTGCCGTTCACAAGTCAATAACTGCATTATCATTTTGGTATTAATGGTGTTGATTGGGAGAATATATATTGTAGCTTGCAGCAAACTTTAGCATATTACTGTGGCATGTTTGTTAATTATGCCTCACAGTCAGAAGAATTGTCATTAAGGAATCATTGTCTTTTTTCTTCCGAAAAAAACATCATAAATAATGTTAATAATTGAAAATATATTAATTTGAAAAATATCTCTTGTACCACATTGAAGTTTTTATAAAATTGTTGTGTGTGTCACATGTATGTATGCATGTATGTTTTTGCAACTTTTGCACTCAACCCATTCAGCCTTTTTTCTTATGCAACAGTTACTTTGTATGTCTATATTTGTTTTATGTATTTATTGTTTATTTCATATTACTGTTTATTATGTTTGTTTGTTAGTTCATGTATGCAGCTTTTACAGAGGCAAATTCCACATTAGTGTACTTATTGTGGCAATCAAAATTTTCTGATTCTGATCTCTTCGTACTGGAGAGTAAGTACAATTTTACCTTTGCCTGATGTCCCAAAATGCCTTGAGGATGCCGGTTTGGTACTGCCTTTGTTTTAACAACTTGGTTAAAAATTAATAAAAACAAGTGTTTGAATAACTATTGAACCTAAATGTGGCAGAAACTAAAGAATTGATAACTGACTTCAGAAAATGCCGTGTTGGGGGCATTTTAGGCCTTTATTTATAGGACAGCTGAAGACATGAAAGGGGAATGACAACAGCAAAGGGCCGCAGGTCGCAGCATCAAGGAGTAAACCTCTATATATATATAGATATATAGATATATATATATCTATATATATAGATATATATATATATATGTGCGCCTGCTCTACCAGGTGAGCTACCCAGGCGCCCCATATATGATGAAGATGTGCAAATCGTACAAGAATACAAATATCTGGGAACAGTGTTTGACTCGCGGCTGGAATTCAACGAGAACACAGACTGTATCAGTCGAGCGGGGACAGCAGAGAATTCATTTGCTAAGGAAGTTTGAACTCTTTCGGTGTCTGCAAGAAACTTTAATGTAACTTTTATCAAACTTTTATCGAGAGTCTTTGATCTTTTTCATTTTTGTGCTGGTTGAGTGGAGTGGAGGACAAAAACTGTCTGAATAACATTAAGGTCTGCTCCAGGATCACTGGAGTGCAGCAGAAAGACCCTCGCTCTCTGTGGAAGAAACAAGTGGTTCAAAAAGCTGAAAAAATAATAAGTCAACCTGACTATGCACTTTCTAGGTAATTTTTAGTTATGCCATCAGGGCGGCGCTATTATGTGCCTGCACGGAAAACAAATCGTTATGCAAATAATTTTTTTACTTCAGCTATCAGGCTACTAAACACAAGCCATTGATCTGTGCACTTGTTGATGTTTTGATTGTTGTCGTATGTATTTATTTATTTTAATTACATAGATGGGATAGACTGCAAAAATGAATTGCCCCTTGGGGATTAATGAAGTATTCTGAATCTAAATCTGAATGTATGAATAATTAAAAAATATAATTCAATAATGCATTTCAATCAGTGAAAAAGGTCAAATTGTTTGTGCCTTATGTGCTCACTATTCATAACCTATATTATACTATAAGTTTTGCATACCAACATGTAGCTACAACATATGTGGTGTCCATCAGTTTTCACAAGAATATGTACTGAACTTTGCAAGGACGGCCAATAGCCACCGGCAAGCTTTATGATTAAAAATTGCATTTGTTTTTTAAATCAGCATACAAAACACACCATTTTCAACATGAACACATCCCCTCCGCCTGAACACCCCCATTCGTCATCATCACTCACTCAAAAGAAAATGAAGACAAACTAACATAACAACCATAATTATTCAATACAAAGCCATTAAATAATAATAAAACATACAGCTGTAAACCAAATAAACATATCTATATGTCGGGCGCCTGGATAGCTCAGTTGGTAGAGCGGGCGCCCATGTATAGAGGTTTACTTTCCTGCACAGCGGGCCTGGGTTGGATGTCTCTTTCCCCTTTCATGTATTCAGCTTTCCTGTCAAATAAAGGCCTAAAAAAAAATAAGCATATGTATATGTGACAAAACACTAAGCACATTGTATATGTATATGTACATCTTACAGCTTCTTAGGAGCCCTTCAGAAAGCTCAGGTACTTTCCCCATTTTTTAGTGTAGACAATCAATCTGGCAAACCGTTTTTATGAAATCTTTTTCAAACGCTGCCACCCTAGTCATCTCACAAGCGTTCCTTTTGGACTGACAGCACCCCTCTATTCCTCCATCCTCCTAAAACAATAATTTAATTCATAATTTAACTAGTCTGGACCCAGCTTCTTATGTGCTTATCCATCTCGCTTAGGTTCAGAGGTGTATAAAGTACTAGAGACCCATACTTGAGTAAAAGTACAAGTGCTCTATCAAAAAAGTGACTTGAGTAGAAGTAGAAGTGCTCTTTAAGCACAACACTTAAGTAGAAGTACTAAAGTATTCAACATTTTTTGTACTTAAGTATTGCAAGTAGTTTATTTTAAAATGTACTACTCAAGTACTGAAAGTACAACAAGTATTGTGTTATTTAGATATTAAAGAAAGCAGTCAAAAGTTTGAATATCATATTGTTTATATTATGTCAAATGTTTAGTCAAGGCTGTAACCAAAGGAATTAACAAATATTAATTATATTAAAAATACTGAAATAAAATGTACAATTATCACACTGTGCAAGTAAAATGAACAGCCTCTCCAGCACAGTGACGATTAAAGCCCCCAAAAATGTATCACACACTAGCTAGTAACATGTGTGATGTATTGGAAAGTTAGCAAGCTAGCAAAATACAGATAAACTAGCAGCTTCACATCACAGGGTCAAACGGTTAACATTCAGGACTCACTGGAGACTCAAACAACTCAGAAATTATTCTGCTGCAGCAATAGCTAAATAGAGTACAAACTTACATCGTCTCTGACTTCTGAACGGGAAACCGTAAGGAAGGAAACATGACGCGATCTCGGGGATTTCTTACGTAAATTACGTAATTAGCATACATAACTAACGTACACACACTAACCTACACAGTCTCCGTAGCGTGAGGAATTCACAACAGTAACGATGCAGTACATGAAAAATTCGGAGTAAAAGTATTTCATTCATCGAAAATATGTACTCAAGTAAAAGTGGAAGTAGGAGAAAAAAATAATGCTCTAGTAGAGTACTGATACAGCCTTTTAGTACTTAAGTACAGTAGTGACTATACAGCTCTGCTTAGGATTGACCTATCGCCACTGGCAAGCTTTAACCCTTGTGTTGTCTTCCACAATTGAAAATGAACACAGTTTTTTGACGTTTTTGTCATTTGTTTCCAGATGCTTTTTGTCACTTAAATGCAACACTAACACCAACTTCTTACCAGAAGTTTTAACTTATTCTTGGAATTTATGGTCAACAAAACCTCATTTATATGAAATTAAACCTAATTTTTCAGTTATAAAAGCAGAAATTATAAATTATTTGGACTAATAGTTTAAAGACTTACAGGCTTACGATCCTTATCTTTGGTAGTGATCCAGATAAAACCCTTGTCTCTACACACACAGCGCTAGTTGTTCTTCTTACGGCTGTTTCCTCTGGTCACAGCCGTAAGAAGCCAGTTCTCAAGGCCAGCTCTTAGTTGCAGAACCACCTCATTATTTGGTTGTCACTTGATGAATTTAATGTATAGGCCTTGGGCTCTGTTAGAGTTTGTCAAGTAAATGAGAAGACTAATGGTGCATCTCCTTATCAGTGGTGTTTTTCAATTGTGGTAATATATCTACTGACAGACACTGATGTATCAACTAATTACCGTATTTTAGCCATTAAAAAAAGGAGTGTTTAGACATTGAGTTCTGCTGTGTGTGTGTGTGTGTGTGTGTGTATATGTGTGTGTGTGTGTGTGTGTGTGTGTGTGTGTGTTGCCATCTTCGACAGACACAGGTGCTAATTAATGAAACTTATTTAAATAACAGAGTGGAAGTTACTGATGTGACAGAAATTGTCAGAACCACATATTCCTTGTTTTACCTCCAGATACGGTGATGATACTCTTTTCTTTTTCTGGAAATACCGCCATCACACACACTGCTTATACGTAAACAACTTGAAGCTAATTGTTAAAGTACTCATTAGGATGTATCTGTAACTTCATATCTGTGAATATATCTCATAATATCTTCCTGCCACCCATCGCCTGGTCTCGCTGCCTCTCTTTCTCTTGTCTATTTCTATTTTTGAAATGTAAAAATTCCTGCAGGGGGTAAAAGAAGGAGCGGGAGAGAGATAGCGAGAGGAGCGTTGGGCATTGGAGAGAAATGTGTTGCATGGCCCAGAGCCTAACGGGTAATAAAGTCATTAATTCAGCTGATTAAGTTGGCCTTTGGGTTAAAGAAAAATCATATCCGTCTCCCTTTGAGATGTGACTGGGGAAGCACAGAAGAGGGGGAAGCCAGCTAATTAGTGCTGAAAAACAGGAGGGGGCCCAGAGAGGGAGACGGAGAGAGAGAAACTGGTGTGTGTGTGTGTGTGTGTGTGTGTGTGTGTGTGTGTGTGTGTGTGTGTGTGTGTGTGTGTGTGTGTGTGTGTGTGTGTGTGTGTGTGTGTGTGTGTGTGTGTTTGTGTGTAATGGGAGGGAAGAGGGATGGAAGGGGTGCACATAGGTGTTTCGACTGAACTACTAATGAGGCATGTTTGGGGTGAGGCAGTGACAAGCTCATCAAAACGCACGCCGTTTTTCTCAAAGAGTTTGCCCAGCTACCTTTGAGCCTGACGCTGCCACTTAATGATGTGAAACAAGCGAGAGAGGGAGAAGTTAGGGTGAAATGTCAGTTTGCTTGCAGTTTAATGAGCTTGTTGTTGGATGCGAAAGAAGAAAGCACAGGGAAAAGAGCAACAGGAGATGCGGCCAGGATCCTCGACACCCCCCAACCTCCTCTGAGCAATGACGCCACATTGATGAATGCATTCACATGGGAAACACTAGTGTTGTAATGTTCCATAACTCCAGAATTCTTCAAAATGATTTGATAAACAGACAATAAGGAAGATTTTCTGCACAAACTGTGCACACAGTATACACAACATGAATCTAGTGTCACACATGAAGCTTCATAATAAAACATATTTAAAAGAGAAATGAACTCCCACAGCAGCGCTGCCGTATCATCATTTTCTGCTCCCCTGTTGGCCACAGAGAAAATATTCCAACTCCTCTCACCATGAAGCCGCTGACCCATGCGTGATTTCAATCCAACTCTGGATTGTTTAGTATTGTGTGCAGCAGGCATCCAGGGCTGCACTGTGAGCCGCTGGCAGAAGTCAAGCCTTTAATACTGAGCTGGATTATACTGCATGTGAGAAGTGAGGAAGAAATGATTCTTAATGGAACAAATGATGATGATGCCTTAAAACGTGGGATTATTCCATGTCTTTTATCTCTGCATGACTCATTTAGCAATTACTGCTGATTATGTGCTTTAAGTAGGTTATATGAATAGTTTTATGCTTTGAAAACGATGTAGAGTTATTAAAGGAGGGACATGTATGAGGGTACTAATTAGAATATATGCATCCCTACCACTGTGACAGAGTCTCAGGTCCACAATGCCTCTAGATGCCAGGATCTGTGTAACACGTTCAGGGAAAAGAATTCGTATTCTCAATACATGACAGAATCACAGAGAGTGCAAGGAAACAATCCACATATTTTTTGTGTTTGTCAGCTTTTGGTTTTAGCTTTGAACTGCTGTCAGCTAAGTGGCATTTGACTTGAGGGACATAATAGTGAATAAAAGATACACTATCTATCACCAGTTGTTTACAACAAAATACAAGTAAACTTGTTGACAAGTATTTTATGTATGTACACCTGTGCAGTAATGCGATCCAATACTGTACAACAGATCACATCGATAAAAATTTAGACTTCGCCACTCACTTTTACTTTGAACTGCAAGATTTGAACACAGAACACAGAATCTGTCCTCCCAAGTAGAACGGCAGCATCAGCCATTTCAGCAAGTGAAAAACATCTGTTCGTGTTCAAGTGACAAAGCAACGCATCCTCATGAACGGGTCCGTATGATATCGTATGAAAATGTATGCACACCAAAACGTATGATATTCTACGAAATTAGGAGACCGCCGGCTCACGTCACGCCAGGTGGTTGTCATGTAACTGTTCACATGCTGGATCTAGTTAACGGCGTAAGATTGCTCGCATAGTGATGAGGCTGCCACAAGGGGGCGTGATACACATTGCTTAAGGCAGTCGGTAAAATGTCCTAGGATGTAATGCTGTATGCTACGGCCCATACTGTTCACATGTCAGGAGACAAATAAACGAGAAGCCTCTCGAGTTATATGAACGTGTCACGGAGCAGTCATTCCGCAAGTAGAAACTTGCGGACGTCACGTGACGCCGGCTGGCGACGAGCTCCATGACGCCGAGCAGCAGTTGCTAGTTGTTTAAGCCGCTACAGAGCTTCGTGACGCCGGCTACAGACCTCCGTTGTATCAGCGATAGTTGGTGGTTCAGTTACCTGAAAATAGCGAGCTGCTGAACGTTTCAACAAATATTACGGTTAAATTTAGTCCACAAAATATGAGCGTTTTACCGCAACAAAGGTTAAGATTAGGTCCCAAAAATACTATTTTAAAATATAATTCTTCATTCTTGTTTCCCACCAACAGTCAGTGTTTTTTTAAAGCATGACCATGATCGTTTACTAGTCTCGCATTGCCAGACCTATCTCCACAGCACAGTGGAATAAGGTCTGGCTACACGACACATACATTCTGGGATAGGAAAAAAAAAAAAACTCTCTGGGTTGTTTGCATTTCTTTAAACCAGTCACGATGGTGTTGGGCGGCGCTAAGCTCTGGACGCAGTGACGGTGACTCTGCTAAATAGTCTTGGGAAGGAACTTGTTTTGGTGGTACATTTACACCCCACAAAAGAAAATGCCACATACAATATTAAATGAAGTTAACTGTTCACACAATACAGTAGCGTGAGCTATTTAAGTTAGCTTTCTGCATGGTTAAATGTAATTTGCTCTTACCAGTGTATCGCAGATTGTACTTGGTCCATAGCAATCCTCTACAATCGGTCCTAAAACGTCCCATTTAAATGGTGTAAAGTTATTCTTTGTAATCTTTACAATCATTCCCCGGAAGAGCCTGCCTTATTGCATAATCCAAATTGTCCTCAAAACTTGCCAATTAAAGTGTGTGGCATGCTTTGTTGTTTGAGAAGTGCAATACACAGAGAGCGAAAGGTGAGGGGCATCACGCGTGGGATGTCAGAGAATTATCCTGGAAATCTACTTCCATTGATCCAGACTAATCCGTCAATTAACCATAACCAATATGTTTATCATTGTAAGCATGTTTCCCTGAACCTTACCAAGTGAATTTTGTGTCTAAACCTAACCAGACCTTAACCATAACATTCATTAAACTGATTTATTTTCCAACAGTGACAGTAACAGTTTGGAAAGCACTAGTCTCGCATTGCCAGACCTTCCTCCACAGCGCTACAAAGGAAGGTCCACACAGCATTCCGGGATGGGAGAAAAACGTGCTCTGGTTTATTGTCATTTCTTTAAACTAATCACAATTGTCTTGGGCGGTGCTTAGTGCTGAGCGGAGCCACGGTGCCGCTGCAAAATAGTCTCGGGAAGGAACTTGTGTTGGTGGAACGTGTACGTTCAAAAGTAGTTCGAAAACTCAGATTGGACAGATAGTCTAGCTAGCTGTCTGGATTTACCCTGCAGAGATCTGAGGAGCAGTTAACCATAGTCCTCACAAATCCACCGGAGTTTAAAATTACAACACAAAGAAAGCAGAAGATAATGGACATCCGTCCGTAAAGAGTGACATTTTACGGCAGAACGAGAGCTGTCCCGGAAGTGGAACGTTGTGAAAATAGACTAGGAAAGCCCTAACAAACGCTGTTGTCTGATCAGAAAATGCATGTATGTGTCATTTTGGAAGGAGTAGTTCGGAGGACTCGTTTCGACTCACCAACGTAATATGTTTTGCTTCTTTTATTCTTTTGGTTTCCTTCATTGTAAAGTATCATACCCCAACCTTGGTGGAAAGTGAAGTGAGGTGCAATTTAGTGTCACATTACATGCTCTATGTTTACGGAGGATCAGGGTGTTAGTTACCTCACACTGCCATTTGGAGCTGCCAATATGCAGCTTTAATGTCCTATAGCAGGAGGAACATAAGGACTTCCAGGGGTTAGCATCCTGTCTGCTGCCTGGGTACATCTGGTCTCATGGCAAACACAGAGAGACTCCTTTGTCAGCTTCTACAAAGGCAGAGAAGGAGAGAGGAAAGAGAGAAAGAGGGTCTCTGCTGGCCTTCTTTTTAAACCAATTCAAAGGACTCTTGCTTCTGGAGTCCATTAGAATAGCGGAGTGTCTTCTTCAGTTGCAGAGAGGGACAAACAAATGTGCTCTGTGGAGGATGCCAAATAACCTTGGCCACTGCTATTGAAATGGTGGTTATTCAACAGAATGGGAGAGAGATTTGAAGAGAAGAAAAAGCTGTGAAAGAGGCATAATGCAAGAAAAATAAAGAAACTGAAAAAATAAAGAAACTGAACAAATAAAGAAACTGAAAGAGGGAAAAGGTGAGGATGGAAGAAAAAGAAGTCATGTAAATCATGTTTTAACGTTAAACATACATTTAAAAAGGACAGTGAATCCTTAAGCTTAACTGTATGGCTACCATAGTAACCTACAGTAAGCTTATCTTCAATGTCTAAATATTCTTTTCACAAATAGGCCAATTTGTCTTTGCTGTTAATATGTTGGATTCATATTAATGTATATTTTCTTTTTTTTTTACATAATTTGGCGGCCCCGCTGCACTAACTCTGAGGACCCCCTAGGTATCACAGACCCCCTGTTGAAGATCCCTGGTCTATAGTATTAAACAAAGAAGTGCACGAGCCACAAAACACTATTTCAGCCAATCCGCAACAGGCAGCGTCAGTTGATTGTGTGTGTGTGTGTGTGTGTGTGTGTGTGTGTGTGTGTGTGTGTGTGTGTGTGCTTAATGCATCTTTGTCAACATGAAAGGTACCAGGAAATAATCCCATTGATATTCAGAATCTCCTTTTCAAGGGAGTCCTGGCCAAGACAGCAGTATAATAGTTCCATATTAAAATATACAGTGAAAAATAAACTGTTTTTATAAAACAGAAAAAGGGCCAACCAACCCTCTCATACAAGCTAGAGTGATGAGTACGAAAACTAGAATTAGTTACAAATCTTAGTGCTGCGTGGTATACTGAGTCCAGCATTTTCAGAGAAGAATGATTTGCATGCATGTATATAATATCACCATAATCCAGCATTGACAGAAATGTTGCTTGTATAAGCGTTTTTCTCGCACTAAAAGAGAAACGGCCTTTGTTTCTATAATTGAAACCCAACTTTACTCTTAAGTTTTTTTGTTTAACACTCTATATGCTGCTTGAAGGACAAACTTTCTTCTAAGAAGAAACCAAGATATTTGTAAACTGATACTCGTTCAATTACTTTCTCAAACTTTACTTTCTCAAACATCATTGTAGTTTTTGTCAGAGTACAAGTCTCAAATTATGGAGATTTTTCTGAATAATATTAAAAGCAGATTGCAGGTCTTCTGAGGCACTTGTTAAGGATGACACACCATCAACCCTAACACTTTGTGTTCGGCCAAACCATTGGCCAGCTTTTGAAGACATTCCAATATCCACCAATCTCTGAGACAGGACATAGTGGTCAACTGTGTCAAATGCCTTTGAAAGATCTAAGAACAGCGCAGCACAATATTCTTTAGAATCAATAGCACTTATGAAATCATTTAACACTTTCATAGTGGCAGTGACAGTGCTGTGTTTTTTTACGAAAACCCGACTGCAAATCATTTAAAATGTTTTTTTGTTGCTAAATAATCTTTCAACTGGTCACTTAGAAGCCCTTCTGAAAGATTTAAAGATTGTGAAGGAGCAGATGGCTTAAATTACTAACACTATTTAGGGTGGTTGCGAAGGGGCTGTTGTATCAGCAGCGTGTCTCGTAGACTAAGAGAAAAGGAGAGATGGATGTGTGTAGAATCCAGATGGAAAGTAGTGGAACTAGGCTGCCAACAGGTGACGGTGCTGGTGAGGGGCCAGAGATGTGCCATGCTTAATAAAGGGTCAAACCAGCAGGGACAGAAAAACTCCCTGTGGTCCTGTTTATAGAGAGAGTGAGAGAGAGAGAGAGAGAGAGAGAGAGAGAGAGAGACAGAGACATAGAAAGAGAGAGAGGGGGTACCGGCCCAGAAGATCAATAGATGCCCTGAAAGAGGTTCCAGCAGACGCTGGCATTAGAGGAGCTTCAGTTGATTAGAACCTGTAATGGAAGCCTTAAAAGGATTGGATGCAGAAGAAAGGGACAGATGGAGAAAGAGAGACAGGAAAAATAGATGGAAAGGAAATGAGCAGTCGAGTTAAGAGAAATAAGATAAAAGCTGGCATTGTTGGGGAAAGTGAAATTTAAAAGTGTTCCGTACCCTCCGCCTTCCCTCCACTCGCCCGCTTCCCGCCCTGTAGCAGAGGGGAAGAAATGAAAAAGCGTTACTGGATGAAAGCTTTCAAATGAACCTGTTACAGCAAAGTTGTTTTGCTCGGCCTGGTTTCTCTCCTCCTCAGCATCCCTGTAAGAGTTTACTACGGCAATTAGGGATTTATATTTTCAGGGGAGGTTTAATGCCATTTCAAAGGAAGAATTAATTAACAGTCAGCTTTAGCATTTTTACACCAATTTTACACACTTGCAGTGACAGTAATTGCTTTGGGTTATATGAGAAATGTTCAAAGTACAATATCTTGCCATGTTATTATTAAAAAGGAATCCATTTTAGTGTTTTTGTGGCAGATGTTTTTTCTATTTATTTATTTATTTATATGTGTGTCATATATGGTAGTGGAAAAGCACTGACCTCTGATTACTGACCACCAACACACAGAAAAATCAATCCCATCCTTTTTATTCTTGTTTTTTTAAGCAGCATCTGCTCAAATAAATAAAAATGTATGATCTATTATGTGACATCATAACAAACAGGAAAGATGCACTGGAGTCTGAAACATGCACTAGAACAATATTCTCTTGCAATTAGAAAGGTTGCATTCAAACAGAGGGAGTATACGGGATCACCATCTGGGCCGGTTCTTGCAAATCTAATTATAACTGAATTGGAACAGACTACTGTACATCTCTTGAAAGAAAGGAGTCATATGATTTTATGCCCCTTTTGTTGACCATACCCTGACCAGGACATCAGATGATTTTGGGCTATTTAAATTACCACATATGATTAATTTGACACTATTAGCTTCGTGGACCTCAGCTTCTACTATAATAAAAAAAGAACCATATTCCAAAAGAAGACCCATACAGAACAATATAACCATTTTACCCACTGTGCACCTAGGAAATACAGAATCTCATGGATCACAAGTCTTGTGTATCGAGCCAAAAAACTGTTGTCCTAATCATTTAAATCAATTCAAATGTTATGGCATTGAATGGATTCCACCAAAATATCATAGAAAAGGTCATGATAATATTGTGTTTGGGAAAAATCCAGTGGTGGAATGTAACCAAGTACATTTAATCAAGTACTGTACTTAAGTACAAATGTTGAGGTACTTGTACTTTACTTGAGTCTTTTCTTTTCATGCCACTTTCTACTTCTACACCGCTACATTTCAGAGAGAACTATTGTACTTTTTACTCCACTACATTCATCTGACAGCTTTAGTTACTAGTTACTTTACACATTAAGAATTTTGCACACAAAACACATGTAGTTTATAAAATATGATGTTTTATTATAAATTAAACTACCCAAACAATATACAGGCCTATAAGTCCTTAGCCGAACACTTCAGTCAGTTGATTGACAGAACTGTTTGGATCGTTTCCACTTTCTAAAATGTGAGGATTTTTCTGAGTACTTTTACTTTGAATACTTTAAGTACATTTTCCTGATGATACTTACATACTTTTACTTAAGTAACATTTTCAATGCAGGACTTTGACTTGTAACAGAGTATTTTTTACAGTGTGGTATTAGTACTTTTAGGATCTGAATTCTTCTTCCACCATTGGAAAAATCTTACTAAAACACCAAGAAGGATTGTTGTCCTAAAATATGGATCCATCTTCCATTTACTGGAAAATCTCCTAATCCTAGAAAGAAAATGAGGAAAAATCTGACCAAAGAGGTGAAGTTCATAACAATATGGGACTGCAAGAAGACTTTATATCTTACATCTGTTAACTTAAACACCTGAAGGATTAAAACAAGTTCTGTTACATCACTTCAAATGTCCTAACTGTAATGCTGGTACTCAAAACTGAACCCTGTTTAATTTCTACATTAAGGAATAGTTCGACGTTTGGGGAAATACGCAATTTGCTGACTGACGGAGCCTTCGAGGAGAACACAACCTTTCAGACAAAAGAGCAGTATCGATCTTCTCATCTAACTCTGCCAGAAAGCAAATATGCTATTCTATTAAGTGAAGAGACCCAACAGTGCTCTGTTTGAGCATTTACCATCATACAGAGACATACTTCTTAAAAAAGCATGTATGTTTAAAATATCAGTGGATCTCCTGGTTACATACAGCAAGTCTGACAGGATTTGTAATATTGTAATACATATATATTTCAGCATTAAAACATGATTGCATATCTAAAATCTAAAAGCCTAATTATTACAAAATAATCTAATTTCTTATTATAAATCTCTACAAAAATCCAAACCTTTATCTATCTTTTATGTTATCATCTTTCCTTCTCTTAGTCCTGTTGTGTGGCGACAGTTAATAGGACTTTTTTTTTTCTGATCATCCCCAAAGAATCCAATTACAGCATTGTTTGGAGATCAGCGAGATTACAGTGTATCTAAGAAAAACAATCAGAGCCTATCTGATTCCCAGCTTTAGCAGGAGACACGTCCCTGTAATGAAGTCTCTTATTTCTCTTCCTTCTCCCCAATTTCTCTTCCTTTCTTTATCTCCTTACCTCCAGCTTTCTCGTTCCTTTCCTTATTTTCTCTTACCGTTTCTCTCTCTGTCCTTTCTTCCTTTGCTGCATTTCAGTTCCGTTTTTTTGTCTTTTTCTGTTTTTTATCCCAAATGATTTCCTTCCTCTTCATCTGTTTCCTCAATTTTGTTCCCTCCTTTCATCTCCTTTCATTTTCTCCTTTACTTCTCTAACCAACACAGCTCTACACCCACACACACGCACACACGATCACGCACACACGTACACACCCACACCCGCACGCACGCACACACACACACACACACACACACACACACACACACACACACACACACACACACACACACACACACACACTTCTCCGTTCCCCTCCATGCCTACCACACAGTTTGGCCACTGGGGATTACTGCGGCAGGCCTGAAGGTGGTGCACATACACAGAGAGCTGAGTTTGGCGGAGCGGGCGTTTTTTTTCCCCACCTCAATAATGGAAATATCACAGGAGACCCGGTGGGTGGCGATGACCTTTGGAGAGCGCTGCATTTTTGCCTCGCTTGCTTGTTCTTTCATAAAATGCCCGGCCACCCGTCTCACACACCCCCTTCCTCCGCCCCTGTGGCTCAGCAACTGCAACGCATTGAGAGCTTGTAGATCCATACTCTGTGTAAATAATTTAGCACTGACTGAAAAGGGGAGCAGGAGGGAGAGCAATGCTGTGCAAAAAAAATGTTGTTGATGATGATGGAAGAGTCACTACAAGTCACCGTAGGAAGATAATAGGGTTACTGGCATTGGAAATGTGTCATAAACAATAATCTCACTAAACAGAACTTTAACTATAAAACCCATATTGTCTTGTTGCCTTTTACCTTTTTCAATCTGTTTATCCAAATGCTAAAAGTCAAACCCTTCTCATCAAAAATACAGCAATAGCTTGAGGTACATATCATGGTATCACATCACTCCTGACTGCTGGTCCATAAACGGCGAACAGATGAATGCATTATTGGCACCATTATGTTGAAATGTCAGTGTGTCTGTGTGCCGTACAAAAGGAAGTGTTACAGCACGTCCTGTCAGCTCTATCCTGCAGGTAATGAATTGTCTCTACAGTTCAGATATGTCACTAGGGTGGCAGGACATGTATTGATCCATGACATTTCTATAGATGTTTATGTTCTTCTGTGTATTTTATGATCTTTCACTGTCCATGTTAGTCTTCACCTCTTATTTCTTATTACTTCTTGACTGCGTCACTTGTATACAGAGCCGATTTGACTGGTTTTAAAGATTGTACTTTGTACTTTGTTTTATTTTGAGATATTTTGATGCATTACAAACCAAATAGCCATCTGAAAGTCTTGATGAATGTCAGATTTCCTAATACAGTTGACAACAAAATGAGTTCAAACTGACCGATATATTTCAGCTTAAATGAGGGTGTGGTCCAGGCAGGAAATGTACTTTTTTAATGATGCCATGGTAGTTTGCACATTAGAATATGAAATAAAGACAGACACATTAAACTGGGTATAAAAATATCTTTAAAAAACCCTATACAGATATAGAAAGATCATAGAAAAAACTCAACTACCAATTATTCTCCTAATTGATTAATCTGCTGATTATTTTCTTGATTTTTTTTAATCATTATTTGGCCTATATAATGTCAGACAAAAGGCAAAAAATGACCAGTTGAAACCCAAAGATATTTACTTTAGAAAAAGAAGAAAAAACTAGCAAATATAGTAGCATATTTGGGAATGTGGAACGGATACATTTTTGGCATTTTCCTTAAAACAATGTAAATTAGTTATCAACTCTGTTGCCAATCCCAAAAAATAACTTTAATTTACTTTTAACATACTTAAGATTCATGCATTATGAAGTAATTGTGCAATACGAGTATATCCATTGCTCAAATTAAATACCGCTCTGTTCTTTCAAACTACAGCATCTTAATAATAATACATAATACTTTCACATTTTCTATTATTAGAACCATTGTCTTTATATAATTACTTGATTTTAGTAATGCCAATGAATCTTTTTTTAATCCAATTGGTCAAAATCCTGTTCAATGCAATGTGTTTCTGCTCAACCTCAGTGACCTTTAGAGATTGATTGCCATATTGATGCCTGGCTCTTCTCTGCTGATCCGTGTGCTGTATTGCTGATCAGTGGGCTCCATCAATGATAAAGGTCAGAGGTGGAGTATAGTCGTCAATGAGAGCTGATGGAAATGAAAAACATCTTGACTTAACAAGATTTTCTCTTTCCTTCTTTTCTTTTTTCTCCTCCTTTACTCTCTTTTTTCTCTTTTCTTCATTTCTCCTCTTCTCTTTTATTTTCACTTCTCTCCCCTTCTCTTCTCTTCTCTTCTTTTCTTCACACCAGAAAAGTACGTGACATAATTGTAATTTACCATTATTTTAAAGCAAAAGTTGCCCTTTTGAAAGCGGCCTACTGTGAGAAACGTAATTCATAACCACATCATAATTGACTGAATTGACTTTGAACATTTCACCCAAATGAAAAGACAAGAAAAAGAAAAAGACTGACTTTTGTTTAATGTCCACGCTCTGTCTTGACTCCCATCCTGACTGCATAGCAAAAACATATTGTGTGATGCCGGGCTTCATCCCTGGGTAGTTATCCTCCATTACTATGTAATGATATTCATGAGCTGGGCCCACCATACGGCTGTGTGAGTGTTGTATGTGTTTCTTGCTATAGATCCAGCCAGCGTGTCCTCGAGGCCATTTGGCTGAGGCCTAATGACCGAGGCCGAGCTAATCCCCCCGGAGGAACACGTACTGCACTCTCCTTTGTAGGTGAAAGGCTCTGATGAGGCCTTTGAAGGAATGTCACACTGGTGACTCACTGTATGTCGCTTCTGGCTCATCCTTTCCACACACACACACACACACACACACACACACACACACACACACACACACACACACACACACACACACACACACACACACCCACGGCCTGCCCTGCAGACATATGCAGAAATGCATACAAGTATGGAGGTGAACTCTCTCTCTCTCTCTCTCTCTCTCTCTCTCTCTCTCTCTCTCTCTCTCTCTCTCTCTCTCTGTATTTGCATCTGCACACATTCATAGATGAACACATGCAACCACACACGCCCAGTGGGGCCCTCACAGTAGGGGCCGCAGTAATAGGCACCCTGCCATCTGGAGACCCTGTCCAGGGGGCCGTAAACAATAGAGCCCACTCAATATGGCAGAAGACATCCTCAGTGTACATGAATATATGTGTGTGTATGTGTTGTTAATTTAACAGGGAACGTCACCAGATCTTCCCCACCTAAACCAATGTTTTCTCACCCCCTGCATCCGCCCTCAGGCTGTTAGGTACTGCTGCTCTTAATAGGACGATAGGCACATACATTCTGAATAATGGAGAAACTCATCTATTCAATACTTAAAGCTGGAAAAGGTGTGGGTCTGTGTTTGAAACATATGCTTGTCCAGTGTTTTCCAAAGCCCATGATGATGTCCTCAAATGTCTTGTTTTGTCCACAACTCAAAGACACTCTGTTTACTGTCATAGAGGAGTGTAGAAACTAGAAATATTCACAATTAAGAATCTGGAATTAGAATTTTTACTATTTTTTCATAAAAAAATCAAAACGATTAATCGATTATCAAAATAGTTCATCTAATAGTTGACAACTTACTGATTATTCGATTAATCTTTGCAGCTCTAGTACTGATGATAACCTCTTTCTGAGGATCATTTCACCCTTTAAGTCAGTCACTTTTTCCAGTGTTGATACATTTAAATATTTAGCATATTCTGTTTATTTGAATTTGTTACAGTCTGTTTTTACGTCTGATATGGATCCACTGAAGAGTGCTGCACTTGCAACCATCGTAGTCACTAATTGGAACAAAAGAAGCCTACTGCAGGAGACCAATGTTGAAGAGAGCCAGATGCAGACTCAATCAGTTCTACATGGAAAAACACCCAGTCTTTGTTGCTCAGCTCTTGTCTAATATGGATATTTAGCAATTTTTTTATATAAATTCTACATAATTTATATATTTTCTAAAATAAGTAAACACAGTATTTCACATGATTGTTTTCTTATCACATGTAATGTTTAATTTCCCAAGTGCCATATTCAACTGTGCAATAATGTGGCCACGTCTGTTATCTGCCATGTCTCAACATCTCGACACATATTCAAAACAGCAGCGTCCCTTTGTAATTTCAAAATCAGAGTGGGATCTTTTGGTGATTTTCTTTAAGGTGCAGAATACTAATAACCATTTATCCTTTGTCCCTGTTCTATATATGAAAAATAATTGTCATAACCAACCAACCCCTCCCCGAGCCTTTTATGAAAATCAGATCTAGAGAGCGCCTAATTAGGCGTGATTCACTGTAAAGGAAGGGGAAAGAGAGGAATGTGAATAAATTGAGACCAGGAGGAGGAGAGAAAGGAGAGACAGACTGGTGATTAATGTGAAGGCTGTGATGCACGTCAACGGGGAGACAAATGAAAGGAAGGGGAGAGATTTTCTTTGAAAAGGAAAAGAGAACACAATTTAACATTTCAGTCTCAAATCTGGCCACTTCCATAGATACAGTCTATATCTCACGTTTGGACCCTGACCCCTAAAAAATAGGCTACCTTTTCCCCCTGTTTCATCTGAACAATCTTTAGAGACCTGAAAATTTAAATTATTAGTATTAAAATTATACAAGCATTAAAGGAAAGACTTAGAGACACATAAAGAAATTATTATGATTTGTTTTGTTATTATGATTTTCTTGCCTAGGCTGTACAAACCATCACGAAAAAGAATTATAGGAATCGTATAGTAGGCCAATTTTGGAACAATATTATAGTAATCTTATAGAAATATGCTACTATAGGCCTAGTATTACTACTAGACATACTATAGACATACTATAAAAGTATTACAGTATTTTGGAGCGTATTATAAGACTGTAGGCTACTGTAGGAACATTATGGAGGGTAAGGTTATTATAGAGATCATAAGTAACCTGGGCTATGACTAATGACTAGGTCCTAGGACCAGGTGAAGTGATTGGTAAGCATGTGAACTAAACCATACACTATACTGTTGCCCAACCAGCCAAAATGACATCAAAGACAGCGGTAATAGCAACAGTTTTCTGCGTGGGTGCTGCCGTGCTCATGAACCAGAACTTTGACAATAAATCAGTAGGTTGCTACTCAAAAATGTTTGGTTGGCAGGTCTGCAATCGCTTCAAAAAAGGGCAGATCTACCAATACATAACTTCTTATTTTGCCAAATACTTGATAAAGTATTTAGGATGGATCCAGTTCAAACAGCCGGGCCACTTTGGTCAAAACTACATTTAAGTGAGAGATTATCGGATGTGTTTTTGCCTCACCATACAGTTTAACAGACAGGCATTGCTCAATACAATACCAGGGTGGGGCTCTCTCAAGAGGAAGTGACCAATGTGCCAGATGTCTTAAGTTAAAAGTAAGTAAGTAAGTAAAATTTATTTATAGCACATTTAAAACAGCATAAGCATAGTAATAATACAATATATTTGGTAGACCTGAACCTCCTCTATCAATTGTTCTTTGTAATTTATTAAGATTTGGCCGGGTTTATTTACCATTCCATATAAATGTCTTTGTTATCCTGTCAAACCATTTAAAATATGATGGGGGAACCTCCAGAGCAAGAGATTGGAAGGTAATTCAGCTTGGGAACACAAACCTAACATAACACTGACCTTCCCTACTGTTGAGAGATTGAAAGTCGCCCATCTAAATTTAGCACAAAAAGTAAGGAAATTTGTGTTTGGTAGATTATTTCTCTGTGGTAACAATGATTTTTGGCAATACATCTTATACTGTTGGAAAGCCTGTTTAGTTACCTTTCAAATGGTGCCCCATTTGTAAGGAACATGCATTTGTGGGATGAGCAGCAGCGCTGAGTATATGGGTTGCGCCCATGAAAAATTTGCCAAATCTTCTCTGCCAGTGCCAAACAGCTTATTCAGCCATTGACTCGTTTGGTGTTTGGTGGATTGGATGATTGAAGTTTGAAGAAACAAGACATATTGGCAATTGAACAATTTATTCATTTCACAAACAGGAGCCTCACTAGCCTGTGGAAGAACCATACACAGCCCAGCCTGGCACCTCCTCCTCATGCTGGTCACACACTGCTGTGGGATGGCATCACATTCTTCAACCAGCATTTGTTGCAAGTCAGCTAACGTGGTTGTGTTGGTCACTCTGGCACGAACAGTACGCCCAAGCTGATCCCACAAGTGTTCAATGGGGTTGAGGTCAGGACTGCTGGTTGAAGAATGGGGTACCATCCCACAGCAGTGTGTGACCAGCATGAGGAGGAGGTGCCAGGCTGTTGTAAATTAAATGTATTGGTGTTACAAGCTGCATCAGAGGACTATTGTTTAAATTTTTTATTTAACCTTTATTTATCCAGGTAAGTCGATTGAGAACAAATTCTCTTTTGCAACGACGACTTGTCACATTCACACAGTTACACATTCATACCTGGAAGCCACCCAGTACAACCACAGTTTGATCTGCTGGCTACTGAGCAGCTCCACTGGAGCGGGTTAAGGGCCTTGCTCAAGGGCACCTCAGTGGTGGTAATGAGGGAGGGACAAGCTCTGCTCTTTCACTTTCCCCACCCAGATTTGATCCTGTCGGTCTGGGGGTTGAACCGGCGACCTACCGGTCACATGCTCGCTTCTTTAACCTTCAGGCCACCACTGCCCTAGCTGACCATCTCTCAGTCTGGCTGATAGCATTGCTGACAGCTTTCTTACAAGCATTGCTAATGGACTAACTGGCCATGTTGGGAGCTGTCCTCGCTGAATGCCTAATGACTGTAAACGTCTTGGTTAGGTGTGTCAGTGCATTGAGTTTGCTGGATTTCTAACCTGGGATTGGCTGTTTGTTGCGCCATCTGGGTCCACTGAATCAAAGTCATCCTGTAACTAAGCTGCTGTACCAACTGACTGAACAATTGACTGGCTGGTTTGCTTGCTACTTGCAGATCCTTCAGTAATCAGCAGCCCTGCCGTGGTTTGGCTGCAGTACTAATTGATGGAAAAACACAGGAGTCCTCTCCCCCACGACTAATGGGAGTCTCTCTCTTTCCCTGTCTAATTCACCTCATTATAAGGGAAATGTTGTTCCCTCAGAATAGCTTTTAGATGGGAAACGTCAGCTCCAAATTGTGCCTTTTGAGACAATTTTTTAGGGTAGAATTTGTCTCATGAGGCATTTGTAAATGACAGATGCAGTGATGACTATTCAGCCTATGTTGTAACATTATATCCCAGGGGCAGGGTGGCAAAATGGTAGGACTGCAAACCGCCCGCTGGGCTGGTACCTTGCTGTGGGCTAAAATGACAGAAAAGTGTGCTTGCCTTTGCAGTCTGTCTCCATATTCAATCACACACACACACACACACACACACACACACACACACACACACACACACACACACACACACACACACACACACACACACACACACACACACACACATACACACACACACACACACACACACACACACACACACACACACACACTGCTTTGATTGCAAGCAAGCCTACAGTATGTAAGCAAGTATTATGCTGAATTTCAGGTTTTGTACACAAAAACGGAGTGCAAACAGAAAATCAAAGGAAAAGGGTGAGAAACTCCACAATAAAAAAAGAGAGAAGGATGCTGCCAAGTAGCCTACCTTAAAATACCAGATATGTTCTGTGGTTGTGGACAGTGCAAGTGCAAAATAAATTTTTTAATGCCACACTTTAAATAGACAACATTTTTTCATATTTTCATTTTAGCACTAGAAGTACAATTTAGTCATTATGATGTATCAATATAATGTATTAGATTACATTAAGTTAAAATGGCTTTGGCAAAAAAAGCAGCCCGTAAACTTGATCAGAATTATAGCAAATGTTATAGGACAGTGAGAGTCTGGGAACATGGAGATATAGCGTACAGTCAAATATGCAGTTGGATGGAGATCCGGCTGATTTAATGAAAATCTGTGCGCTTCTACAATCAACTTCCAAGTTTGAAAACTATAATCTATAATTCTGTTTGTGTTTCAATGTTATTTTTGAGCCTTTTTATGCTAATATAAAACAGTGTATCAAATAGTACAAAAAAGCCCAGTGATGAATAAAAAAAAAAAAAAAAAAAAAAAAAAAAAAAAAAAAAAATTTTTTTAATTTTTTTTTTTTTTCCCCCTAAAAATTTTTTAATTTTAAAAATTTTTTTTTTTTTTTTTTTTTTTTTTTTTTTTTAGTGGAGGCTGGTGTATAAACAGATAATGAATTACAATATAGTAAAACACAGTTGTAATAATAATAATATAAAATGTCTATCCATAGGGGAAGTTATAATTGGTGTAAATGTATAGACGGCTCTGCTTACAACTACATTTTTATGTGTATTATAAACCATTTATTAAATGTTGATGTTGTGCTTATTGTTGCAGAATAAAATGTGCCTTAAAAGTAAAGTGTTTTCTTTTATAACAGATGGTGTGAATAAAGACTTCATGTCAGATTAGAAGTTATTGATTCTGGAGGCTAGAATGTTTTAATTTCTTTTATTTGTTTTTGGTTGAAGCTGTGTCAGATTAGAGGTATTATTGCCTCCCTAGCAACCTCTGCCCCAGCTACATCCTGTCCTTAAATGTCCAGCTCTGTCCCAGCGATGACTCAGCAGCACTACACTGTAAGGTTACACCACGCCCTGTCACATAGTATGAAGCAGAATTGGTTCAGTCTTGCAATTTTATTTGAAATTCTTTATCTACATCCTTTTATTCGAACGAAGCAGTCCACAGTAACTCACTGCGTCTCTTCCTCTTCACTACTTTGGGGTCACATTCGCTGCTGCGTGTCCCGCATACCCAGAATGCCTCTGTTTTCTCTGATCAGCGGCAGACTTCAGCCACGTGCGTTCGCTAGAAGTGCGGCTCCTCTGCCGCCAAACTCCGGGGAGTGATCAGTGTTCCTTTTCTAGGTCAGTGGTTATGCGATGCGCCGAGCCACTGGGAGCCGCGCGTACTCCTATTCTCCCTCCGCAGGAGAAGCCAATTAAACCGCCCTCCACCAGCTACACCCATCCGCCATCGGATCTGGAACAGTCATCTTGCATTCAGATGTCTTCCCTCACACTCTGTACCCAGAGTCCCTGAAGATGCCAGGGAAAGACAAGGAAAGATTGTTTCCTGATTGCCGGCAAGAGGAAAAAGGGGGATGGTTTTTGAAATATTTAACAGCGAAGCGGTCTCGCTGGAACAAGGGTTTTTTGTTTTGTTTTATATTTGATGTTGGTAAACTTCGGAGGTACATAGGTCTTCCATTTAAATCACAGCGATGTCACAGTCAATGAGAATTCACTGTGACTCCATGCATGACTTTGTCAAGGCTGTGATGACTTGGGAAAGACGGGAGAATGTTTACATGGCATGTGCTCGTGAGGGAATGGTCTAATTGATGCAGTTACTGTTAAATTCAGGAATGACATTGTTTCCCAGACCATAGAGCTATCATATAGGCCACTAAACCGTTCTGTTATAATGACGCGTTAAGATTAAAGGGCAAATCAGCTATTGGTTGTTTCCTACCATCTTACAGTGTAATTTAAAGGTGCTCTAAGCGATGCGACGCGTTTTTTAGGCTACAACATTTTTTGTCACATACAGCAAACATCTCCTCACTATCTGCTAGCTGCCTGTCCCCTGAACACACTGTAAAAAACGCGGTCTCTGTAGACAGCCCAGGCTCCGCAAACGGAAACAAACTGTGCCAACCTGCACCACGAAACATAACAAACAGTATTCCAGCCAATAACTGGCAAGAAGGATTTGGGGGTGGGGGAGGGAGGGGTGAGCTAGCCTCTGTTTTGTTTGAAAATACTTTGAACGTCAACAAGAAGTGACGTCACCCAACATCGCTTAGAGCACCTTTAACATCAGGTTGTGCAGTCAGGCCCTCAGTATTAAACAGTGAGGTAGCATGCTTCCATGAAGGGTTCGCCATATTGCAGGCCGTCCCAAACCAATAGGGCTGTCAACGAATATTCTAAATTCGAATATATATTGGAAAAGTGAAAAAGAAACAGAAATTCGATATGTGAAAATGTACATTCGAATAGTCGGACAAATTCAGGGAACGGAAAGAGACTCGGTTGTTTATGACCAAATTACAAACGTTCTTTTATCAATTTTTTTTTTCAAAGGCTCCAAAATTGAATTAAACACCCAAATTCAATGAAAGTAGTGAACTGATCATTTATTTTACTTGTGAAGAGCGTTGTATGGAACCACCCACGTTTCTCATATAAACCCAAATTTCTGATATAGAAACTTTTTGAAAATGGGTCAAATTTGCCCCGAGGACAACAAGAGGGTTAGTGTTAAACTGTTAACACTTTAAAAAATGTAATAAGTGTAAAAGCAGCCTCATGCACACAGTCAGGCCCGGGGAAAGTTGTGAAACAAGAATGTCAACAGCTCCATTGTTACATCAGAGAGTTTAGTCTCTATCCTGGATTCACCTTCAGCTAACCTGCAGAAGCAGATGTC
This sequence comes from Perca fluviatilis, assembly GCF_010015445.1. Taxonomy (NCBI): domain Eukaryota; kingdom Metazoa; phylum Chordata; class Actinopteri; order Perciformes; family Percidae; genus Perca; species Perca fluviatilis. The sequence goes on along the minus strand of NC_053118.1, from coordinate 4,374,806 downwards.
TCTCCTACACACCATTTGTTATTTTTTTTTTTTTTTTAAATCACCTAATTGTTATTCATTTTGGAAAGGCTTCAGAGATGTTTGCTCAGCTTTAATTCCCTCCAACTACCTATACTCCAATAAGTCTACTCAACGGTATTAGGCAAAGCCTCGGGACTTTCTGCTGTCTGTGGCAAACTTTCTCCTTTGAACTTACACAGCAGTAAAGTCCCACAGGGAAACCATTGTGTGTTGCCCTGGTTACCACACTGCTATTTTACAGCCACACCTCGGTGTTAATATAATTGAACTGCCCTTGCGTCATAGGACTGACACATGAATGCTCTGAGTATTCATGAATAGAAGAATTTACTCATCTTCTCTTCAATACATATAGCTGCTGTTCATACAGTAACAGTACATGTGAGTGCAGAAAATGATAACATTCTAAATCAAAACCAACAAAATGCATGATCAAGGTTGTTGCTATATGCAATGCATAGTCTCGTTTTGCCAGACCCTCCTCCACAGCGCTGCGGAGGAGGGTCTGGCTAGTTCACACAGCATTCTGGGATGGGAGAAAAACGTTGTCTGGTTTATTGGCATTTCTTTAATCCAATCACAATCGCTAAGCACCGGGAAAAGCCTCTGCTAAATAGTCTCAGGAAGGAACTTGTTTTGGTGGAACGTGTGTACGTTCAAAAGTAGTTTTAGTCGTGCAACAGAAAACTCAGATTGGACAGATAGTCTAGCTAGCTGTCTGGATTTACCCTGCAGAGATCTGAGGAGCAGTTAACCATAGTCCTCAGAAATCCACCGGAGGTTAGAACGCCAACACAAAGGCAAAAGAAGGTGACGGACATCCGGCTGAAAATAGTGAAATCCAGCGGAATTTCTGGCGGCAACGGAGCAATCCTGGAAGTGGATCGTCGTGGATATAGACTATGCGATGCATAACACTATAACACAATTTAATGTGCTGATGCTGAATTGGATGACTTTTTATAATGTGATAAATGTCAACATTTGAATTGTTTTCTAATTAATGTCAAATTATATCATAATTACATTTTGATATTGATTTCAGCCAGATTGTGTTGATCTATGTAAAAAAGATCAACTGTAATTTACGAATATTGTATCGCTCTATTAAATGTTTCACTCAAGTGATTAGGTTAAGAATTGTGTCACAATTAATATTTCCTATATTAGACTATGCAGATGTTGTTTATCAAAACACATCAGAATTAAATCTTAAACCATTAAATGTTGCTTTTAATAATATATGCAGATTTGTGCTGATATGTCCTTTTACTACTCACCACTGTGTAATGTATGACTCACTGAACCTATTATCACCAAAAGCCAGAAGACACTATCACTGGTACCAGGTTATTTTTAAATGTGTGTACTCTGAATATTCTTCTTATCTGAAGGAATATTTAATTCCATACAGACCCAGTTATAGATTGAGACGCACTGAATATCACTTTTTTACTGTGCCAAACATCTATAAAGAAAGTGGCAGACATGCCTTTAAATTTAAAGCCCCTTCAGACTGGAATAGCCTGCCTGGGTCTCTAAGATCTGTCACCTCTTTGCACTCCTTTAAAACATCGGTCTTTACTTAAGTGTATGCAAACTCTTACTGTAAATGTTTTCCTCAGGTATAGATGTCCAAATATTTGGGATACTTTTTGTCCTCTTTATTTATGTTTATACATTATGAGTATGGGTGCAGGTGTGCATACGAATATTATGTATGTACAGTGCCTTGCGAAAGTATTCAGCCCCCTTGAACTTTTCGACCTTTGCCACATTTCAGGCTTCAAACATAAAGATATAAAACTGAAATTTTTTGTGAAGAATCAACAACAAGTGGGACACAATCATGAAGTGGAACGGAATTTATTGGATATTTCAAACTTTAACAAATAAAAAACTGAAAAATTGGGGCGTGCAAAATTATTCAGCCCCCTTAAGTTAATTCTTTGCTGCGCCACCTTTTGCTGCGATTACAGCTGTAAGTCGCTTGGGGTATGTCTCCATCAGTTTTGCACATCGAGAGACTGAAATATTTGCCCATTCCTCCTTGCAAAACAGCTCGAGCTCAGTGAGGTTGGATGGAGAGCGTTTGTGAACAGCAGTTTTCAGTTCTTTCCACAGATTCTCGATTGGATTCAGGTCTGGACTTTGACTTGGCCATTCTAACACCTGGATAGGTTTATTTGTGAACCATTCCGTTGTAGATTTTGCTTTGTTTTGGATCATTGTCTTGTTGGAAGACAAATCTCCGTCCCAGTCTCAGGTCTTTTGCAGACTCCATCAGGTTTTCTTCCAGAATGGTCCTGTATTTGGCTCCATCCATCTTCCCATCAATTTTAACCATCTTCCCTGTCCCTGCTGAAGAAAAGCAGGCCCAAACCATGATGCTGCCACCACCATGTTTGACAGTGGGGATGGTGTGTTCAGGGTGATGAGCTGTGTTGCTTTTACGCCAAACATAACGTTTTGCATTGTTGCCAAAAAGTTCGATTTTGGTTTCATCTGACCAGAACACCTTCTTCCACATGTTTGGTGTGTCTCCCAGGTGGCTTTTGGCAAACTTTAAACGACACCTTTTATGGATATCTTTAAGAAATGGCTTTCTTCTTGCCACTCTTCCATAAAGGCCAGATTTGTGCAGTATACGACTGATTGTTGTCCTATGGACAGAGTCTCCCACCTCAGCTGTAGATCTCTGCAGTTCATCCAGAGTGATCATGGGCCTCTTGGCTGCATCTCTTATCAGTCTTCTCCTTGTATGAGCTGAAAGTTTAGAGGGACGGCCGGGTCTTCGTAGATTTGCAGTGGTCTGATACTCCTTCCATTTCAATATTATCGCTTGCACAGTGCTCCTTGGGATGTTTAAAGCTTGGGAAATCTTTTTGTATCCAAATCCGGCTTTAAACTTCTCCACAATAGTATCTCGGACCTGCCTGGTGTGTTCCTTATTCTTCATGATGCTCTCTGCGCTTTAAACGGACCTCTAAGACTATCACAGAGCAGGTGCAATTAAACGGAGACTTGATTACACACAGGTGGATTCTATTTATCATCATTAGTCATTTAGGTCAACATTGGATCATTCAGAGATCCTCACTGAACTTCTGGAGAGAGTTTGCTGCATTGAAAGTAAAGGGGCTGAATAATTTTGCACGCCCAATTTTTCAGTTTTTTATTTGTTAAAAAAGTTTGAAATATCCAATGAATTTCGTTCCACTTCATGATTGTGTCCCACTTGTTGTTGATTCTTCACAAAAAATTACAGTTTTATATCTTTATGTTTGAAGCCTGAAATGTGGCAAAAGGACGAAAAGTTCAAGGGGGCCGAATACTTTCGCAAGGCACTGTATGTATGTATGTATGTATGTATGTATGTATGTATGTATGTATATATGTGTGTATATGTATGTATGGGCTAAATGTTGTCATGTTTCCTAATATTGCAATATGCATTATATACAAACTTGATTTCAATAAGGAGTAGGTGGAGCGGGTGGGTGGGGTGGGGTGGGATGAGGGCGAGCTCTAGCAAGTGTGAATGTATATGTGCTGTATTGTATTGTATTGTCCTTGTCTTATTGCCCGTTGTCTCAAGGACCCCCTCGAAAACGAGATGCTTCATTTCAAGGGGTTATCCTCTTAAAGAAACAATTTCAATTTCAATTTCAATGCCCTTAGGGTTAGGGCTAACCCTAAGCAGTGGTGGAAAGTAACCTACAACTCAATTTACTCAAGTAATGTACTGCAATTTTGAGTTACTTGTACTTTTACTTTCAGATGCTTGCACTGCAAACATTCTCATTTTACCAAGTATTCTCTTTGTTTAATGTTGAATGCTGAAAGGCTTATTTGCTTTAAAAAAACATATTAGGAAATCTGTAATGGTGCAAGAAATTGTTTCAACTGTATCAAGTGATTTCATGAATCTTCCAAAATCAAGTGTAATTTTTCTTCATTCTGGAGTAGCAGTCTCCCTGTCAAGATTATCACACAAATTTCTAGAAAATTATATAAAATAGTTAAACTAACCCTAACTACCACAAAGTTTCACCTCAACCAGCAACAACATTGTTGCTTTCACATTAATGCAATAATAATAATAATAATAATAATAATAATAATAGTAATAACAATAATAATAATAATAATAATAATAATAATAATCCAACTATATATCATAGGCTATTAATAATAAAACCCTCTGAATGGGTTATATCATATATCAGTATTTGCATGATGCAAATCTTCTTCTTCTTCTTGTCTTCTCTTCAACATGCATTTGATTGTTCAAATGCATGTTGTTTTTCTGTTATCGAACACAATTGTAGCTTTGTTAGAAATATCTCAACATGTTGTCATGTCATTTGGGCCAGTTATTCACAGGAATAACAAAACACCCACACACAGCAAAATAAACCCATAAATACAAGGTACATTGTGCTTTTATTAGTATTGTAGACCTTAAAGAATTCCTGCACGGCACCGCATGTTATAACTGCACAACAAACAGCCTGAATCCACGTCTCCCCTATTAGAGAAGCTGCACGTCTGCAGCAGAGATGAAGGGCCATCAGGGGAATTCATCCCTCCATCTATCCATCCAACAGTATTGGGGGGAGGCGGCTTTTACTAACAGCCTCTGAGGCAAGAGCCGGGGCTTCTCATCTAAATATTAATAATGCCTCAGTGGTGCACCCACATATGAAAAGAAAGACGAAATCAAGAGGGGACAAGACAGGGTGGAAGGGCAGAATCTAATTAAAAAGCTGCTAATAACCTCAGCATTGTGTTCTCATCCTGATGTGACAGCCTTGGCCATGACGGCTCGGAACAGGTCCGCATCACAAGCTGAATGGACTGAAATTGAGAGCAATCTTGCATTTGTCAACACTTATAGTAAGCACAAAATTGTCTGGGCAGGCTCTGATTTGTTTGGAAGCAGGTGAAAAAAAGTCCCTAAAACTAGATAATGGGTTTTTCCATTTGTGAGCCATGTATTATGCTAATATGATATGCCTGTATCTGTCATTTACTTGGAGTGTTTGTCTTTGTACTTGGCAGTCTTTGTGTGAATGCGTGCGTGATTTTTGTCCGTGCGTGCATGCGCGCGTGTGTTTGTGTGTCTGTGATTGTGTACATGCATGCACATGTTAATGCATGTGAGCACATTTATGTGTGTGAATGCGTGTTTTTGTGCTGTGTGTGTTGGTTGTATACCCTGTTTCAATCTTGTTTTTGGGCCATTGATAATTCCTCCATTTGCTAACTGGAAAATAGCTAATTAAAACCCACTTCAACTAACAGGCTGTCTGGGACAACACTAATGTCGCTGTGTGCAATTGCCTGCTTGCCATTTCCGCTCCCGAAACACCATAATCAGTGACTGTTTCCCACCTCCCTGTGCTGCACATAATGATTTGGATGGGGTGAATACTGCAAAGTAAGTACATACAGTAATAGGGAGTCCATTGCCACTATATTCTATCATGCTATTGCCTGCTATTTGTGCCACTCTTTAAACCAACTCACTGAGTTACTTCTGTTTCACTGCTTGTGTCAGGAATGCATGGGAACAATATGACACTTATTGTTTGTAGTTTTGTTTCTTCTAATGAGTCCCTGCTGTTTAAATGTCACTGTTCAGAGAAATGTGTCAGTAATGATGAGAAATCTGCTGACAGAAAGCTGCTGCATACTTTTCAAAAAACCTCTGACCAGCTTTTAAACACTTAAGCTCCTCACAGATAATAGTATGAACACAGTTAAAACGTCTACATTCATGATAAATGTGATTTGTGTGCTGAAATAAAATGCTCTTATGTTTTATACTGTATGCTGTATGAGAGGGAGGACAACTTGAAAAAAAAATGTTTAGCATCGCAAAATAATAATAATCAGTTAGTATAAAGATGCTATGTTGCTATGATGCTTCAAAACAAGTGGCAGACCATCCAGTTAAATCATCATCAATCATCATTAACTGTTAGTCAAATTCTTTCTCTCTCTTTTTAAAAAAAATCTTCCCTAATGGAAGACCTCATGAAATAAAAGGGTTTGTATTGTTGTGTATTAAAGATTTTATATAGTTGTAGTTTAATAAGGGCCTTACTGTGGTGATTCCTGACCTGGGGTCAGGGCAAACTTTTGTGTATTATTTCAGACCTTTTCATTGTGAAATGCTGTGTATTTTCCCTATTTTGGGGCTTCTAAAAATCATTTGATGACAGAATTTGAGAAGATAAAATCCATTTTATTTGAACTGCTCATGACTCCTGTCCACATTAGACCAAAACCAGTGATGAGGGGTTACTAGCAATACTTCATATTTAAAGGGTAATCCAACAATTTAGTACATTTACATAAAAGTTAAAGGACTCACAAGAGACAGATTAAAGAATAGTCCAAATTTAAGCCGCTGAGGGTGAGATAGCTTGACTTCATTCCCTAGTATGGGTCAAGCTCCAAAACCACTGGGTCCTACATATCCCATGATGCAACTCAGTGGCCTCTTTCATTGGACTCCTACTACGCCCTGCTATGCACTGCTACGCCCTGCTTCACCCTGCTATGCACTGCTTCGCCCTACTACACCCTGCTACGCCCTGCTACGCCCTGCTACGCCATGCTTTGCCCTACTACGCCCTGCTATGCGCTACTACGCCCTACTATGCCCTGCTATGCCCTACTACACCCTGCTACACCCTGCTATACCCTACTACGCCCTACTACGCCCTGATATGCCCTGCTACGCCTGACTACTCCCTGCTATGCCTTACTACGCCCTGCTATGCCCCGCTACTCCCCTGAACTGCCACAACACTGTTGCACTAAATGTTTGCTCTTGGGGGAATTGTTGGGTCTTTGTAAATTATAGTGCAGTCTACACCACTTTCTCTGTAAAGTGTCTTGAGATAACTATGTTATGATTTGATACTATAAATACAATTTGAATTCAATTCAATTCAATTCAATTGACTCTTCTTGCCTGGTATATGTCTTTTAAACTCTACATCTACAGTTCGTAACTCAGAGATTCTGTTATAAATTTGTAGTTTGAAGCCCAAGCCGAAATATCCCCCTGCTTTTTTCAGACTTGAGAGAGCTCCTCCAGGCCCACAGAATACATTAAATGTGTCAAAGGATGTCAAAGGCTGAGTAGACTCATCCTAATGATATATATGACAGATAAACTGATCAACCTGTGTAAAATAAATGGAGTGCCCCTTTTAATGTAGAGCCCCCCCAACACATACAATATTGTAAAAACTAAAATCCAATGTTGAATCCAGTTCTGACCATTGTAGACTTACACATTGATTATTATTATCATAACATGATTAAATTACATCATTCCACCTTGAACACGCTCCCTGTTTGTGTATCGCTCTTCTCCTCTTTGTTGTTAAGTAGATTATCTTTTAGCGTGCACTCCAGCAAAAGGTGTACTGGAAGAAGAAAAGGTACATAACTGAAATCAGACCAAAGCACTCAGTGTTAAATGTATTAGCATATATATGAAGGCAATTTGCTGACGAGAAATATGACTAATGCGACTTGATGAGTCTATGAATGAATTATCTTTGTCATAGCCAACATCAGATTCAGTACTGTTTGTTGTCACTCTCAGATATGGAGACACTGGCACAAATGCCTCTTTTCAAGAGTATAGGTGAGGTATTTAAATATATAGCTATTTAAATAAATAAATAAATATATATATATATATATATATATATATATTATTTATGTATTAAGTGTTGTATATTGTGCTGTCATTTTATTGGACCATGAATCCGTAATAAAGTCTTATTATTATTATTATTATTATTATAATTGCCTCCCAGCCACTAGGTGTCCCTGTGCTTGTTTGCTGTGTTGTAGGCTGGTGCTGAGTGCTCTGATGAGCAGCGCCGGTGTCGGGGTGTTGCCATACATGTCTCCTGCATTCAGCAGTTCTCTCTCCCCCTCGGGCCAAGCGTGGCATGGTGGCGGCTGCACTCTAGTTTTACATTCTTCACTTTGCACATACAGAGCAACACACCCGCACATGCTTAACATCACTGACATACTGACTACACGTTATATTGGTTAGTTTGTGTTTGATTATTGTTTTTTGTTTAACCCTCCATTGTCCTCGGGTCAAATTTGACCCATTTTCAAAAAGTTTCGGAAATTTGGGTTTCTTTGAACCAAAATTGTAAAAATGAAATAACGTGGATGGTTTCATACAACGCTCTTCACAAGTAAAATATATGATCAGTTCACTACTTTCATTGAATTTAGGTGTTTTAATCAATTTTATAGCTTTTGAAAAAAAATAATTGATAAAAGAACATTGTTGATTTGGACAAATCACCTACTGCTACAATGGTGTTTGAGCGTTAATCAAAATTTTGAGATAGTTTGAAGTGTTTTGCGCTGCTGAAAAAAAATGTATTCCAATAACTTTTACACGTGAAGTCTACAGTGTACCTTTTCAGCTAATTTCCTCCACAAACGCCAAGCTGCTAGGTGGTCACACCTGATTGACCATCCAAAACATGTCCAATACTGTTCTGTCGTGGTTTACTGGAACAAATCTTGTTTTAAAAAGTCATCAAAAGCAGGCCAGTTAGCTCAGATGGTTTGAATGTGGTGCTAATAATGCTAAGCAGCGCCAGACACTTTAGGGGTACTATAACCGCAAAACCCTAAGCCCAAGATCATCTATATCAGGGGTGTCAAACTCAACTTCACTAAGGGTCATACTGGAAAATAAGAATCACATCAAGGGCCAGACATGTAGAGTTTATTGTGATGCTTTTATTTAATCGAAAAAGTCAAATATCTTTGACTGTCTTATTGCATGTCTCATATAGTCTTCTCACTTACAGTTTGGTCGACATAAAGTCCTAAAGTCAGGAAAAGAAAAAGTGCCAAAAACGTCGGAAAAAGCATCAAAAAATTTCGGAAAAAGTGACAAAAACGTCGGAAACAAGCGTCAAAAACTAGGCCAAAATGTATTGTGAACGTAAATTGATATGCGGGCCAGATCATAATCTGCTAGGGGCCAGAGTTGGCCCGTGGGCCTTGAGTTTGACACATGTGATCTCTATCCTCCTTTTGTTTGCACTAATAGGCCATTAACGCAACATAAGTCTCAATCTCTAGAGGGCTGCTTTCCATGGCTATAGTAGCAAGGACAATGCAGTAGCAATGTACATATGCAGCACCTACAAACCATGCACAGCCAGGCAGCCCATCCAAAACTGGCCCTATTTTGCTCGTTATTGCCTGCTTTATTTCTGGGGGAAAAAAGTGCAGAAAAAATGGATAAAAATGTCAGGAAAAGCTTCAAAAACATTGACAAATGTTGACAAAAGCGACAAAAGCTTTGGGGAAAGCGGCAAACGTGTAGAAAAAGAGGATCTTTGGCAGCCTACTAGCGTGGTCTCCCTTTCTCATTCAGGTCTGGTTCAAAGCCAGGAACAAAACTCTGGTGGAGAAAAACATTGATGTATTTATTTTAGTTGGTCTCAAAGTAGTTCTATTCAAATATATTATTTATTGAAATATATTGAAATGTATTGAACATGTTCTGGCACAAGATGTAAAATCCTCTATTCCAGACTTACACAAACAAAAATGATACAAACAAATTTGAAAGCACACTCATTTCATAATCACATTCATTTCATGATTAAAAATGACTTACATTTCATAAATAAGTTACATAAATCATAAAACCAGCTTTATAATTGTACATTACATCTTTCGACTTTCGAAATCGAAATATGGGTTTCTTTCAACCAGATTACCCGAAAACAACATGGATGCATGGGTGTACGTTGTATGGAACCCATCCAACGATATTCCCAGATTAAAAAAATTATTACTTTCATAGAATTTTTTATTTGGGGTGTTTTATTAAATTTAATATTTTTTTTTAAATATTATTGTTTGGGCATTTTTAGGCCTTTATTGACAGGACAGCTGAAGAAATGAAAGACAGAGGGGGAATGACATGCAGCAAAGGGCCGCAGGTGGGAGTCAAACCCAGGCCTGCTGTGGTGAGGAGTAAACCTCTATATATGGGCGCCTGCTCTACCAACTGAACTACCTGGGCACCCTCAAAATGGTATCCTGACTAAACTTTGACATGTCCCAGTCTGTGATCCACTCAACATCCTCTCATCTTAACTATTTGTCAAAATTATTCCTAATTTCAGCATTTTTTTTTTTTTCAGCAAAAGTACAGTAGTGTTCAAAAAAACATTTTTAATTTTGAGCCGGAAGGACAACAAGTTCATGGTCGACGGAAAGATCCTTGACGTTCTTCTGGGATTGCTCTGGTGCCGCAGGAAATTCCGCCTGATGCATGTATTTTCGCCGATGTCCGTTTCCTTCCGGTTTCTTTGTGTTGGCGTTCGAAACTCCGATGGATTTGTGAGGACTGGTTAACTGCTCCTCAGATCTCTGCAGGGTAAATCCAGACAGCTAGCTAGACTATCTGTCCAATCTGAGTTTTCTGTTACATGGCTACTTTACAGCGGCTCCGTGCGGTGCTTAGGGCCGCCCAAGACGATTGTGATTGGTTTAAAGAAATGTCAATAAACCAAAACACAACAGTATATGTACATATATTTTTTAACACATCTACTAGTATATGCATATGTATATGCACACCTGAAGGCAACTTTTCTTTAAGTTGTTAAAACTCAAATTCCCAGGACAGCCGTGAATATTATCCCTTCATATTCATAGTCTCATTACAGATACTGTAACCACACTACTAGATTTTAATAGATAAAGGTTTTACAAAAACATGCTTGTTTCTCACTCATATATCTAATTTGTGTAATGAAATGATTCAAATGTACTGTAGATGCTGATACATTTCCCATTTACCCCACATAATGAGGGAATTAATTATCTACGTGTATTGACGGTGAACATTTCCTATGTAGACAGCACGGTATAACTGTGAACCTTTTCCTGAAAGAAACATATGGTAGCTCACTAATTTCCTTAGGAGAATTTAGTATTTTAGGTATCGTCTCCACACAATCCAGCTGGATTCCAGTTTGATTTAACTCGACACATTGAAGATCCTCATTAAAAAATCCTACGTGAGCATACATGAATGACTGCTAGGAGAATAGATAATTTGTTTGAAAAGGCAGGTATTGTTTTCTGGCATTTCCCTGTTATCACGGCTTGGCCCCCAGAGGCTGTGAGAGGAAATGCACAGAGCTCGCGCTGCTTTTGTTAATTAAAGCTGTCAATCAGTTCCTTTTTTTTGGTTTGTGTTTTTCTCTCTCTGGATCTGTTTGTGTCACTCTGATCAAAGCTGAGATGAAAAAGAGAAGCCCATTTCTTCAAGTAAACAACTGAATTTTTCATGTCTTTTTAATGCAAGACTCTTCAATGCAAACTTTTGGTTCGCTCAAAGTTTTCTCTTCGGCAATATTGTATCTTCATCTTTTATTCATCTCTTTTCTCTCAGTATGTCCAGACACTAGTGATAACATTTGGGTTCATTACACAGTACTTGGAACACAAAGAAATATTTATTTTTTTACTTGAGACACAGAAAGTTGTTCGGTCTGTGATAAGACAACACACTCCTCTTCCAAAATTACCTTTAATCCAAATATTTTGAATAGAACACTAAAAACGCAAATACAAATGTTAGATCCGTTCTGACCATTGTAGATTTACAGATTGATTATTATTATGAAAAAAATATTAAATTACATCAGGAAATGTTAGAGCAGACCAAGAGAGAAAACACACCACACATTTAGAAAAGTGTACACTTAATACAGGAGAGAAGAAAAAAGTGCCTTCAGGTGTGCATATACATATGCATATACCTAAGTAGATGGGTTAAAAAAATATGTCCATATACTATAGTTTGGAATACACAATATGTGCAGATACTGTGGATTTAGATGTACAGTTTTTTTTGTATGTGTATTTATGCATGTAAACACATGCTAGAAAAAGTTTATTTTGGGGTGTTGTCTCACATTGCCAGACCTTCCTCCACAGCGCTGTGGAGGAAGGTCTGGCTAGTCCACACAGCATTCCGGGATGGGAGAAAAATGTGCTCTGGTTTATTGGCATTTCTTTAAACCAATCACGGTCGTCTTGGGCAGCGCTAAGCGCCGGACGGAGCAACGGTGCAAAATAGCATAGTGAGGGACATCTGGCCGAAAATGAGGGACATCCGGCTGAACCTCCGGTGGCACCAAATAATAAAAAAAAAAAAAAAAAAAAAAAAAAAAAAGATAAAAAAAAAAAAAAAAGAGAAAAAAAAAAAAAAAAAAAAAAAAAAAAAAAAAAAAAAAAAAAAAAAAAAAAAAAAAAAAAAAAAAGGGGGGAAAGAGTCACTCGCTGACCGTGAAAAGACTTTCAAATCCAAATGACAAGGACATTCATAGGGTAGATATTTGTATCAGTTATACAAAGTGCACTCTCCATCCAGATGTCAGTACTGAATGAAAGGATGATAAGTACATCAAGTGTAGATGGAAGAAAAGTGCATGTTGAACTGGTGTGTCTCTGAATTCTCAGGAGTCTGTCTGTCTGTCTTTTGTGTGTGTGTGTGTGTGTGTGTGTCTGTCAGTCGGTCTCTGTCTGTCTGTCTGTCCGTCTGTCTGTCTGTCTGTCTGTCTGTCTGTCTCATGTTCTACAGGCCTCACAAACACCCCAGAGAGCAGCTCGACATGGCCGTTCGATTAGAGATGGAGAAGAACCCAGCAGGTGTGTGTCTGTGAGTGGAGGTGTATAACGGCTAATCTCCAGCCACCCAATCAGCTTCAGTTTGCCGAAGCAGCTTTTAGTGATTTTCTACTCAACTCTGTGTCATTGTGACCCTCAGTGAAGTTCAGAGGACCCCAATCAGTTTGTTCTCGTGGTTCCCTCTATAACTCATCAGTGTATATAGGAATATAGGAAACACAGTTAAAGCAAATAAGATAGGTAATGTCTAACTTTTGTTAATCTGTTTGTTATTTCAATTTTTCCTGCTTAATTGTAAAAAACAAAACAAAAAAACATTCATGCTGACTTCCCACATTCCACTACTTTTTTCCTATTTATTTTTTTTCAAATAAGTATGAATTTCCTGTGATGCTATCTCATTACAATTGAGTAAATAGATAATGACAAGTAATAATCTCACCTCTGTCAACTATCAATGCCAGGGTGTCCTTGAGCAAGGCAGAGGCTCGCATTGCTAGACCTATCTCCACAGCGCAGTGGAGTAAGGTCTGGCTCCACAACACATTCTGGGATAGGAGAAGAAGAAAAACGCTCTGGGTTGCTTGCGTTTCTTTAAACCAATCAGAAAAGGTGGCTCTGCAAAATGGTCAAAAGGAACTTCTTTTTGTGGAGCATTTGCACTCCGCAAAAGAAAACGCCACATACAATATTAAAGTGCTTATATTATGCTTTTTGGTTTTTCCCATTTCCTTTATTGTGTTATATATCTTTTTGTGCAATTTATAGGTTTACAAAGTGAAAAAGCCCAAAGTCCCCCCCAAAGGGACTTACCATCTCCAACAGAAAACCCTGTTCACAAACTGCTCCAAACAGCTCTATTGTAGTCCAGCCTTTACTTCAGAGACAAACGTAAGTCACTTTGTAACACACATTATAATGCTCGCCTAGCTGCTAGCGTGGTACTCCCTCATACTCTGCAACTAACTAGCTAGCAGTACTTACTGCGCATGTGCGACTCCCAACAAAGATGGTACAGAAGTAAGATGCTTCACTATGTAGCTAAAACAGAGACCGGGATCACGGAGGGCTTGAATCATGTGGGTGGGCCGTTGTCATTACTCTGAATTTCTCATGGGTGCGACAGAAACTATGCACTATAGCTTTAACTGTTCACACAATACAGTAGCGTGAGCCATTTAAATTAGCTGGATACATGGTTATTTGCTTTTACCAGTGTATCGCTGTGTGTACTTGGTCCATAGCAATCCTCTCCAATCGATGCCAAAACCTCCCAGTTAGATAGTAAACGCCGTAAACATATTCCTTGTAAATCTTTACAATCATTCCCTAAAAGAACCAAGCAGGCCTGCCTTGTTACATGATCCAAATTGTCTTCAAAACTTGCCATTTTTGAACCAGACTAAGCAAGGCATAATACAAAAGCTCCTCTAACAGATGTGAGAGGAGTCTCTAGTGTGTGTACTTTGTCTGGATATTAGCAGTAAGCTAAAGATACCAAAGTGCAACAATGGTTCTAATAGTAGTCAAAACTAATGTTTTAGGGATCTTCTGAAATATCCTGTTAAGACTTCCTCCAAGTTCAGTGCAGTTCAGTTCCAGTATCCATTTGAGAAAAGCTCTGATTGTTGTTTCTCTCCTGTAAACCGTATGACATTTCTTTGGAACAACGGATTGATAAAATGTACAACCACCAGAGAAAATACAACTTGATCAAAACAATTACATTTATGAGCAAATGCTTGTGAGAAAGATAATATGGATTATTGTCACATTTTCTAAAGGAAAGTAGAGTGTTGGGAGTGGAGGAGTGCTATGTCAGGTTGCATGATTGGAGTGTTTTTAATAATATGTTACTTTGTGTGAATTCCTAACAGGAAACTCAGGGTAACAAGAGACTTTTAACAACAGCTCTCTTTGGTAAACTCCTGAGCTAGGTAAACTTGATCAACTCAAATTTTATCTTTTTATTTTTTATTTTTTTTTATATATGTTTATAGCGTCTTAGAACTGTGGACCTTATCCCCCTGCCACCCCTTTTTTTGCACTACTCATTGTATTCCATGTTGTTACATTTCTTTTACGTACATGTTGGCACTGGAAAAAGGAGTTGCTTTTAATCTTGTTGTATAGTGACAATATAAGGGATTCTATTCTATTCTATGTTGAGATAATACTGCTCCCCCTCCACATTTTATTTTTTAAGATTGTTTTTTGGGCTTTTTATGCCCTTTAATTGACAGGAAAGGGGAGAGAGAGGAGGGACGAGGTGAGCTAGAGGTCACCCCTCCCCCTCCACTTTAAACAGTCCTCACACTAGGAACAAGCAAGTCAGGTTACCAGATTGTCTCATTCTCATCTGAAGAAGCACCTTCAGTCAGTCAGCATTTTCTATAATAGTGTGAAAAGAACTTGCTGCTAGCTTAGCTTAGCGTAGTGAATGGAATCTTATGTTGCCGGTTAGCATGTCGTGAGTAAAACTGAGCCAACAACAACAACAACAATAAACAACCTAATTACTTCTTGTGGCCTGCATATTCACGAGTACAAATAGCAATGCAGATTAAGACTTGGTATTGACTTGGGACTATTGGGGCGAAGCACAGACTAAGCACTGCTACTTGGGCGCAGAGATATCACGCAGCGACTCTGTGTGAGTACAGGTCTAATATGGGTTGATCTATCCCTTAAAATAACCATGTGTCATGTTTACAATAATCACTTACTCTGTGGACAGCTGTTTATTGGGTCCATTCTGCGTTTTTTCCAGTTGACTTTATTGCACCGAAAAAAAAGTTGAGGACTGCAGGATGGATCAACGCCGAGAAATCTTCGGTAGCTGTGACACAACTGTGGGCACGCTCATCTTGATCTGACACGTTGAGCCTGGTCATCGATGGGTAATACCTTGTCCAACACCCAAAAAAAAAAAAAAGCACAAACTACACTTCACATTTCATTAGAAAGTGGTTTTTTTTTTATTTTTTTTTACACCACCAGTTTATGTTGGCTCTCATCCTCATTCCCTCTCTGCTGTTGAGTGATCACAACTCTCCTGCTAACTTTCTATTTCTTAAAACGCGCTACCTGAGCCCTCTTCTGAAAACTTTGGTTCGTAGAGGTATGATTCTGTATCTTGACCGTCTGAGAAGTCATCCTCTTTGTCTCTCACAAAATCTGCCATGTTCATCGCCATTCACTGTCTACTGTAGGAAAAATAGCCAGCTAATATTTATGCCGGTATGTTGATGGAAGTTGTAGGGCTGAAACGATTCCTCGAATAACTCGAATAATTCGATTACAAAAAATCCTCGATGCAAAATGACTTGCCTCGAAGCTTCGTTAAATCAATGTTACCAACGTTGTATCGCTGACGGACGGTGTTTCCGCACGCAGCATTGTTACTGTCGCACAGACGCGGCTCAGTCTGCTGCTGGCGACACATGCCAGAGCGTAAATAGCGAGGGGCTAAGAGAAGAGACAGGCTGGAGAAAACGACAGAAAGTGTCCAAAGTTTGGAATCAGTTCAAACGTCATTAAAACTAAAACTCTGTACAGTGTGTCTACTGCAAAATGGAACTAGCTTACCACGATAATAGCACGACGTCAGTGCTTTAGCATCTCAACAGAAAACATGGAGTCTAACTTAATCATCAGTTCCACGAAGAGGACCGACAAAAGTAAATCAGAGTCGTATGGACGATGAAACTACACTAAACACAACAACTACCAAAATCAAAGACAAGAAAATACGTAGTGGTGACCACGATCTGATCTAAAGAGCTGACACGTTGACTATCCCTTTGGAAAAAACAGCTGATTGTTGCGCATCTCTCTCTCTCTCTCTCTCTCTCTCTCTCTCTCTCTCTCTCTTTTTTAACGGAGAAACAGCTGATCAACGACCTAATAGCATAAGTGTAACAGAGCTGTGTGACATTGTAATCAAATGAAAATAGGTTGAGTATAACTAATATTTACATATAGGCCTACTGTATATACAGTCTCAGGTTGAAACTTGTAGTTCTGAAAGTTAAGTTGCACAACTTAATGTAATGTTTGTGTATGTTTAAAGCGCCCATATTATACTCATTTTCAGGTTCATAATTGTATTTTAAGGTTGTACCAGAATAGGTTTACATGGTTTAATTTTCAAAAAACACCATATTTTTGTTGTACTGCACAGCTCTCTCTCACTGCTGTAGATCCTCTTTTCACCTGGTTTCTGTTTTAGCTACAGAGTGAGACCTCTTTTCTTCTTCTTCTTCTGTACTATCTTTGATTGCACTTGCACATGCTCAGTAGCTCACATGTAGATCATGTCAGCTAGCTAGCTCCATAGAAGTAAAAGACTTTGTTGTTTCTCCAACTTCAGTCAGTTACAAGGCAGGATTAGCTGGGAGACTTCTAAATGAGGGCGCACATGTAAGTAGTTCTTTTGTAGATTATGGTGAACTTGTGTGTGTTGTAGCAGTGCTTTGCTATTGAGAACAAGGTACCATGCTAGTGTTAGCATTAGCGTTAGCATGCTAATGCTAACGCTACGAGCTAACGGTTGCGGTTAGCCAGCTCATTTCGGATTGTGACGTCACAGTCCGAGCCGATTTTGAACAGCTCAGCAGGAGACTGAAGGCAGGACACATTCAGAAACCGTATCTCACTCAAAACAGCATGGATGGAAGTTTGTATGTGTGTGGAAGCACCAGAGACACAAAAGAACACCCCAAATACCAGAAAAAGTGTTTTTTTTTATAATATGGGCACTTTAATGTATGCCTTAGTTTGAGGTTGATATCATTTGAAAAAAAAATTCTTTAAAAACAATGTAATATGGCACTTAAATGCACTTAATATGTTTAGTTTTTTGAGAGATGATATTGTAAGTTATGTAGGCAATACAAATGTTGCTTTTTTTCTGAAAATGTTGCTTTTTTTCCCTAGTTTGGGTTGTTTAAAAACGCAAAAAAATGTATCCAATTAATCGATCGATAAAGTGCTAGATTAATCGATTACAAAAAGAATAGATAGCTGCAGCCCTAGGCAGTTGGGGGTTTTCAGGTGCTGCGTGATATCTCTGCGCCCAAGTAGCAGTGCTTCGGCTGTGCTTCGCCCCAATATAGTCCCAAGTCAATATCTGCCTAGGAAATTGTCTAGTCTTAATCTGCATTGCTATTTGTACTTGTTGCGAATACGCAGGCCACAAGAAGTAATTAGGTTTTGTTTTTATTGTTGTTGGGTCACTTTTACTTACGACATGCTAACCGGCAACATAGGATTCCATTTACTATGCTAAGCTAAGCTATGCAATAACTGAGACAAAAATGTGTTTGCCCACCTATAAAAATATAGAGGAGACGGTGAATAACCATATTTCAACAAATGGTGGCGTGTTTCTTTAACTGTGGATGTGTATTTTGTTTATCATTGTATGTTTATTTATTATGTTGTGTATTTATAGGATCTCTTATTTTCTTCTATTTTTAGGGTGGCTTTTAAACATCTGGTAAGGGTCAACCAATTAACGTTAACCAAAAATAATGAAATTACTGCTGAGGTTTTCAGTGACTCTAGATTATATCAGGATTTCTTATCAAAAGGAAAAGAATGCTGACATTTGCAGTACTCTTGCCGGACAATGAGATTATTTCCACAAGTTGTTAGGAATTGTGAAACAGCAGGCTGATTCAAATTGCTCTTTTAAATTCAATGTCAAGAGGGAACGGACAATACATGCACCTAATGTCACTTGCACTGTGTGTCAAATGACTGCCTTGAAAGTATTCTTTCAGTTTCCTGATAAATGTGAGCGTTTGCAGTGCTGGAGCAGAGATAAGGATTGAGAAATGGCTGCGAGTGAGAATCTGCGATGAGGGGAAAAGGCCAGAGAAATGCCAACTCAGGCTTCTGTCTCTGAGTGTCTGATTGTTCAGCGAGACCCTTTTCTAGTGTCTGCCAGGGCCGCACTGAATAGATGCCAATTATCACACCCAACAATGTTTCTCAACAATACTTTAACGATGTGCCGTTTGTTGAAAAGCCACTAAGCTCTCAGGAGTTAATTGGTTTTTAAAAAGCAATATAAAATCCCATCGCAATAATCAGTTCTCATAGACTCTTTTCTCTCTCCCATCAAACAAAGCCGCTAATTGTTTTAAGACCGATTGTGAGCGTTTCATGTGAAATTACCTAGAGTCTGTGTCATAATATGCACAGCTTGGGTGTTTGGCAGGAGAGAGGCGAGACGGATTTCTGCGTTTCTCTTTCCTTTTTTCATGTAGTTTCATTGTTTACACAGAGAAAGTTTGAGGATGCAAACATTTTGGAGGACAGCTGTGTTTCTGGGAGAAAGTTAGTTCATAATAAGGGACTGTATGACAATTATTTGAGTGTGAAGGGCAGTGAAACATATGGTTCAGTTTTTAAAAAAGCAAGGCTTTCCCCAGCTGAATTAAAACCCCTCCCCTTGACTTAGAAAAAATACCGCAACACTCTCCCAACAAAAATCTCAAAATAATATAACACTGTTGAATTGGTACAGTTTGTTTTATCATGAAAACTTAAGTCGCATAAAAAAATTAAAATAGCAGACTATTTTAAACGTAATGATGTAAATGGAACAATTATTGTCACAATATTCGCCAAGTTTCACATTAGAAATCATGACAATAGTGCATCACAAACATTCCTACTTTTGAACCAAGAGCCTCTAACTGAACAAGACTGACCTCCCCGAAAAACAAGCCCATAGGTTGTTTGTACAAACGCTTATTACGACCCATATTTAAGTTTATTGTATTTACCGCTAGTGGCTGTAGTAATTATGACAGGAGCAGAGCAGAGAGTCATGTATTAAAACGCAGAAAATTGTTCGTGCCCTGTTTTAAATTAAAAGTCAACGTATTTAAACTTTACATTACAAACGTAAAAACGTAAATTTTACGTCACATGTGTAATTAGATAATGTACTTACATACGGAAGTGAAGTAACGTAACAAATGTACACAAACAACGACATTTTCCTAAACCTAACCAAGTAGTTTTGGTGCCCAAACCTAGCCAAACTGCGACCATTTCACAACGTGTTTAAAACTGCAACCGTTATGTTAAGGTATGAGGACGTGTTGATCATCTGTCACTGGTAGGGGCGCTAATTTGGGAAACGCTCCTGTGGGTCATATTAGAGGGTAGGAACAAAACCTATGTGGTTGTATGGTTTGGAGGACTT
Source organism: Perca fluviatilis (assembly GCF_010015445.1). Lineage (NCBI taxonomy): Eukaryota > Metazoa > Chordata > Actinopteri > Perciformes > Percidae > Perca > Perca fluviatilis. Next base: position 4,354,834 of record NC_053118.1, on the reverse strand, counting down.
TGTTACCACAGGCGGCAGCACTCTGCAGCTCAGGGGTAGGCTGAAAGAAAGTATATATCTATTATGAATTTTTTTTTTTTTTATGTTAGGCCTCCCTAGTGTATGTTCCAGAAAGATGCAAGCTAAGATGAAGTAATTGTATTGTTAGAAACATATGCAAGTCATTGAATTGCATACAAAAATACTTTGGAATTAGCCAACATCATGACTTTAATGTTCACCTAGATGACCAAACTTGGTACATAGACGTATATATTCTTTTTCATTTCCAGCAGGGGGCAATAAGTCAGATTGTATAAAAGTCTATGAGAAAATGACCCTACTGCTCAGCAAACATTTTCGTAATCAGTTTGTGCTTATGCTAGTTTCATATGTTGCATTTTTTTTAAATTGATTAAAATTGATTTTTATTTGTCACCTGAAATCATATGAGGTACAATTCTAGTGAAATGTTATCCTATCAGCTCCTTCAACTTTGGCATGACTCATCAAAAAGCAGAATGTGCAGACCCTCCTCTGCTCATCTAAATATTTCAAACTACTCTTTCCTCAGCAAAAAGAAAAAAATACATAACCCACCCCCTTTTTCGACCACGTCGCTCCTCCTAATAATTGTCGTACAATCCCTAACACCTCAGTCATTCTGCAGGAACACTTTTATTTCATAGTTAAAATACTCTGATTTACACAATTTCCATACATTTGAAACTGGCATGTTAAAACAAAAGCGGACCCTGTCCTACAACCCATCTCTGATAATGCACACTGAAACAGTGTTAGCCCGAGCCACTGACCTCCTTGTTCTTCCATACAATCCCTGCATGGTGTTAATGCTCATTTCCACTTTAGGGTGAAGGAGTCTGCAGCAGTGATTGTGTCTCCTGACATGTGACATACAGGGGGTTAAGGGGATACAATAGCTCCATCATGTAAGAAAGTCACAGACACTGACGGGGAAATAAAAAGGAGAGAAGTGGGCTCGGCTTTAATGCTCGGCACGTACTTTATATCTCTGAGCCTGATCCTTTTTTTCCCCTTGTCCTCTGTCCTTCAACAGCAACAGTCCAATTACATTTCTGATGATAATAAAAGTCCTTGCACAGAGCCAAATGCTTGCTGTTGGGGGAGGTGGCTTTGTTTTTGTGATGTGACATATTTCAGCTATCAATGTCAACATATTGAATATTAGTAGTACATTTTAAAATGAAATCCAACACGCTCCACACACACACATTCCGGTTTCTCAACAAAGAAAAAAAATCTACAATTGCATATGAGCCTGAATACAGCAATAATAACCTTTAAACTCTTAAAAGCAACAGCCACAGTCCACAATGTTTACTGAAATAAAATGACTGAATTTTTTTTTTTGCTTTTTGCTTTTTGAAAAACACAGCAAGACATATCTTTCTCAGCCTGTGGTCCTTAAAATCAATTCGTCAGATATGAGCAGAATTAGTGCTGGATCAGACTGAATTTAGCCTGATGAAAAGGCGTCTTGTGCCGTCGCCGCGGGAGCGCTGATGCATACAGGAGGAGTGAGAAAGAAACAATAGAAAATGCATAATGCTCAGAACAGTGGGATCCCTGCTCCCTCTCCACCTGGGACTCAGTGTGGAGGATCCCCTCTGACCACAGCCCAATTAAATGCACGCCCACACACCTACACACACACACACACCTACACACACACACACACACACACACACACACACACACACACACACACACACACACACACACACACACTCCACGTGGAGTGACCCTGCTTTCATCATGAATATGTATGTGTTGGAAGAATGCAAATAAACCCCGGCCGGCTACAGACAGACGGCCAGAGAGACAGACAGACAAGCAGACAGACAGTCAGCAGCACAACAAAGAGGTGGTAGGAAATGAGAACAAAGGACCAGCCCGGGTTGAAGCAGCACAGATGCCTTCACTTCCAGCTTTGTCACAGCCAGAACCAGGGAGTGCATGTCTGGATATACATGACTTCATATTACTGTAATATATGTGTATCTGACATTATTGGGGCTTTTTATTCGGTGTGTTTTAGTCTGCATTTTTATATGTGTTCATCTGTTTCATCCACAACAATAAAAAACCCATCAGAGCGATAAACTCACAACTCACTCAATCACCCCCCCCCAGTGCCTCTGGATGTCTTGTCATTTAGCGAGACAGAGGCTGAGGGAAGGCAGAGCCGACGCCGAAGACGAATGTGATGGTAAATGAATCATTCTAATATGTTTTGTAAATACCTGCTTGCGCTCAGAAAGCGGATCTGTTAGTCAGTCAGCGGCGTATAGACACCATAAATATTAGATGAAGCAGGGGAGAGGGCTGCCCAGAGGACACTGGTGATCCCAGCTTGCAAACACACTGAAAATAGCTGTGAGAGCGCAGCGACCATTAGGGAGCATTCCGGTCCGTTTAACAACTGTTTTTTAAAATGGGCTTTTGTACAGAGATGTCTTTACAAAAAAAAGCATGGTCATAGCTGGTTATTTTAATATAAAATCTATAAAGCCTTATTAAAACGGAAAAACTGCAGGCCTTTGATGTAAGAATTCCATATGACACAGTGTACGGGGCAATACAACAGATTTTCAACAGTGCTTAAATAGAATAAGCAATAAAACGGATGGCCTCATAGATAGTGACATTTAATGCAGGAGAAGTGCCAAGCCAGACGTGGTGTACAGGGGTCTGCTTGTAAATAATTAATCTCTGCTCTTCATGTCTTCTTGTCAGTACAGACGAGGGGCTTGTATCCTGGCAACGCGCCATGGTTTCCACATGCTGCAGGGAGGGAAAGGCCCTCAGGGGGGAGACAATCTTCAACCTGCCTGCAGAAACCACACACACACACACACACACACACACACACACACACACACACATAAACAAACACACATCTGCGCAGCAGTCTGCTACACACAGGCATGCATGTGTACACTAGAAATAATACTAACTAGATGTTTGTACATGTAAATACACACGTGCAAATTACAAATACTGACACGCACACCAACACACACACACACACACACACACACACACACACACACACACACACACACACACACACATACATTAATATGCATATGCACATACGCCTGACAGCATAAGGCCAGACTTACCTGTACACACAAAAACATATGCAAGGATTCATGCATACATACTGTACACAGAAGCCAATGAGTAGACAGACGGAGGATCTCATTGCACACACACACACACACACACACACACACACACACACACACACACACACACACACACACACACACACACACACACACACACACACACACACAAACACATTCCTCTTGAGTAGGCCTATTAGGGATGGTCTGATTGGTACTTCCAACCCCAGACAGCTCCTGGTGTGCAAATCTTTATCTAAGGATGCCAAAGGTGCAAGTGTGTGTGGGAATTTAACTAAAGTATGTCCTGCTTTTGAGATTCAGGCAAACAATAATCATTTAACAAACTCAAAAAGTTCTTACTGTATGACAAAAAAATTTAAAGATTCTATATACATGTATTTTAGGTAAAATAGCTGACTACTGTCTAGCTGACCATAGGAATAGGTATTATTTAAGTTGATTGGATGTCTCCCACCAAACTGTTCTCTAGGACCTGAAGTTGACCTCTGTCAAGCACTGTTAATTACTTGCTAATTAGTCTCGCATTGCCTGACCTTCCTCCACAGAGCTGCGAAGGAGGGTCTGGCTAGTCCACACAGCATTCCGGGATGGGAGAAAAACGTGCTCTGGTTTATTGGTATTTCTTTTCATCGTCATGGGCGGCGCTAAGTGCAGGACGCAGGTACGGTACTTCTGCAAAAAAGCCTCGGGAAGGAACATGTAGGGAGGCGAGCTCTGGAATTAAAATGGCTGTTGAGTGTATGATGAGAATTTTACTCAAAATAAAAGAGATATTAGGCACTGAAGCTGAAACCTTGATGTTAGCTCTTTGAATGTCCTCAAATCTCTTTTGAAAACAAACCTTAACTTATGATGTGTTGTACAAACTGTTTCGGTGCTTGAAATGAGTTTACCAAAGTCTTAGGTTATATATGATTAAAATAGTAAATAAATGTCTGAAATGACATTTCGTAGTATCGCTTTTTGAGCTTTGTCAAATATCGTTTGGACACGCCAGTGCGTCTTTCGTCCTCACAGGGTTAAAAGAGCTTAAGACCGGCTACACACTGGCTGTGTTTTTATTTTGGCTCCCATGTTAACAGGTTAGAGCTTACACACCTCCTGCGTGACACACACGTCCCAGGCAAAATAGAATAGGAGAAGATGTTTAGATGTCATTTTGACACGAATACATATTAATAAATGACATTTTGATGTTTGAAAGTCTCTAGGTTTTGACATAAATGCAGATATAAATGTAATAAAAAAAAATCTTGCACCTGTCAATACAAAACGAAATATTCTAGCCTATTTTGCCGTCAATACTGCCAACGTTGTCTTTGCTGTAATCAATTCAATATATATTTACTCCCAACACTGGTAAATAGATAGACATAGAAAAATCCACGCAGCCGCCAACGCAGCTGACACGCAACAGAAACGCAGCCAGTGTGTAGCCGGCCTAATACTCAGTCAATTTTTCAAAGGCTGATGATGATGATGATGATGATGATGATGATGATAATGACGATGTTTGCTAACTAGTCACTAATTTTGTCAGTCTTAACCTAACCAAGCCTTGATCATAGCGTTTAGGCACTCACAAACAAGTGCTGATAGTTGCATCAGATCACAAAACGCTAATATTTCAATGTATGGAAAAGCAATGTATTATGTTATTTAATTTGATGGCCTTGATGGTTTGTCAATATGAGCGACCCCTTTCACATTACACAAAGTTATTTCACGTGATCAATTGTTAAATAATACTGATTAGTGAAGGTTTAAGATGCTCCCAACTCAAAATCAGTTCAAATTGCCACCATGGAAATAATCATTAGAAAACTTAAAATGCATACAGGGGTGCTACTGCTACAACGGACTTCTTCTATACATACCTCTGCATCTAATGAACATGTAGTCAGACAACTTCAGAGCCAAAGTCTGACAAGACCAGTGGCGTAGTCTACGTGATACGCAGATATACGCCAAATACCCACTTACAAAAGCGCAAGGATAACATTAGGTAACGGCGATTGTTTTGTGACAGAATGTTCCCACTTTCGTTCATAAATTCACCCCATTTGTGTTGCGAGTCACGACAACACAGTTTCTTGGCACTAATTTTCTGCGCAAATATGAAATTAACTAATGTGAATCACTAAAGGTGAATGAAAAGCGAATTTAAACTACACTCTTTCAGTGTTTTGGTAAGCCTGCCCCTGAAGCTACTGCCGCTTCGAGGGACACTGACTGCAGCAGACGTTAACGGTACAGAAACGACAGAAAATGAGCCAGATGAGGCGCATATGCTGTACGTATTAACGGTACAAAAAACGTATGGGGTGTCGCTCTGGGACAGGCGGGTATAAAGCGGGGAGGAGAAAATGATAGTATACTCACTACAAAAAACTAGACTACACCGCTGGACAAGACGCATGATGACATTCACCTCACTGTGGAGGCTGCTGGTGGATAACCTTTTAATTTGAACAATAAAAGCGTCATTTCTTTGAGCTCTAGCAGCACATACAGGTGCCCTGCGTACATGACAGCACAGAATAATAAATGCTACATGTAACTGAGCATGCTTTTGGGGATTTTTCACTGATTCACATGATAAAGGTGCAGTTTGTGCCTGCTGTTGTTCATGCAGTAAAAACAGAATTCTGTTCTCTGCAATACTCAAACACAGCTAATTATTGGTGATTATTTTTGCCTTCACTGTGAATAATCACCACCCAGGCCACACTACAATAATGCCATAATGAGCCTGGAAATTGGGCAACTTAGCGCATATGTGCTAAAAGCATGTGACACCCATCTTTCATCCCATTTGCCAGAAGTGCATTCTGCCAGTATGGAGTAGCCTACTATTAGTTCAGCAATTTCATGAAAAAAATATCATGCATAGTAATTTCAGAGTAATTCCAGGGAGATTTTCTGACAAGTCATGCTACATTTCTTATATTCACTTTACTTTTTTTTTGCGCTCGCGCGTGCGTGCACACACACACACACACACACACACACACACACACACACACACACACACACACACACAATAAAAAAAAACTTATGCACAAACACTCAAGTCCAACTTGGCAAAAAGAAACCTTGTTTGTGCAGATTGATTGTGGAGATGTATTTGGCTAATGGAATTACATTTATGTGTTGGCCTCTCTCTCTCTCTCTCAGCCGATAATGTGTGTGTGTGTGTGTGTGTGTGTGTGTGTGTGTGTGTGTGTGAGAGTGTGTGTGTGCGTGCGTGTGTGTGTTTGTGTGTGTGTGCCTTCAGGCTGGTGTAGAGCTGACGCAGGCCTATCCTCTCTGGTGGGTCAGGCTAATTATTATTCTAATGGCCTCTCAGTCAGATGCAAATAGCTCTAATGGCAAAGCTGGAGCTGGGGGAGGGAAGGGGAGGCGGGGGGAGTCAAAGAAGGAAAGAGGAGAGATGGAAGTGCACAAAATTAGATTTGCATCTTTGTTAGAGGAATATGCAAGTGTTTGCATGAGGAGGGGGGGATATTTTATGTTGTGTGTGTGTGTGTGTTTCCTTGGGGTCTATTGAAGTGGTTTATATTTCCCTTCAGTTAAAACTCTTCAGTTGAATGAACAGCTTAGATATATTGAAAAACATATATAGTCAAAAAATCTATCAATCAAATATCTTAATACTGTGTATCTTTTGTGTTTTTCAAACAATTACTGAAGCATTTAAAAAATAAAACATTGTTAAGTTTATGAAATATACTCATGTACCATCACACGCTGAAATGAAGTGCACAATTCCAGTTTTGAGGGCTTTTCCCCAGGTGGATTAATGCTGTAGTTCTTCTAAATTAAGTGTAAAGTAGTTGGGATTCACTCCACCTCAACCAGCTCCAACAGTAAAATGCTGCTTACACATTGCAGCCTATCAACAATCTATTCATGTCATTTATAATAATAATATATCAGACACAGGGGACATTTTTCAGCAAAACAAGTGCTATTACTTTTGCTACTTTTAGTACATTTTGTTGATAACACTAACTTTTACAAGTGTGATTTTGAAAGCAGGACTTTAACTTGTAATGTAGTATTTTTATATCTATATCTAATCATATTTTTATATGAATATATACATTAACTGAAGTAAATAATCATATGTCTTCCATCACTACCATAAGCATTTCACTGTCCTATTTGGCATTCTGCAATCATCTTAAATAAAATCACCTTTATTTTTCAGAAAAGAACAAATATATTTTTCTCCTTCTCAAAATTCTGTAACAAACACACACACGTTGAGCTCATGCTTATGCCGGCTACACACTGCCTGCGTGGTGTGAGCGTGTCAGCTGCGTGGCGTGTCCGTTTTTATTTCGGCTCCCATGTTAACAGGTTAGAGCTTGCACACTGCCTGCGTGACACGCACGTCCCAGGTGCGGCTTGAGCTGCGCCGAACACACATGCATGCTAGAAATAGGACCGACGCCTAATTTTCACGCAACACGCAAGTGTGTTGGATGCGTTTCCAGACAAAATAGAATAGGAAAACATGTTTATTACATTTAATAAATGACATTTTGATGTTTGAAAGTCTCTAGGTTTTGACATAAATGCAGCTATAAATGTAATTTAAAAAAATTATAATAATTCATTATCGATTTTCAAATATTGCACCTGTCAATACAGAACCAAATATTCTGGAGCCTATTTTGCCGTCAATGCTGCCGACGTTGTCTTTGCTGTAATCAAATCAGTATATATTTATGTTTAACATGGTATTTCATTTTATCAATGGGAAACATACATGTGTACAGACAAGGCTAGCAGCAGCAGCGCCACGTCAGGCACGTTTCTGGTGTGCAAAGACATGGAAGACGCCACGCAGCCGCCACTCAATTGACACGCAACAGAAATGCCACACTCACGCCACGCAGCCAGTGTGCAGCCGGCCTTAAATGTGAATTGTATGACTCACTAACGCATTTCAATACAATGCCAATTGACAATCCAACAGCATTGTAGGGAAAAGACACGGCAGGCTATTAAAGCAGAGAAAGCCAGAGTCCAAGGCTGCTCAGAGACAAATAGATGGAGACTGCATGGTGCAATGTTTCCATGCCCTCTAATTCCCTCATCATCCCTGAGGTTTGTGAACTTTCCAAGCGGGCGAGACATTGTAGATCCCCAAGGCCTTCTGGGTGCCAGTACGATGTCGGTCTCACGCAGTATTGTGCTATAAAATGAGATCACTGCTGAGGAATGTGAGGGTTTGGTCATTATCATAATGAGACGACAAGGAGAGCAGAGGCTCTGCAACATCAACTACAACCACACACACCACACCACATGAGGGCTCGAGCCAGTGCTCAGTTGTGGAAGTTTTTTCAAGTCAATGCCTGAGTCAAGGTATTTAAATGACTTGTTTTCTAGGCTGTTGGAAGAAAGGGACTATTTTATTTCAACAACACAGGAGGCTGGATTGCTGCTGGGATTGTTTAGACAAAAACGGGTCCTAGAGTGATCATGTGGGATAAAAGGGATCATCTAATATAAGGCACTTCATGATCTGTAAAAAAGTTATAATTCATTTTGGAAAGTTTCGAAAGGGTGCAGCTTTTAAAATCTACAAATAACACTGGCACAGAATGAAAGCATATTTAATTGACCTTTGGACTTGTCTTTTATCCAGAAATTCTAACTTTTCATAAAAATAAATAGTTAATGGATAATAGTGAGAGCTGACTCTAACAAATGCATTTTTTATTTCCAAAGGTTTTTGCATTTCTTAGTATAATTCTAATCACTTAATTTAAAAGGCTGGTGTTTAAAATAATTATTAATGTGACGGAGTCACAAAAATTGATTTAATTGAATTAATTTTCCCTGTTGGCAATTATGTCAGTGAATTGATGTCAGATCAATGCTGCACCTGCGTTTTGTCTTTTCATAGCTTTGCCTGCCTTGAAAAAACCATTATTTTTCTGAATTAATCAAAGATGGAATTTAAACGAGTGAATGCAGGATTATAAAATGCACATTGGTGCACTCTTTGGAGCCTCTCTGAAAGGAGTGTCCATATTCACCTCTGTGTAAAATGCGATTCCCAGTAGATTCCTAGTAACCATGGTGAGACGGAGGATGGGAAGCAGCATTCCTTTAGGAAGCTCTCGCCACAGAGAGACGATTGTTTATTCAAGTTTAGGCCCGTTACAGAATGGGACGGAGCTTTTGAAAAGAGGAAGGAAGAGGAGATAAAGGGAAGGGTGGAGAAAGATGGAGAAAAAAAAGAGGAAAAAAAGCAGAAAAGTTTTAAGAGTTTTCTGAGAGCGATTGGAAAAAATGATAGCCATAGTGTGTGTGATTGAGGTGAGAAAGAGAAGTTATAAGAGCGTGTGAGTAACTGAATATCAGAGCAGCCAGTTTTGGTTTCACATCAAGTCCTCTCACAGCTTGCCATCCTTAAGTAAAAAGCATATCTCCCTCTGCCAGCTCCTCACCATTGAACTCTCTGTGGCAGAATTCAAGTCCCCAGGCTGTGACAGCTGTGGGCCCTGAAGTGGCGTTTCCCAGAGAGCCGGCCAAACATTCCTCCCTGCTTTGTGACTTACAATGGGCACAATAACTTCAGCAACAGCACGGCATCAGCCGACGAGAGGAAGAGGAGAAGTGGTGGCTTGTTTTCCGAGAGTGTCAATTATCTGGCCGGCTATATATCTACTCTGCTTTTTTTCCTTCCTCTCTCTCTCTCTCTCTCTCTCTCTCTCTCTCTCTCTCTCTCTCTCTCCCCTTTCCTTTCCTTTCCTTTCCTTTCTTTCTCCACTTTTCCTTTTTGCTTTGACCGCTTTGCCTCACATTTGAGAAACATTATATGGTTTGAAATACAACACTTTCCACTTTGTCATGTGCTTGGCAGCGCTGCTCACGCATTGTGTAGGAGCTTAATTTCCATCCACTCTCTACTTAAGTGCAGCAGCTCAATTCATCTGGAGAGGATGTTAAGGCGTGCTCTGAGAGTTGAAAGAATACTACTAAATGAGCGCTGACAATGACTACCGCTGCAACAGCAGAACCTGCTCTATAGAAAGAGACTTCAAACTGTTTCTCACTTTTTTACTGCTTTGACTGGGTGTTTGCCAGCGCACTCATACATATCCTGTATCCCACCACTTCAGATCAAATATCAAGCCAAAACATATTTTCTCACATTCTGACTGACTTTGAAATGTCACATCCATACTATCAGTGTATAATGCATAATCCTGTACTCACAATGCATAGGCACCGACACCTCATTAATATACAAAAGCCTTCTTTTTCTTATCATCGCTACTCTCTGTTCGTATGACCTGCTCTGACGACCTTCACATCTCCATTTGGATATTTAGGCCTCGCCTCATAAAAACAACTTGGCCTTTTGTTCAGAATCCAGTCTTTATACCTGCAACATGCTAATTTGTTTCTGGGTAAGAGGGCTTTTAGAAAGCACGAGGCAGAGCGCTAGGCAATTTATTAGTCTAATTTAAAATGTCTGTCAGCAAAACGCTATGGGAGACGATAACTGGCTCCATGATGACAGCGCTGTGAATGGAGAATGTCATGTTATAAAGTGGATACATACAGCCACTGTTTATTATGCTAGGTTTAAGACACTGACCTGAGGGAGGGGGCTCGTATATATACAAATTCATACAGATGTAAAAACACACACAAACACACACACACACACACACACACACACACACACACACACACACACACACACACACACACACACACACACACACACACACACACACACACACACTATCTGAGTGGATTGATCACTAGAGACCCATTTATTATCTCGGGCACCCTGACCTGAACTAGAATAGGCCTCATACACATTATCTCTATTTTATGTGTGTGTTTGTGTAACACCAGTTACCTGCGAAGTGACTCCAATATACTCTGGTATCAGCTTTCTAACATTCAACTCTAATTTCTGGATGCATTGTCTCTGGCAGGCCTGCCTTTGACCTGCTTCTGTTTGGAACTACTGTGACAGGAGGGAGGATATTATCTCTTGCTGATGGAGAGAGGGTTCCATACACACGCTGAAAGGTGCTTTTTGCATCGTATCTGACGCTGAGAGGCACTGCCCAAGCGTCCCTATTTTACGAGTCAGGAGTGAGAACGGGTTGGCGTCCTGGGCCACATTAAGGAGCACCTACTGTGAGCGGAACTAGATGCTCATTTGCTGGCTTTGTCCACTATGTCTGAACTATGTCAAATTTTGACATTTATGTCACTTTTATCCAAGTACTTTTGTCATTTTTTCCGATGTTTTTGTCAGTTTTTTTCTGCGCTATTTTGATATTTTTGTATCTTTTTTCCCCCTTGTTTTTGAATCTGTTTCAGACATTATTGTCCCTTTTTTCAACGTTCTTTTATCATTTTTTTAAACACAGTTAAACACATAATGCCGCCAGGAGGAGAAAACACAGACAAATACTGCAGGCAGCACTTTTTCATTAGTTATTGCATGTTTCTGTAATAGGCTAATAATGTATGATTTATGTGAGATAACAGCTGAAATGTATACACACAAACGATTTTTCATTAAAATATGTATTTTTGTATATGCAAACGGAAATTATGTAAGTGTTTATTTGCATATAGAGCAGGGAAGTAAGATCTGATCACAAGTGGTCACTTAAGATGCATGTGGAGACACATTCGAATGTCAGTTGTGAACAGACGTATGTCTACTTAGGCCGTGTTCATATTTATGTTTTCAATGCAACTTTTGTCATTCGATTCCATTGGAATCTGAACAGCCAGACCACATGTCGAGGTGGCCTGGCTTGTATTGAATTTGGATCTCAGTGAGGTGTGGACAGCACGTGAGCGCAATCCAAACAATTTAGCAAACATAAGTCTTGCGTCATCTTCCCGCCACATGGGAGTTCCTCTCCCGAGCGAGAGCAAAGGGAAGAGAAAACCGGGGCTGGAGCACAGCTGAGACCGTGATCACTCGTCTCCACTGGTATCTCCTCGACAAAGCGCGTCATGTACAGGGTCTGCCACCCTTACAAAATAAACAAAATATAAAGAAAAGACGAAGGCTCTCTGTTGCACCATGGGCCCTTATGGATGTACCTATTGTGCGAGAATATATCCGATCACTATCCAATCAGGCAGGTCGCATTTATAGGTGACCACAATATGTCATCAGATATTAAGAAAACATGGTAAGTTGAAATACTATCTTCTCTGACAACAATGCTAATGCAAGTATTTTCTCCTTTGAAATTTCCATCAGTTTTTGTTTTGGCCGGTGTGTTGTTGACAACTGCCCATTTGACACCTGGGTTGCCGGACATGAAACGCAAGCATGCAAAAACAACGTGCAGGAACGTTGATTACCATATGGATTACATATGGCGCTTTCCCACTGCTAATACCAGCTCTACTCTACTCGGCTCGACTCGACTCAGCCGCGGTGCCCTCGACAGAGGTGATACTAAAGAAAGTACCTGTTGGCAGGTACCAGGGATTTTTTTATCGTAATTGGAAAAGCAAGAAAGGCGAGTGGATTGGAGTCGAGTCGAGCAGGTAATGCCAATAGATTCAATCTACCCGACCTAAAAAAACGAGGGCATCTTTCTAAACAATTGCACGACCAGAGACGTGGTAAAACATGGGTAAATATTGGAGATGCATTTAAAAGATGGAAACAGCTTGAACCCAAAAGGATGCCGATTTGATAATCTCTTCTTATGCTTTTCACGGCTACTAGTAGGGATGGAAATTTTCAGTCATTTCAACATTTGTGTGCTCATATTAAATTCTATAGAGTACACAAGTTACTTACTCGCAAAAAAATGTAGACACAGCCGGTGAAATGATTCCGACTGGTGCTGGCTAACATCGTTATGCTAACACGCTAACTGCTAATGGACCGGGCAAGTGGGCCAAGGCTGTTTACAACCACAGGGACAGACATGTGACAGAAACCTCTGCAATGTAACGTTATAGTATGTTACGTTACAGAATATTCTTGTTGCTAACGTTACCATCACCAGCTTCAAGGTTATATGGTGGACAGTAAGATGATTCCCACTTTGTTACAAACTGAATTGCAACTGTGGCAGCACGAGAGCTGACAGAACAGAGGAGGTGGTCTTCTAAAAGAAGCCCACCTCAAAAAAAAACACAGACAACGCCACCCTGGGAATTTCACCCAGAGAATGATATCAATTACTAATGAATGATTTTACTTCCAATTGCAAGATTATTGATATGTTTAAGGTCACACAGGTCAGTATACAACGCAGCCAGAGACGAGGTTCAATTTTTAAAAGAAGCACATTTTATTTCAATATATTTAAAAACAAAACAGTTTAAAACACATTCTTACTAAAAAAGGGGGGAAAATAATTGTGCTGAGACTTACCAGTGGCGGAGAAGGAGGTACGAGGGCAGTAAGGGGATCCCAAGGAAAGTCACCCGTGAACACACAAAAACACAAAATAGTGGACACAGCAAATGAAAACGGGGAGACACAGCACACAGGAAAGGAATACCACCACCCGGACACCAGCACCACCACCTTTGGTGCTCAGCAACTAAAATGGGAACAAAAATGGGACACACACACACACACACACACACACACACACACACACACACACACACACACACACACAGTTAGCAGGGTTCACTCCACAAAAAGAATATCAAAATCAATATAAGAGGTTATAAAGAAAACAACAAACTGAAAGAAATTTAACACAATATAGACACAATATAAAATGCCAGAACCACTAGTGGTTCCAGGAGGCCGTACAAAACAAGAATTCAAAAGAAAAGACTTGGCAATAAACTCAAAAGAAACTAAACAAAACACTAATTATAATTATCACAATAACTCAACCAAAGACACTCAATGTCACTAAACTCACTAAAGAAAAGAAAACTAAACAAAATATGACTGCAACAAAAAATTTTAAAATTGAAAACAAAATAGAAAGTAAAGAAAGAAACAACTAAATCAAACAAATTAATATAGGGAGCCAAACCCCTCCGCTACATTCACCCGTTTAAAACAATGGCTCATACATTGGCCCAGTAGCCGTGAAGGCAAGACAGGCGTGCAGCAATAGCTACGATACTCAGGATTTTTAAAGAACAGCAGCACTTGGCAAAAGCCGACTTAAACTGCTTACACATATAGCCGACGGCCGACCGTCAACAGAAAAGCCAGTCGAAATTATCAGTGTCCCCGTGTTGGTCCAAAAAGTGCCACAGAACACACCAAAAAGACGAGACCAGACCAGACGTAATACATCTCTATAACAGCAGGCGGCGCTAATCTGTAGAAATAGGCCATGCAGTTTCTGAATATGTCTTCATTTCAGCTCAACAAAGGTCAGTTTAAAAGATTTTCGTCAGATTTTGAGAGACTCTAGTCACCTCATTCCGCTCGCCATTTCCTGGTGAGTCCCGACTGCCCTGCCGGCGACTGAACATGTCAGGTCAGCCAAAATGAATGCCGACAGCCCCCCAGACTGACGACGGGACGGGACACACCGAACAGATTCACTTCACTGACCTCGCCAGACTGTCCAACAGCCGATAATCTCCTTGGTGTGTCAGCAAAAACAGCAGTCTCGGCAAAACAGCAGCCAGTAGTTGAAGTGCTAAGCGGCTAACAGGGATCTCTGGCGGCACCAGCCTGGTTCCTAGCGTCTACAGAAAATAATTAACACCAAATAAATCTAAAGAATAATTCTGACCCCATTTAGCCCACATACCGTTCAAGCAGAGTTTTAGTAGACCCAGAGGGAGGCAGCTCCGAGCATGCAAACTGCAGCAGCTATTAGTGTTACTCGCTCCTCATTCACGGTGTTCAACCGGCAAGGTGAAGGATAACCCGCCAACCGAAGATCTACAAGCGTTTAGTACATAATAAATAACGGCAACGAAATAACAGTGAAAGTGAGTGTGGAGGCAGCCAAGCCGCTACCCTACCACACAAAACACGCACAGCAAAACAACTCACGGAGTGAGCGACCCGGAAGTGTAGAGTACTTCCGTCACCAACGAGCAAGAGAGGGCGGAAGGAGGACAACTAGCTGTTTTTATACGGGGCCCTGCGGCAGTGATTGGTCAAAAAGCGCCAGGTAGTTAGGAGTTCAACTCATACTGCTACACAACCATTGTGTAATGTAGGCTACAGTGTATAGACAAGCTGCTTTTAGTAAATTATTTTGTAGAGCATGCAAGAACAAATATTTTTATTCATACATAACCTTTGAAAAATCTCCTCCCTGCCGAAATGCTTCCCCCGCTTCTGTTCAGTGGCCGTAGCTGACAAACGTGACTGTGACCTGGGTACAGACGATGGTTGCAGTCTTTTTAGCAGTGGTTAAAGTAACGTTTAGCAGATAAAAGATGACTGTCAGCCAGGTACAGAGGTCTGTGAGAGCACTGGCTTATGACTGTCAAGATAGCCAGCAGCTACTACGCAGCGCTGTGGAGTAATGTCTGGCAATGCGAGACTAGCATCTAGCTAACATTGACATTGTGGAAGACGGGCTAACTCTCTCCAGTATTTTGAATTCAGACTGCAGTAACCATTTTAAACGCTAGCTATCTGTATTTACATATTGCGTCTTCAAGTCAAGTGTGGACCCACATATGCAGACACAGCTGAGTTCTGATCTGGTGCATCGGACAAAAGTCGCATTTAAAACACAAGTGTAACCATGGCTTAGAGCTGTCCACTTGTGATCGGGTCACACAAGACGCAGGTTAATGCCAGGTCTGAACAGGGCCTTATATTTATTTTAAACGTCAATATGAGCTAGCTGATTTCACAGCACAGCTGCTGTCATAAACCTGTATTTTTGTATTGTCGTTGTCATTGTCTTGATTATAAAGCTATGATTTTATTTGCTGTTGAGCAGTTTGGTAATGACTGTTGGTCAACATAGTATTTATGTACTGTGATTACATTTCACCCTTTGTTCCGTTGTCTGACAACAGAAACAGATAAATATTTAAACAAGAACAACTTTGAATTCTGCTTTATTAAAGCATAGGGGATCATAGAGACTGAATGGAAGTTAAATGAGCTATCTTCCTCCCTCGACCTCTTTCTCTTCTCCTTCTCTCTCCCTACAAACTACTACAAACACAAAAAAATGTGTGAAGTCAAAGTCAGTTATATGTGAATTTCACGTTTTAGAGGCACAAGATGTTTTTTTTCCAGTTTGGTATGGCATATGGCTTTAAATACCACAATATCCATGAGTCTCAGCCGCCATTGCTGTTGTGAGGAGGCTAGTCAGAGGGGTGAATTTATGGAATGACTTTGAGGGACCACAACGAACCACTGGGCAAGGGTCATGTAATTAGACATGGATAGCCGAGCTAGCACTACCACAAGAAGCCAACCTGCTAGCATGTTTACTGCCAGCTGACTAGTCGGTTTTACTATGATACATCCATTCAGTAGGAATTGACTATTGAAAATGATGTTTATATTATATTATATTGTTTTACCACAATAGCAAGGCCTAGCTATGTGACGGACCCATACATTGAATAATTTAAAGGAAAATGTTTGTAATAATATGATTATATTAATGGAAGTTTAATTTCAGCTTTAGCTGATAGAAGGCATCCATATGTGTTTACCTTTTCAGGCACTTCCATTTTAAGTTAATTTCAAGTCAGATATTTACTTTCAGACAAATCCAAGTCATAATTATGACTTAGACGTTGACATTAGTATTTACAAGTTGGAAACTGGTAATTACAGTAACTCCAATGTGACATGAAGGTGGCATCAAGCTCAATGATTAGATGTTTTTATTACCAAAATGCTTCTTAGGAGTCATCCCTTATGTTTTTATTTACACAGGCTTTTGACTTTTTACCAAAGAACTAGATTTTTAATGCAGTTCTTTATCTTTTGATGGTGTCAACCATGACAGTATCATGTACATCCAGGCCTCGAAGTGCTCCAACAGTCATTACCTTTACATTGTCTATGCAGAACAAGGATTTACAACGACATTTACACTTATGGAACTTTTTAAACACAAAAAATGCAGTGAATGTGAGGCCCTGTATTTACAGTTTAGTGTATTAAGTGCATCTGCTACAAGCGTGCTCCTCCCCACTGTTCTGCATTTTCATACTCGCTCAAGGATGCATCAATGCCGAGATGGTTGCCCTGCATGGGCATCTGTGTTGGTTATCTGGCCAGGAGTGTGTATATGACAGTGCGTGTGTGTAAGTACACTGTATGCCTGTGTGTAGCTCCTCCTTTCCAGCTGGTGGGTGGCAGGGCTGAGCAGGACCAGCTGGCTAGCTGTACAGGGCACCACGGTGCCCTCTGACCCCCGGACGGCGGGGGATCCGGGCCAATGGTGGCATGGCCATAAATCCACGGACACAGAGCATGTGGAGGCATTCAGGAGGCAGACACATCACCTGCTGCCTGCCAGCACGCTGCCTCCCTCACTGCCCTCCTCCACCGCAGCGCCTTTGCTCTCTGTCAAGTGCAAATTGTTCCCATGGAAATAGAGAGAAACACAGTGCTTTTGTTAAACAGGAGAGTGTAAAACAATAGAGTTCAGATTGCTGGAGTCAGGCGCCGTTTTCTGGCAATTACACATTTGTGGTTTATGCACACATTTCAGTCTAATTGTGCTCTAATGTTCTATCCTGGAAAAATTACCATATTTTGTCCCCCACAGTGAAACCTCAATGACAGAAGAAAAAACTAATGAATGACTGGCATCCAATCCATAGGAATACTCAAAAAAAAAATAGAAAAATCAAAAGAACAGAAGAACAAATGAGCAAACACCCCCCATGAGTCACTTCTATTTGTCAAATGTGTCACATACAAAGCCAAGTCTCTGCTGACTGGATTTTGATGAAACTAATAATGATGCATTTCACAACAGCATTCCAACACTTTCCAAATTGGATTATTATTATTCAGACACTACTGACTGGATTTTGATACTAATTGCAGGAACGACTCATCTCACTATTTCACTCATTTATACGCCCACTTTTCAACATAACAACATACCTGTGGTCAAAGTATTGTATAGTGGTCAAGGTAGTGTTTACACAACTACTTATTTACAATATTTTGTTTTGAAAAAGAAGCAATGTTAAAGTTGTTTAATTAAAGGTTATTTACTACTTTGCAGTTTGCACATGCAATAAAAATAGTTTACATTATGTAACTGTTTCATGCATTCTAATTTCCTTCATATAATTGTATAATTTTGTGTAAACAAGCAAACTCTTTAGTATTCAAATCTTTCAGTAAACAAACATGATGACATGTGATTGGACCGACAGCTGCTGATGTTTATGGTAAGTGTATTGTCTCATTTCCGGTGCTTCCTTGTGGTGGACACTAGTTTGCTGCTACAGCTAAACTTAGTTAACTCTGTTTTATTCTTTAATTTAGTGGCTAATTACCTGGAGTACATTTAAAACTACACGCATGCTAAAGTTAGCCATGGTGTTCCACAAGGCTCAGTGCTTGGACCAATTCTATTCACCTTATATATGCTTCCTCTAGGCAATATTATTAGGAAACACTCTATTGACTTTTATTGTTATGCAGATGATACCCAATCATTCCAGATGAAACCAGTCAGTTAGGTAAACTTCAAGCATGCATTAAGGACATAAAATCCTGCATGACCTACAATTTCCTGATGTTAAACTCAGAAAAAAATGAGGTTATTGTGCTGGGCTCTAAACACCTCCGAAGCTCATTACTAAAGATAAAGCTACTCTGGATGGCATTGCACTGGCCTCCATCACTTCTATCAGAAATCTCTGAGTAATTTTTTATTAGGATATATCCTTTAACACCATTAAAACACAAATCTCAAAAACTGTCTTTTTTCACCTCCGTAACATTGCCAAAATCAGGCACATCCTTTCTCAAAACGATGCTGAAAAAATAGTCCATGCATTTGTTACTTCAAAGCTGGACTATTGTAATTCCTTATTATCAGGCTGCTCAAACACGTCCCTTTAGACTCTCCAGCTGATCCAGAATGCTGCAACGCATGTACTGACAATAACTAGGAAAAGAGATCATATTTCTCCTGTATTAGCTTCTCTGCATTGGCTTCAGGTAATATCCAGGACTGAATTTAAAATCCTTCTCCTGACCTACAAAGCTCTTAACGGTCATGCACCACTATATCTTAAAGAGCTCATAGTACCTTATTGTCCCACTAGAACACTGCCCTCCCAGAATACAGAGTTACTTGTGGTTCCTAGAGTCTCCAAAAGTAGAATGGGAGCCAGAGCCTTTACCTATCAGGCTCCTCTTCTATGGAACCAGCTCCCAATCTGGATTTGCGAGGCAGACACCGTCTCCACATTTAAAAGTAAACTTAAAACTCTCCTCTTTGATAAAGCTTATAGTTAGGGAGTGCGGCATGCAGCGTTTGCATAGACCGACAGGGGAGGGTGCTTCATAGTCATCAGATTCATCTACCAATCCTTATAGAACTGGCTCAGGTTTGCCTTGCGCCAGCTCTTAGTTATGCTGTTGTAGGTCTAGACTGCCGGCGGACTTCCTTTGACACACTGAGCTCCTCTCTCTTCTCTCTTTCCATCTGTGTGCATTCATGTCCCACTAATGCTTGTTACTAACTTAGCTCCAGGGAGCATATTACCCAGAGTCCTTATGTTTTCTTGCCTCACAGTTTTCCTTGTAACAGGGTGGCAATTGGTTGCAGCTGCCGCCGTGGTCCTGCTCAGCGCCCTGCTATGCCCTGCTACACCCTTAACTCCTACAACTATTATTTCTAGTCATAGTTCCATTGTCTTCATTGTTACTATAGTTGCCACTGTTCATCATACGAACTGCTATAATTATTATAAATCATATTTCTCTATATCTGTATCAGTGTCTCCCAACCACCGACTGAGAGCCTGGGTCTGTCTGAGGTTTCTACCTAAAAGGAAGTTTTTCCTCGCCACCAGTGTTGTATAAAGTACTAGAAAGCAATACTTGAGTAAAAGTACAAGAATCGTACTAGAAAAAGACTTTGGTAGAAATGAAAGTTACCTTTTAGAATATTACTTATGTAAAAGTCTTAAAGTATCTGATATATACTGTACTTAAGTATCAAAAGTAATTTTCTGATATTTAATGTACTTAAGTATTTGAAGTAAAAGTAAAAGTTTTTTTTTTTTTTTAAAGCAAGTGGTTAGAACTTTTATTGTGAACTTTGTTGTGGCTTTCTTATAGTAAAGCATAAAGCATATTCAGGGTTCCCATATCTTCTTAATCTCACTCATCAAATCAAAATCACATTCTTTTCTAGGACTTTTCAGGCACAATTCTTTTAAGTTCAAAGAACAAACAGCATATTTTTAGAGCTGACATCAATGTACAGAAACATTTCTTGCAAATACGGCCACGGGTGTATGACGTTATCTTCACCACTACCCTGTTCACCGAGTTCACCACTATCGTCGGGGTGGTCGTCTACGATAACGGGAGGTCCTTCAGTAGGTGCTCGTGCTTCCATGGCGGTTTCAGTTGTGCGTCCTCCTCCTCCTTTAGCAACAAACAAGCTCTGAAATAGAGCGCGCGGCGTGCGGAGCGTGCGTAATGCAATCTAGGAGCAGTGATTCGCCAAACCTCCCTTATTGCAGTCGCACACATTTCTTCTAATTTTATTTTTTAGTAACGAGTAATGAAGATGCTTAGTGGAAATATAACGGAGTAAAAGTATACATTTTATCTAGGAAATGTAGTGGAGTAAAAGTGAAAGTTTACATAAATTTAAAGGGGTGATAGAATGCAAAACCGATTTTACCCTGTCATAGTTGAATAACGACAGTTCGGTGGGTAAATAGGACATACATAGAAGCTCAAAATCCCACTGACACCCCTTTACTATGAAAATCTCATATTTTGAAACTGCCTCTGAAAACGGGCGAATCCCAACAAAGCTGAGTTGCTTACGCAAGCGCTCTCAAAATCCGGAACCTTAAGAGAACAGTCACGCCCCAATATTTACATAGGCTACACAACTGACCTGAGATCAGGTAGTTTTCTGAATCTAGCTAGGTCACGCAGATCTCTGCTATTCCATTACAAAATTCACTTCTGAAACTTTTTTATGCGAGAAATCAACCATATAAAGCTCAAATATGGGCCGCTTTACGAAAATGGATGGCTAATTGCAAATTTTCTCCGACTGTGTGTCGGAGTTTAGTGCCGGTGTTGGTGCTGCCTGGGTTGCTACATCGCCGCCCTGACCGCAGTGTCAGCGAGCTTGTTACGCCCGCAATCTTTTACCGCATCCCGCAGGTTCCAGTTAATCTTATAATGGGTATGTGAGTTATTTAAACAAACAATCGGGGAAATAAACGCCTCTTGTCCGCGAGTCTCATTGATAGAGCCGCGGTGAGATGGAGTCCATCAATGAGAGCTAGCTAGCCTCCTCCTAACTCTGACATTCACAAAAATACATTCAATTGAAATCCGAAATCGGACAAGTGTTAGCTAAGCTTTGTAAGACCGTGAGGAACCTGTAATATTCATGCCGTGACGAAATTCAAACTGTAAATATACTTTAGTATTATGCGAAGTGAGCAAGCGCGGTATTTCCCACTTGTAATGAATGGGACATATAGCAAAGCAGCTGCTCGTCCTACAAAGACGCCTTATGCGTTCATAAAAATGCCTTTAAAATCAAATCGGACACAACGGTTAGCTTTATAAGACATTGGGGAATGATGTTGTATAAGTGGCGTGACGAAATTCAAACTGTAAATATAATTTAGTTATGGCGACAATGTAGCGCGCACGTACGCGGTATTTCCCCATTGTAATGAATGGGACATATAGCAAGCAGCTGTTCATCCTACAAAGACGCCTTATGCGTTCATAAAAATGCCTTAAAATCAAATCGGACACAACGGTTAGCTTTATAAGACATTGGGGAATGTGTTGTATAAGTGGCGGGGACGAAATTCAAACTGTAAATATAATTTAGTTATGGCGAAAGTGTAGCTAGCTAGCTGTGATTTCCCCATTGTAATGAATGGGACATATAGCAAGCAGCCGCTTGTCCTACAAAGACGCCTCGCGTTCATAAAAATGCATTAAAATCAAATCGGACACATCGGTTAGCTTTATAAGACATTGGGACATTCAAAACCGTAAATGTATTATTTATAGATATAGTTATGCGGGCAGCTGGCCGCGGAGCCCCGTATGCAGTATCCACAAAGGGTGACTTTGCCCTGGGTATGGAGCCCAGCAGGCTGTCGCTTTCTCGTCAGACTGTGTGGAGCTCCTAAAGTCCGACACGTCTTACCAAATTTGCAATTAGCCATCAATTTTTGTAAAACGGCCCATATTTGAGCTTTATATAGTTGATTTCTCGCTTAAAAAAGTCTCAGAAGTGAATTTGGTAATGAAACATTGCAGTGTCTGGAATATGAGATTCTGTCGCTTCTCTAATTGTGTATTGGGGATTCGCTCAACCAATCAGCGCGCGTCTCTAATGTCTGCGTATGGCAAGTCGCTCAACCAATCACCGCGCAGCTCATCTAAATATTCATGACCATACCATATTTGGAAGAAAAGCTCTTGTTACAAATAGGGCCAAAACACAGGGATGCATAAGGGCCAATAAAATATCAACCAGGCCATTTTCAGCCCAACCAATGTTACATACCCCATTAGGAGACCATAAGGAACAGTGTGAAATACCCTATATAATCATTCTATCACCCCTTTAAATAGCGAAGTAAAGTACAGATACGTGAAATTTCTACTTAAGTACAGTAACGAAGTATTTGTACTCCGTTACATTACAACACTGCTCGCCACTGTTGCGCTAAATGCTTGCTCTTGGGGGGATTTTTGGAACTGTTGCTTCTTAGTAAATTATAGTGTGGTCTAGACCTACCCTATCTGTAAAGTATCTTGACATAACATTATGATTTGATACTATAAATAAAATTGAATTGAAATTTAATTGACATTAAAATGTTTTGTTTTTTTTATATTTTATGTACTCCTGACAGTAGAATAAGCCATTATAAACCTATATAAAGGCCCAGTCATGCAAAATAAAATAAAATACTGTGACATACCGTGAAACCGCCAGAATCCATGCCGCCCAGCACTAATCTCAGTGGTAAAAATAATGTCTTTCCATTTGAGGGCTAAACTACAGAATATGAAACAACTACCTAAAAGCTGTCAGATTCAAGCAAAAACCCATTTAATGCCCAAATGTCAACTGCCCTGCTCATTAAATGAAATTTCAGAGAGCACCCCTGAAATGATTTGTCTAATACTGGTATTTGAAGGAGTAAACAAACACAACACTGTGTAATTACAGACTTAATTAACTGAAGTGCTTGACTGGAAGACGGGGACAGAAAGACCAGAGGCAGAGACGTCCTCCTCTCCATTGATTCCCAATCAGTACACAGCTCAGTAACTCTGTGTGTGTGAATGTGGGAGAGGGAGATGCACCCTTATGCACATTTCTGTCCTTTGTTTAAAGATGTTCACTTCCTGAATAAAATACAGTATTTAGGACATTTAGTAGACATTATTTATTCATTCATACTAGGGGTTGCATGACTTCAGATTTTTTAAAGTCGACTTTTTCAGTCATTAGCCTAATACAATCTCAGGAGAAAGGAATGCCTTGCATTCTATATAGCTGTATTTGATCACCCTTTAATAACAACCCTTGTATTGATTTTCTTAGGAGGCTTGCTTTGTGGGACAGGTTGCAAAATGGTTGCAAAATGATAGAAAGGTAGCCTAGCCTTTCTAGCATTTTACAACCTGTCCAATTTATCAGCAGGCATTTTTGCATGGGGCTCAACTAACGTTAACCATTTTCCAGTTTGTGCTTGTGATAGTCAGTCAATCAAAAGTTAGCGTACACAAACACTGTACAATTGTTGTTTTTGCATCTTATGTAAAAAAAAAAAAACACTCCTAATACATTTACACTTCCAAAATCAAAAAGGTTCATCAATATGTCAAAAGTTCAGAGAGAGAGTTTTATTTCTGCAATGTCTAGTGTCCGTCCTCGTTGGAAACCAATGCAATGGGTTTATGCCTAGTTATTTATGCACAGAATTTAAATGGACATTAGGTGTAGTGCAACTCATAAACTGTAAACTGTCCGACATGACCGCGGCTTTTTGTCACTGCC
Organism: Perca fluviatilis; assembly: GCF_010015445.1. NCBI lineage: Eukaryota > Metazoa > Chordata > Actinopteri > Perciformes > Percidae > Perca > Perca fluviatilis. The sequence goes on along the minus strand of NC_053118.1, from coordinate 4,330,440 downwards.
CCCTGCTGCTGCCACCTGGTTTGATCAAGTGGGGAATGCTTACAGGTAAATAGCTGTAGTGGGCAGTGACAAAAAGCCGCAGTCGAGTCGGACAGTTTCCAGCTGTTTCCAGCAGCCTTCAGGCTGAACAGGAAGTCACAGAAACACTCACATCCTGTCAGGTCCATTTCCGATTTAATAAAATGTTATCAGACCCATATATCAGCTTGTACACAGTTGTTTTTTTATTATGACAGAGTAGCTGTCAAAATGCTCTACATGTGATCTGTTGCTGATGTTAATAAACAACAGACTGTAGATGATCTGTAATCTGAACAGATTTAGTCTCTCTGACTTTTAAACTTCAGCCACTAAACTATCAGCCACACTACATGTGTTCTGTACTGTAGAGAAGCCTTTAAATCAGACAAATAGCAATTAAAATCCTTCCAATTCAAAAACAATAAAAAAAAGTTTATATAAAACGTCATCATGTTGAGCTGTTAGATCAGCTGAGAGCCAGGTGTTTCCCAGCATGCCCTGGGTCCGCCTGGGTCTTGCAGACGTTGAAAAGCAACTGCGCTGCCTGGTGTCTCAAACCTGCGGCAGCCTTGATCTTGTGAGGTTATCTTTGCCTACGTGTGCATGACGTCAGAGCAAGTCGGGATCAAGTCGGACACAAATCTAACCAGCATGCATTGGGCGACAACCACCGGTGATCAATTCTGAGCAGGCCTGGCTCATCTCGAACGAGCCTATTGTGTAGCGGTGTTGAATGCAGCCTTGACCTGACCCCTACCCTGGCCTACCCCATAATAAGGCTAGGCTACATAAAACACCTGTACTCCTGTCAGTACCCGATCCGTTCCACCTGCACAATCCGTTCTGCGCATGTGCAAGATGACACGTATGCCATGACGTAGGCGCAGATGATAATGCTGCGTTCATGCCACCTCGAAATAACAGGCACCGCCCCACTGGTTACGTTGTTTCTGCAGCTAGATTCAGTCTAAAATAACGTTAAGTTAAACTTAATGGGAAAAGCAAGCTACAGCTAAATTAAGACATTACAGTAATAACAATAAAGACAAGTATTGAGTGATTGTATTTTAAATGAGCACAAGTAAAGTAGAACTGACGTAACAGCTGTTATATATGTTAACGTTTATTTTCAAGTTTTATTTTGAGGGTCTTTTAAAGTTTACATGCTGTCTCAGCTAGCGGTTAGCCGAATTAGCTGTTAGCTAAACTAACGTTAGCTTAACTGTGGAGGCTAACGGCAGACCGCTGCAATCAGCTAGCGGTTAGCCAAATTAACCGTTAGCTAAACTAACGTTAGCTTCCCGGTGGAGGCTAACGGCAGACCGCTATAATCACCTAGCGGTCCGCCGAATTAACCGTTAGCTAAACTAACGTTAGCTTCCCGGGGGAGGCTAACGGCAGACCGCTATAATCACCTAGCGGTTCCCACGAATTAGCAATTACGTAACGCGTTAGCTGGAGGCTAGCGTGTGAACATCTTGCGCATGCGCAGAACGGATCGTGCAGGTGGAAGCGGTGCCGTTATTCCAAGGTGGTGGTGGAATGAACGCAGCATTATCATCTGCGCCTACGTCATGGCATACGTGTCATCTTGCACATGCGCAGAACGGATTGTGCAGGTGGAACGGATCGGGTACTGACACCTCCTTTGTCCTGTATCTGCTTCCTGATCTGTCCCTGCTCTGGTTGTGGCTAGTGTTTGTTGCCCCAGGTATGTGAAATGCACATTTCTTAATCACATTTCATGTACATTTACAAGTTAAACAATAAGTAATTGCTTACCTCCTGGCTTTAGACAACTGCTGTTTTGCCCTAACTTTTGCCCTAACCTTTGCCAAATTTTACCATTATTGCCCATTTCATAGTTTTGCCCTTTTGTCACTTTCTTGAGTATTGCCCCATCATTAATTTTCAATTTTCTATTAGTTTTCCCCTTAGTCTTGCCCCTTTTGGTTACCTTATTTTGCTTTTTTAGCTTGTGTTCATTTAGTCTTAGTTTTTATTTGCATTAACTGTACTGTCCCCTTTATTGTTGGCTTTTGTAAATCTTTTTCTTTTCTTTTCATTTGTTTAACCAACTAGGTTACCTCATATTATTTGGTTGTGATTTTTGTATTTAGTTTATTTCTTTCAGAGCAGAGTGCCATCTTGTTGGGAGGCTAGGCACCTGTGGTGAGGTTCCTTCAATTTTGTGAGTAATAGCACAGGGACACACACAAACAAACAACAACAACAAAAAAAAATATATATATAGACTGCACCAATTTTGCTGTAAGGAATGCTGTGAGATCTGCTGTGTTGCACCTATAGTAAGGTAAGTAGCGGAGGCAACCCTGAACCCTCAGTGTAGTTTGCCTCTCCAAGTGGACTCTGTTTGGTTTATTTAGGTTTCTTTGGGCTGGATTTATATTATGTTAGACATTTAGCTTTTAGTACACCAAGGCTGTTTTTTTTCTCATAATTTTATCCACTGTACCATTTTATGAAGTTCTCGTTTGCTTATTAACCTTAACTTTTCTTTCAACAGTTCCAGCCCCTGTTTTGATTAATTTGGTTATTAGAAATAAAAACATTTGGTATACTTCGAAATCCTTTTCTCTCCAGTTTTCCTTTCAATCAATGTTCACGTAGTATTTCCTAGGGTGCAACTCCCTAGGTGTCGGTTCTTTCATTCAAATTCCCCCCTTTTGGTGACCCATGCCACATTAACAGAGTCAGCCGTGACTTGAAGCACAAGGCAGAATGTGTTTTATATTTAACTAAAACCAAAACCAGATCCTTTCCCTAACCTCAACCAGCAGACTAAAGGTTAACAACATGTGTGGAACGCATAATGCCATCAGCATTGGCTCCAATGTTTGTGGCAAAACCTTTTAGTAGTATACAGTATGTAAAGGTATGGTTTGCGGAGACAGGTTTTGAAGCGGACAAATGACAAACCCCTCTGTGGATAAGTACAAATACTAAATAAAACACCTTTCTGGTGGTACATGTATATAGCTTACACAAACTAAAGTGTTAGTGGACCGACAAAAAAAAATCCTCATACCTACGTAAGAAAAGACAATAGCTGAAAACCTTTTACTGGCTGTAAATGTGCAATCACTAATGACAGCATTACGTATACATGGCCTTATGCTAAGTAGCTGCTGTGTCAGTCAGAAGTGTTTATCCAAGACACAAAATACACCTATTGGCCCATCGATGAATATGAGTGAAACAATTAACATTAATGATTACTATGTTCCTTAAATTAGAATTTTTAATTGTGATTTTCAATTAATGATCACAACAAAATAATCACCAATTTTGCGTGTTACATTTTGCAACTCTTGCAAACTCATGTCTTGTGTTCTGAATGGCGAGCACACTTTCGCCCTCCCATCCTGTTTGTGGTATCTGGTGCGCGAGCATAGACTGTAGAATGCAGAGGAAGAGAAGCAGTGTTTGGGGAGCAAAAAGGGGAGCTCAAACTCCGTTGTCTGGGAAACGTTCAGATTTGAGGAATCCGACGTGGAACAAACTCATCATCTGCAAGATTTGCTACACGGTGGTGTCTGCACCACTTGGTAAAACCACAAATTTGTTTAACCAAGTGAAACATAAACACAAAGACACGTATGACCAACTAACATTAATAACTAAAAAACAAAAGACAACCCCAACGACTGTCTGCAGTCGTCTGCAACAGTCTTTTATTAAAGAGTGCCTTCATAGTGCAACTCATTATTCTTTGAGTTCGGAGAAGCACAAAAAAATAACAAATGGAACTATGGGAACAAACGTATCAAATAACATCTAGCTTACAATGTGTTCACGCATTGTAAGCTTAACATAACCCAAGCCAAAGGTGAACGACTGCTTTAGAAAGTTGAATACTTTGGACAAGTGATATAAATTGCCATCTCGCCACTATTTTACCAGAGTTGCTCTGCCTGCTTTATATGACAATTGCCGTGCACAAGTTAACGGGAACAGTAACTGTTTTAGTTTTTTTTCAATAAATGCACCATCTTTCTAAAAGTCAATGAGTAATCGTGATTTCAATATTGACCAAAATAATCGTGATTATTTTTTCCATTATCAAGCAGCCCTACTGTGTGTATTGAGCAAATTTTAGTGTGTAGCCTTTCTCTTTGAACACTTACAACCAGCCCCTAACATTTTGGCACAGGCTAACCCTAACCCTAACCTTATCCACTGACCTGAAAATCAGCCTTTTCCCCAGTGGAGACACAGCTTTTGTCCCGAATTGGACAATCCCTCTGCAATTAACTGGTCCGAAGGTTGGCAGGAACACACAAACGCACACATACAGTTGCAGGAACGCAAAGCAGCACCTAGGTCAACAGAGTAGGGGACAAGGAGACAGACTATTGCCCACTAGCTCAGAGTCATTCAGTCTAGACTCCAGATGTTGGCAGAACATAACCCACACACACACACACACACACACACACACACACACACACACACACACACACACACACACACACACACACACACACACACACACACACAGTGAATACAGCAAGCAGTCTGTCTTCACAAGGCAGCATCACAGATGTTACTGAGTGTTGATAGACACAATAGTGTGTGTGTGTGTGTGTGTGTGTGTGTGGGGGGGGGGGCATTTGTATTTGTCTGTGTGTGTACAGTAATTTTTGTGTTACCACATTCATATGTGCATATTTGGCTATTTAAATGTTTTCCTGCGTGTGTGTGTGTGTACAGCACATATAAACCAGAGCCATGGAGCATCTTGAGAACAGTAGCGCCACACAGCAGGAGTCGGTGCAGACAGGGCTGCTCTGTTTGACGAGGTGCTAAATGTTTGTTGTTCTTTTAAATGTCTAATTTGTTGCCATAACATATGCATGTCTTCAGCTGCTGACTGATGATTATGAACGCCAAGCTGTGAAACACTGTTCTGTCACTGATTCTTAAAATAAGGGACAAAACATGCTCTACACAAAAAAGTCTAGGGTTGCACAATATATCGATAATCACATCAGCATCGATCCGCAAAACTGGCAGGATGTGAAGAAATGATGATTTTTTCTGTCTTCTGTTGTGTGTGTCAGGGCGGTGCTGAGTTTCTGATCCAGTGACTCAGCGCAGGGAAAAAAGAAGGTTGAAGTAATGTGAGGAGGATGCCTTGCCAAATCTTTCAACACTACCGATTTGACTATCCTATGAATTACTTCCATCCAGAAGTTCACAAGCCATATCCGGAGCAAGCTACTAGGAAGCAGCCTAAACGCAAACATTAGCTGCAGCCCACACGTTAGTGAGGGAGTGTGTGTTGGTGAGTATGAAGTTAGCAGTAAAGCTAGGTTTATGGTAGCCACGGTGACATCATTTTATGGTGCGCGCCATAAAATTATGTCACCACAGCTGTTGTTTCCAGCGCGAAGGCAAGCTGCCTGCATCGGCCGAGCGAAGGTGGAGGGTGGGGGTGTGGCCTTGACCAACTTTGCTTGTTTGAAAGCCATGATGTCTCTCTCTCATGGGTGGGCCAAATTCTCTGGGCGGGCAAAGCAGAGAAAGGGGAGGTAACCTTGCTCCTTATGACCTCATAAGGAGAAGATTCCAGATCGGCCCATCTGAGCTTTCATTTTCTCAAAGGCAGAGCAGGATACCCAGGGCTCGGTTTACACCTATCACCATTTCTAGCCACTGGGGCACCATACGCAGGCTGGGGGAATGCATATTAATGTTAAAAAAAACGTGAAATGTTCATGCCATGGGACCTTTAAATTATATTTTCCATAAAGTACTGCCTATCAAAGGTGTGTCCTCAATCTCTGTCAACTCCACAAGTTAAAAATGAAATCCTGAATAAATCAGGAAATATTGTGGTCCTGAGGACCTTTTCCACTTCCTGCTTATGGTGGATGCAACAGTAGGACAAAATACCTGTGTGACCAGTTTTCACAAGCACTAGATGTCAGTACATTTTTCAATATAGTTCAGTGCTCAGTCTACACTTGGAATTTGTTTGTTGATGCACATTACAGAAAAATGGTCCACACTTTATGGAACAACAAGAATCCACTGTTCGCTGGTCTTACACAGTTGATTTCTACGGGAACAAAAAGGTATCAAATGGACACACGTAGCTTACAATGTGTTCACACATTGTAGACTTAACACAACACAATAAACACCTTTGTGTCGGAACAAGGTGAGAGAGAGGGAGCAAGAGAGAATAAAACAGCTTTTTCACCCCTATAACATGGGCAAAAGCGCACTGATAACCACACACAATGGTGACGCGCACCAAGATAAAGAAAAAAAAAAAGAGAGGAATCTTGGTGACAGTAGCCTAACATCAGACAACATACACAATGGCAGTAAAAGGTTTAACAATTATTAAAGGTCACATTGTTAAGGCTTTTTAATATTTCCCTGTTTTCCTTTACTTTTGCATTGTACAGGCTGGTATGGAGCCTGAGCTGCTCATCCAGGGCCATTTCAATGGCACTCTTGGACTTTAAAGCCATATGAGAGATATGAGAGAGTAAATTGTTCAGGGCACAGTATCTGACTTTCTGTGTTAAAGTGTTTCAGGTTTGGTGTTCAGTTTGATTGACTTAAAGCTCATTGACCCTGAATAAAACGTACAATAACAAAGGCAAACTGGACCGTTCCATGTTTTTTGGACAATGACTGATAACGGTGTCAACAAGAAACATGAAGGATCACACCTGCATCTGCAGCCATGTTGACCTAACAACACACTGCCAGCCAGCCAGCCAGGCGCACACACACACACACACACACACACACACACACACACACACACACACACACACACACACACACACACACACACACACACACACACACAGGAGGTGTTGTTGTCTGGGCTCCACTACAGTCCATCTGTTGTCCAGTCAGGAGGTGAACCTGAGGGGTGTGTGGAGGGGTGGGGTGGGTGAACCTCAGAGGAAACACTCCCAGTATCGCTCATGTCCAACAGCAGGGGGTGGAGTGTGTGTGATAGCTGAGAGGAAAGCCTTGTACCGAGACCTGCATTCTAACCCAGGTCTCGCTAAATTTGCCTGCTTGTGACTTTGGCTAGTTCTGACCTAGTTCCTACTTTCCTGAACAGGTGGTGTGGGGCTCAGATGAGCAACCCCACAAACTTGGTGATTTGTGGTCATTTGAATACTTTTGATTTGACCCTACTCTCGTTTTGTTTATTTATAGATTAAAATTATAATGAGACGTCTCATTGTCTGACCATCAATGTCCACACTTTCTGTGACCTTGTGACTTTCTATGTACTTTTTTTTTTTTAAATCAGTGAGATACATTGCATCTTCATGTGTGTGATATCATAAGTTATACTGAGCAGATGTTTAAGACACCTGTTTGATATAGTTATTCTATTCACACTGTGTGTCACCATATATCCCATTGTGAGTAGGGGGCCTTAATTGAACTCTCAAAGGTCTGTGACCTCAATGTGTTGTCACTACATGGTCTATTAAGAAGCTTTCATTGGATCACAAAAGCAAGTGATTAGGCATTAAGCTTACTTTTATTACAATACAGTAGCCTGGGAAAACCCTGACGAACTTCTGGCCAATTTGAGATTTGCTCTGCAAGTCTGTCTGGCCAAGAGCCCATTCAAGCCCATTTCCAATTTTTCCAAATCGAGGCACCAATCACATCCGCTTTACACGATGACGATAGCGCAGCAACGGCAAACAGCTTTACATTCAACATGACGGCTACCGAAGCGCAGCGACCCGTTGACGCCACTGTCGCTGCTACGTCACCCGGATCGTTGGTCTGATTGGTTGAAGTACTATCCAATTGCGCCCAGAGGCCTTTGAGCGGCGTCCGTTGGTGTCCGTTGGTGTCCGTTGGTTTCCTTTGGAAATGGACTGTGAATGAACCTTCCCCAGACCCACTCTCAGTTACAACTGAGCAGGGTCTGGTGTCAACCAGGCTAACAATATGGTGAAAAGGTGAGGAATGCAGGACAGGCGCAAACATTGCACTGAAGATCAGGAATCATGGATCAGGAATAGTGGTCCTTGCTCTGCTTCTAATGCATAAAGCACCACCTCCTGTTTTCAGTTTACAGTGTAAGTGCGGCTTCACCGACAGGACCAAAGGGCTGCAGCCTCCGCCATTAAAGCAGCGTGTGTGGGAGAAGTTCGGAGAAGTCATGGAGAAGGACTTTCGCTCGGCATGAAGATGCTTCTCGGAAACAAACCACCACCTCAATTGAATTGAACCTCAGGAGGGACCAGAGAGTGTGTGCCTATTAGCGGGAATAACACTTCTCAGCCTCCCTGGTAAAGTCTTCTCCAAGGTGATGAAAAGGAGGGTTTGGCCGATAGTCGAACCTCAGATTGAAGAGGAAATGCGGATTCTGTCCTGGACGGAGCCTAGGACGCCTGGTAAGGATGCCCCCTGAGCGTCTCCCTAAGGAGGTGTTCCAGGCACATCCAGCTGGGAGGAGGCCTTGGTGAAACCCAGGACTAGGTGGAGAGATTATATCTCCGCCTTGGCCTGGGAAAGTTTCAGGATTTCCCCACTCAGAGCTTGTTAATGTGGCTTGGGCAAGGGAAGTTAGGGGTCCCCTGCTGGAGTTGCTGCCCCCGTGACCCGACCCCGCATAAGCGAATGAAGATTAGTGAGTGGATGAGTGAGCGTAATTACAACAATAAATCCTGGTCTGGTGAAGAATCCTGTCTCTTAATAACTATGTTTATAAATAACTAATTTGCATTAATATATTTTGTGGGTAATGCTAGTGTTTTTTCAACATACTGAGGAAATGTTGATGAACACATTGAAAACATTGCCAATGCAAAATAGTCAGTCTGAACATATCTGCAGTACAAATCCTCTACTGGCATTTACTGTAGCCTGATTCCTTTTTATGGTCGTGTTAAGACAATTCAATGCAATTGTTCAATGCAATGCAAGAAAGATTGCAGTCTTGGTTAAGTATTGAAAAAACCAAAGCTGACCTGAATCCGAGGAAGGGACTTTTTCAAAATGTAACCAAACCACACTCTTTCCCAACCTAAAAGTAATAGACATTTTTTGCAGAGAGTTGAATGAGAACATCAATTCCACTGTCATGCGTCGATTGAAATAAAATGGTACCGCCAGTAGACGGTTAGCTTATGGGCTCACAACCGTCAACCATGTTTTATATGTGATTTCTGTTTTCCTGGAAAATAAACTTAGCTAGTTAAGGTAATCAAGGCAGCAATTACGTTAACTTCAACATAACATAATACTATATAAACATGTTTTATAAGAGAGATAATGGGTGTGAATGCTTTTACCCCTGAGTTAATTGTGATTTTATGAATTGTAAAAGCACATTAAGAGCCATAACAAGACCCACAGCACGTGTTTGAGAGGGGATACCCTCTACACTCAAAGTCATCATCGCTCAATTGACTTCCACATTAATTTAATCCATCATCGACTCTTCTCCACCTCCATCAGCCATCTCTTCATCCCTCCATCTCATGAAATGATCTTCCCTGTCCTTGGTCTCCGCCCTGCGTTTCTCCATCTACTTCCGTTCTTCTCTTGTTCTCACTCAGACCTCAATCCTCTCACCATCCCCTCTCCCTCCGGCCTCTCTGGGCCGTGTTGACACATCTCACCTCCCCACCTTGTCTCCTTCCCATTAACTTTGGAGCAGATGGCAGGGCCCTGCTCTCTCTGTGTGAGCTTGACTGACAGGGGCTGGTCATCAACCTCCATAGACGACCAGTCATATGCCGCTCCGCTCCGTCTCTCCTCTTCACCATCCTGTCCTTTAACTCTCCTTTTCGTGTTCTCCTCCAAACCTCATTTTCTCTCCCATATTCAACTCTGCTTTATTTTCCTCTACCTTTCCTCTTATCCTTCACCCTTACCTTTCTCCTCCTTGTCTTCTTGCAGCCTTTTACCTACTGTATAACGTAAGCGTTAAAAAATGCAGGGTGTATTATAGTGACACATCAGAGTTGACGAGTGACGGATGTCAAAAACATTTCAAAAGATACAGCCAGAGTGAACCGAGTTTGTCCACCATGTCCTGCATCTATATCTCCATTGCTTCACTTTGATAAACATGGCAGCATATTTGAGTGTCACCATGTTTAGTTATGTTTATATGCAAAATCAGAAGGTCTCAAGGAATATATTCAAGGCTGATTTAGCCCTGATCTGCCCTGGTGGATACTTTTGAGTTCTCTGCTAAACACAAAGTACAAGTATAACACTGTTACAATGTTTAACTTTGTATTTTGGTGGAAATAGGATGTGGAAATAGTCAACCAGGATAGCGATCAATGAAACTTTAAGCCTCAGCTCCAGCATGTCATATCCTGTGGTGTATACGGCCTTATTCGACCATAGGTCAATGGTGTGATTGATAGAAAATGGTCATTGATGCCATATTTCCCTAATAAAATAAAAGGACTGGCTATGACCTTGCATGTCGCAGCCACATACTTACATATACATGTTATTAAAATCAAGTATGTAAGCGTTCATACTCTTTCTCTCCTTATATTCCACCCTCCTCATTATCCTTCTCTATTCTGGCCAATTTCGTATCCAACCCCTACACTCCTTCTTAAAGTACTTACTTGCATGTACAAACTCTGCTGTTAGAAATTGAAATGCAGGAAGTGTGTGTGTGTGTGTGTGTGTATGTGTGTGTGTGTGCGCACTTGTGAGAAAGAGACAGAGAACAAAGGATTGTGTTTCAGTTGCTTCTAGCACAGTTGCCCTTGCTCCTGACCTGAAAATGAAAGAGAAACATCCTCCTAATTTTTTCACTCCTCTCCTCTCCTCTCCTCTCCTCTCCTCCTCCCTCTCCTCTCCTCTCCTCTCCTCTCCTCTCCTCTCCTCATGTGTTTTCTGGGTGACAGCTGTGGTGAGCAGGGGGGAGTCTTCAGCTGCTGATGACAGGCCAAAACCTCCACATCACCACTAAAAGCGGGCTCAGGAAAGACTTTCGGCTCAATGTCAAATGTGCAGTGTCAGAACAGCCTTCTAGCTGCCACAATTTACGCTCGAAGAAGCTATATCATCTGAAAAAGCACCTCCTGTTTCTGTCAAGATCTTTGCTAAATAAAAGTAGAGGGAGACACATGACAGGATTCTTTTGTAGAACAGTATTCTTCGCCACACTGATTGATCGCTAAGTCGAATTGATTTTCTTTCTCCCTCTCCAGGGAAGAAGTAGGTCTCTGTCCCTCTGAAGACAGCAAACGGGCAACATAAATGGAGTGGCAGGATGGAGAGGAAATGAGCGAGGATCCATCTTCAACACACCGCAGAGAAACAGCTGTTTCAGGTCACAGCCGAAGATAAGCCTCCTCATTTCTCTCTCTCCCTCTTACCCTTTCAGTCTCTCTCTCAAACATGTCACTCTCCACCCGACCGTCTTTAATCAGTCTCTCTCCGCCTCCGTTTCGCTCCTTCTCCGTCCCTCTCTTTCTCATCCGTGGCTCTAATGGGAAAGTGCTCATTGTGCTCATCCTCTCTTAACCTTCACAGTTCGGGATACTTTGTTAAAACACAGCACAGATGGGACACGTTGATGACTAAGCTTAAATTTTCCAGATTAAATAAAAGATGTTCTCAACATCTGGGCATGGGTCCAGAATAATTCATAAAAAAATGACCTTTGAATTGAACCCCTGGTGGTTATTTTCCACAGGCTAAACATGATAGAACATAGCTGTAACGTTAAAATGTGAACCTGATAGTGTCTGCTTTGTTTGACTTTATATTTGCCACAGTAGTTACATACACTGTAACACGTTTGTTTCAACATACAACTATGAGTTTACAGACTGCCTTAATCTTAATAATTTCATAATAATTAGAATTTTGAACTCTAGAAGCTATTACGAAATGGTTCATTCAATTTGTTCATCATTTGTCACTCGTAGCGACAAACCCACAGAGAATTATCACCCAACTCTGCAGTTCTGCTCAGTTGTATTGAGCATTTCTTTCGTCTTTTAGCTCATTGTTTTGGTTTTGCAAAGTTCTGCAAACTGATCTCGTCGACTTTGCTTCCAGCCACAGCAGGCAGCTGTTTTCAGCAAACAAGCTCAGTTTAACGGACTGGACGCTACCTGCCCATCTCCACACAGCAATGTAATGTTGATAGCTGGTTAACATAGTATTAAGCAGCTAAAGAGTCAGATATTATTGTCATGAGATGGTGGAAACCAAAATATAGACAAATCCAGGTTGTAGATGGAACAACAACTAACAAGCCACCATTAGTGCGGTGGCACCTTACTTGTCAACACTGTAATGCATGTGAAGGATTTCACTTCCAATGACATTTTGCCAAGAAATCTGTCCAGGGGATTCTGTAGAACCAGTTATATGTTGAAAATATAGTCATCAAATATCAATAAAATAATCGACAAAACTTAAACTTATTAATCTCCATGATTGTTTCAATGGCATCATGAACAAAGGCCCGACCAGAGACAGCTAAAGAATGGGCGACCTGCCTACCCACACACAACTGTTAGTTATATTACACTGTAATATATTATTATTCACTGTAATAATTACAGTAACAAGAGTTGCTAGTTTAGCTTGATTTCTAGTTATGTTTAAAGGTCCTATGCGTAACCGTCTACATGTGTTAATCTTTTTTTTATTGCCAATGGGCGAACAGATTGTAACATAACTTAGTAAATAAGACTTTCCCTGACTTTCTTGGTTGCCTATAACATCCTGTGGACTGATTTCTATGTAAAGCACTTGGGATGGATTTTCCAGGAAAATCCAAAGGATTTGACATTATGCAAGCTCCCAAGTCCATTGCCTTTCTTCCGCTCCCCTACAGCGCCAACAGTGTGCAACATTATTTGAGTTACTGCAACTGCTGGCTGAGGTTCCATCTCTGGGCTGCCGCGGCAGAGTGTGTGTAGCTGAGGCACAGCATGTGTGGAATGGCTAGCTTGCCAAATTACTTCACCTAACGTGATCCATGACACACATATAGTATATACAGTATATACAGTATATGTACACTTATACAACTTTTGGTTACTACGTGGTGTTGCCTGATGGAGTTTTGCAAAAGGCAAGCTAGGGTTATTGTGAATATTATTGTAATTTTTTTCCCCCAGCATTCTATCAACATGATGGCGGTCAATCACGTTCAGTCTCGTGTTGTTTTGCAAGCATATGAGTGCGAGCAACAGGATTGCCACCGGTGTCATTACTTTAATAACAACAGTTTTCTGAAAGTTACACTTTGAACCTTTAAAGACACACTTAGCAAGATTTGTACCTTAAAATAACAGCTTCAAAGTCATTTCGATGGTAAACAAACTTGTAGTAGGGCGAATCTTCCCCGATAACAAAGCAGGGCGGGACGCCGCTGGCAAAACCAGCAATGCAGGTTTGAGAGGTGGCGCCCCGCCAAATCTCGCGAGAATCACGACTTGCCTTACGGCACAACGTAACATACATCAACAACATATAAGAAGCAGCCTCTATGGAAGACACTAGCACCCATTTCAGACGTGAATCATGGCAGAGTCGACGAAGAAAATGAAGAAAGCCCGGTCGGAAGAGTCAAGGAAAAGAAAACGAGAAACTGACCGCGTGAGGAACCGGACAAGAGTCCCACTCAACCATCATCCCAATCTGTTGAAAACAGCTCCACGAAAAACTGCAAATCACTTAAAACTTCTTGCTCCGCTTGTAGCTCCCTCATGACCGTCCGTTCCTGCTAGTCTTTTACTCGGCGTCTCCATCCCAAACACCAGCTAACTAGGTAATGCTTCACGCATAATCCTTTTTTAAGGCTGTCCTGGAGCTCCACATTATAGCTGAACAGGTAGAATATGTGACTGTGATGAGCAACATGATATGTGATCCGTCCCAAGTCCCAGATAACTTTCCTCTGACTTTCCGCTGTCTGTCTGGGTAAAGGTAGTGACTGTGATAAGCCATGATTGCCACAGCCTCTAATGCACCCACTTAGGCCTTTCTTTCTGATCCCAACCTGTGCCCAAGTGTACCAGAAGTGCACCCAGGAAGCCTGGCGCCGAAATTACCAAAAGTGCATTTGGCACACTCCTTTCGCTTTGTCAGACCTTCCTCCACAGCGCTGCGAAAGAAGGTCTGGCTAGTCCACACAGCATTCCTGGATGGGAGAAAAACGTGCTCTGGTTTATTGGCATTTCTTTAAACCAATCACAATCATCTGGGGTGGCGCTAAGCTCCGGACAGAGCAGCTGCAAAATAGCCTTGGGAAGGAACTTGTTTTGGTGGAATGTGTACGTTAAAAAGTTTTAGTCGTGTGAGAGAAAACTCAGATTGGACATATAGTCTAGCTAGCTGTCTGGATTTACCCTGCAGAGATCTGAGGAGCAGTTAACCATAGGCCTCATAAATCCACCGGAGTTTAAAATTACATCACAAAGAAAGCAGAAGGTGACGGACATCAGCAAAAAGACGTGCATCCGGCTGAATTTCCTGCGCCACTGGAGCAATCCTGGAAGTGGAACGTTGTGGCTATAGACTAGAACACTCCTGACGCATTTGGCAGGGTACATTGATCTGGCTGCACTAGTTGGCGCCTCTGGTTAATAGAGTTACCATACCTAGGGCTGTGACTTTTTCTGGTAAAAGTTACAGGATAACAGATGTATTACATTACATTACATGTCATTTAGCTGACGCTTTTATCGAAAGTGACTTACAATTGCTATATATGTCAGAGGTCGCACGCCTCTGGAGCAACTAGGGGTTAAGTGTCTTGCTCAGGGACACTTTGGTTGATGTATTGCAGTGGGAATCAAACCCTGGTCTCCCACACTTGCATGTGTCATATCCACTGCGCCATCACCACCCCACGTCTTGTGATATGAAATATAATGAAAACAATAATCATTCATCAATTGTTAAGTTATCATCATCGACTGTCTTCTATCCTATATTCAAGAGACTTTGAAGAAAAAAAACGTAGCATAATAGGATATAATGCACGGTAGGGAAGGCAAAGACATTTCTCCGTTCTTAGCTGAAGTGAACACAATAACATTACCGCTGCAGTGTTTTGCCATTGCACTTTATCCTAGCAGCTAGCAGAGGTTCCTTCTGCTTACATAGGGTGACCAGACGTCCCGGTTTGACCGGGACAGTCCCGATTTTAAGTTGCTTGTCCCGAGTCCCGATAAAAGCCTGTCAGGACGCTAAAATGTCCCGGTTTACACCAACCACTATGAAATTGTCCCGGTTAAACGGTTAAAATGCTGACAGCTAAACGTGTAAAAGTGTGACTGTACTGTAGAGGATTCCAACAGCGGGACATACAACAGTCTGCTGCTAAAGCTATGAGGTAAAAGACACAAACTAGCTAGCACTTGGTCACTGATGTTGTTGGAAAAACTACACAGACGTGAAAAATTGTGTTTACTTATTGCGTTATTGTAAAATACCCTTTTCTCATCTGTTTTTGTTGTTTAACAGCAATTTACTGATGAAAGAAGTTATTGTTAAAAGTGATTATTACATTTTTAATAAATCATTTAAATTCCCCCCTTATTTTGTGCTGATCCGAAAATTGATCTGATTTCTGACTCATAACCGTGATCCGACTGAGTTTTGTGATCTGTTGCACCCCTATACAAAACCATTCCAAATAATCAAAGTGATGTAAGTGTTACGACCCCACCTCTGCAGTGCAGGGGAGGTTCCTCCTACAGGCAGAGGGTCGTTAGTGATTGGAAGCACCTGGGCTCAGCGTATTTAAGCTGTTGCTAACCACTCTGTTTTCTCTCTCTGCTCCTCCAGGTATGATTCTGTTTCGTTTGTTCCTTTATAGTTTTACTTAGTTTCCACTCAGTCATTTACACCCATACAGATTCACTTATCCATGCACTTTACATACACCTTACATTATGACATTCTCACACCTCATTCCCTTTTCTTTGTTTAAAGTTAATAGTTTTGATTTACAATAAAGTATCTTTTTGATTGGCCTATACTTGTTGTTGGTGTCCCCTCATTTCTTTGCCACAGGCCATGAGCCGGTTTGTGACAAGTGGGGGCTTTTCCCTATAACGAAAGATACAGGTTATTGAATTCATGTCAATTCCTGATGATTCATAAGATATATAGGAATGAAGTAATGCACAAATCATGAATTAATTCATGCATTAATTCATAATTCATGTACCCTTCCTGTAAAGTGTTACCATAACTTTAGTTCTGTGTCTGCAGTTCCAAATAATTCGTTTAGTGCCATGCAATGAAAAATACCTTTTCATAAGTTCAGTGGGTGCATTTTCCAAAAGAATGCTTTAATTCTGAAAAATAAATTTGGTCCCCCACGAAACTGAAGCAATGTCTTTTAATATCATTTCTTGGATATGTAGGCTACATACCAAGAAAATTCATGAATATTAACTCATTTGTGAGCACAAATTGTGTCTAATCTGTCTGTGTCTATGTCTGACCTGGGCTGGCACACGTTCACGTTAGGAAGCGTGTGCGTGCACGAGCACTACGGTCACGCGCAAAGTGTCCCGGTTTTAGTTCCGTGAAATCTGGTCACCCTAAGTTAACCGCCATATGGTGGTGATACGTTGCTTCTTCACCGGCAGCCCTAACCATACCATAACAAATTTATGACTTTACGATATCAAAGAATAGTTTTTCTTGTAAATTTTTTCTTGAAAAATTACCCCCCTCCCCCCATCATCTAACTGTCTTAAAATTTGAAAAATTAAGGCTTCCTGGAGAATTTGAATGCAAATGCAATGCATGCTGGGAAGTATGCGAACAATCAACCCAACTTTATTTGATAAGTTAAGTGAAAGATCACTGTGAAAGATCATTGTTTTAAGTTAGACTTGAGTCCTAGTTTAGTTTAGTGCACTAGCGGGGTGGGGCCCTGTTTCATCCTGTTCACTGTCTCACTTTTAGACAACTTTTCTTTTACTCAAAGTTTAACTACTAGAGTAACATGTTGGAGTTGAGATACACTAGATGTAGTAATATCTTCCCTTGCTGCATTGAATCCATCCTCTTTTACTGATAACGCTGTCTGTCTGTGCATGTGCTGGATTACACTATAGAGACAGCTTATTCAGTCTGTGTGTGTGTGTGTGTGTGTGTGTGTGTGTGTGTGTGTGTGTGTGTGTGTGTGTGTGTGTGTGTGTGTGTGTGTGTGTGTGTGTGAGTGTGAGTACAGGCACACTATATGTGTTTAGTGTATGTGCGTTGACCCGGGCTGTGGAGACCTCTAGACAGCTTATTCACAGCAGACAGATAGCAGCAGAATTCTTATCTAGCCTACCTTCTCTGATAGTGTATTGATGGGCCAATCTGCCTCAGACTGCTGAATTCAGGAACAAAGGCACTGATAAGTACGGTAGAAGAGTGCAGAGGACTACGGGGGATTTGAAGCGGTAAAGAAAAAAAAAACAATTCACTTCCTGCATTGGTGTCGCAAATGGTTGGAGCTGTGAAATAATAAAGCTCACCTCCAGGCTGAATTCTAAGACACGGGGCTGCAGCTGAATGGTTGCTACAGAATGAGAGAAAGAAAACATAGAGAAGATGATTCAGAGCTGCTGTTTTGGGGTCACAATGGGTCACATGCAGTGTGTCATCCAACAAAACATGAATTGTTAGAGGTGAATTGAGAGCTCAGAACTTCAGATACTGCAGGGTACACGGTAAAGGTTTTAGGTTGGATGCATTAGGGTGAACTAATAAAAAAAGATGTGTTTTGAGCTTAGTAAATAAATGGCATCTTGATCAACACTGACATTTAAAATATAGTAATTACCATAAACAGATAAGACTTGTTGATGAGAGATCTTGATGTTGTATCAATAGTGTGTATATATATATATATATATATGTATGTCTGCAAAATAAAAATAAAAAATGTAAGTACTAATGTACAGTAAGTGATTTGTATTTAAATAGCCCACTATGCCGTTGTGAATTATCCATGTTTAAAAGATCAATTTCTGATTTTAACTTTATAACAATATACTGTGTAGTTATCAGTCAAAAGGTCAATATACAACATAATGAAACTAATTTACTATATCATTGAAATGCCACATTGAACAAATCTGAAATATAATAGAAGCTTTTTTTCCCAACCATTTAACCAAATCAACCATTCTTCATTAAACCACTTCTGTACGGTGGCCCTAAGAGGCCAACGCTCTGCAACCTAAAGGGATACGCCACCGTTTGTTGAAATAGGGCTTATCAAGGTCTCCCCTAGCAGTAGATAGGTGGGCCAACACATTTTTTGTGCATGCATTGTTTTAGTCTGGTGCAACACCGGCAGCGCTGCCGCTAGTTAGCTTAGCGTAGAATGGAATCCTATGTTAGCATGTTGTGAATAAAAGTGAGCCAACAAAAGACAAAAAAAAAACCTAATTACTTGCACTGAGACAAAAAATCTTATCTACAGCCAGAGTAGACCGTGATAAGCCCTATTTCAACAAACGGTGGCGTATTCCTTTAAGCAAACTCATGCAAATAAATCACAACACAAAACAAAACAAGAAAACGCATTGCGTAACCTTTTGATTTAAAAAAAACATTCATGCCGTTGCCAAATGAGTTGCTACAAAGCTAATTAAGACTATCAGCTCCCACAACTCTCTCTGGATTTCTATGTTCAGAAGATTGTGGCGTCCGGTGACTTTGCTTCGCAGAAATTCGAGTGAAGATAATGACCTCTTTTGAAGAGTCCATCATGTTTTTTTAATCCTCCGTGTCCTCATTGGCTACTAGCAACTGTGTGGAGGAGTGGGGACGGTGCGGCGACAGTTTTGTTGTCTTTACTTAAAACTTCTCATGGTGGCGACAGAAACTACACACTATAACTTTAAGAAAATACAACAGATTAAGAGAAACACAACAAATTATGAAAACACATTAAGAAAATGCAACAGAAGTGTTTCCAGGAGACACTTTTAAGTGATGCACACATCTGCTCTGCGATGCTTTGCCGTAGCTCAGTCTGTAGGGAATTGGCTTGAGCATCTGAGGGTTGCCGGTTCCAGTCCTGGTATGGACCAAGTACTGAGTGTGAACTGATCTGGCAAGGAATATTAAGAAATCATTTAATTTAGCAAAAGGCTAACACAAGTTTAATAGCAGATATCTGCAACAGTTAAAAGCAGAATCATGCAATGTCAATGAAATTAAATCAAAAAGCCAAAAACATTTACATTTAAGCTCAATTCCTAAAACTACTGACGGACAGCCAACTTAAAAAAGTCATCATACCAAATTGTAAACACAGACCTACAGCTACCAGTTCACATTCCATACTTGGAGTAGTACCAGGACTTGATCTAGCAACCCTTGGTTCCCATGCCAAGACCCTACGGACTGAGCTAATGGAAAACATACGTGCCAAATATTAGCAAATGTCATTTAGCTGACGCTTTTATCCAAAGCGACTTACAGTGGCTACATATGTCAGAGGATGCACGCCGTTAGCATTTAGCTTAAAGCACTGCTGTGCCAAAGGACAGGCTCACATAGTTGCTAGCATGGCTGTAGACTCTGTAGTATTGATTATATCTGTAGCAGTCAGTGTAAAATGGCTGGTTGAGGCGTCCAATTGCTCTGGCAGCAGTCTTATTAGTTTATGGTAATTTATCAATGACAAAGCACCTTTGGAGGCTTTCACAGAGTGATTTGTTCAAATTCAACAACATAGATGATGGGATCAGATGTCATCATTATTCTTCTATGTGATGTTGCAGTTTTTTTGCTTTTGCCATTTCATATTATTGCTTAATGTTTAACTTTAACTTTAACTGATTGTGTGTTTTTACAGCAATAAAGGTGCAACCACACGCTGCCTACTGTACATACACATTCAAAGTTAATAAATCAACAAATTCTCATGCATCCATTCTAAAAAAACTATACTCTTAAATCCTCTTGTCTCATGTCTTACATCTACAGAAAAAAGTGAGTTACTGTTTTGCTTCTGATAAATCCAATATACATGACTGAAACGTGAATTACCACATTGATATGCAAGTTGTGTTTGAGTTTGAAAAAAGTTTTGATTAAAACATTGGTCCATTAAAAGTTACTCCTCTCCATCCAGCTCAGTAATTCTGCTTGATGGAGTTGAAAACTTTCTCACTCGACCTTGGTCTCCTTTCAGATTCAATCTGAGTCTGATACGTGTGTGTGTGGGTGTATTCTGTATGTGCATGTGTGTTTTCACTTACTATTTGTATGTGCAGTTACTTGTGTGTGTGTGTGTGTGTGTGTGTATATATATATATATATATATATATATATATATATCAATGCACGTAAATGCATGTGTGAGTTGAGTGCAATAATTCTCAGACGTCTGATGATTAATTTATGTCTTACCTGCCTTTTTACTGAATTACTCTGAGGCCCTTAGGGGGTTGTGCTGCACGCAATGCTGCAAATAACAGCTCAAATGAAAAAATGCAAATGATCAGGCTAGATCCAGCACCAAATCCATAGGGACGACCCTCCCCCACCACCCCACCCACAAAACCCACACACACACACACACACACAAACAAACTCTGTCTCCTACACTTGCTCTTTCTCTCTCCCTCTTTAACTTTCCCTCCATCCATCTATTCTCTCACTCAATCTCCTTCTCTCTCTCTGGCTTTGGGGAGAGGAAGCCGGATGAATATCAGCAGGGGTCAGAGAAATGCTTGCAGTGAATAACAGAGGCATAATAAACAGAAGCCTTCACTCAAATTATGAGTGCTGCAGTTTCTCACACACACACACACACACACACACACACACACACACACACACACACACACACACACACACACACACACACACACACACACACACACACACACACACACACAAAGGAATCCAATCAATCAGCAAAGTTGCCTTATCTCTGCATATGAAAATGGAACTTCAGAAATTAGCTCATTTATTTTGGACAATTAGGGTTATTGAAGTGTGACAGTGAAAATTTAGTGTTCACTGAAGCATATGCGCCGCAACAATAGCAGGGAGCCAATTGAGTGCGAGAGGCATTTAAAGCTGGAGTATTTACTTATCAATGTAACCGGTGTGCTGCGTTGATCTCATTAAAACCGCTTCCTCTGTGTTCCTTTATTTAGACAGGACAGAGACAGAGAGAGAGGAGAGGAGGACAGGAGACAGAAGAGACAGGAGCAGTCATACCAGTCGCATATGATATTATAGCCTGATCAAAACACAGAAATGGAAAGAAGAAACACACAGAGTTTTGAAAACCAGGTCCTACCTTTGAAATGAAGTAGCTCTGCTGCTTCTTGGAAATCAATTTATTGAACCCAGTGGGCTGCTGTGTTTTGTTGCTGAGTTCAACAGGGTCTTTGAATATCAGACTTGTCCTGGATATTACTTTAACCACCCTGCAGAAACTCTCATACTGCTTCACACCAGTGTTGAAAAGTCATCAAATCGCATACCTGTAGTCTTCCAGAGTCTCTGCAATGTAAGAAATAAATAGTTTTTGCTTTGTTTTACATTGTTTTTTTCCAAATAGTGTTATTTATTTATTTTTTTTTAAAACATGCTCTGTTTTTATGGGGAATTTTGGACCTTTTCATAGCTAATTTTATGTTGCTTTGATGTAATAAATTTTCACTGTATCGCACATAATCATGTTTTATTTGAAATCATAAACTATCACATAAACAAAAGCTATTTTCCGAGGGTGTCCTTATATCCCAGTGGTTAACTTACAATGCTACATATAATTGCAATGTCCCTGGTTTGATTCTGAGAGAGGACCTTTGTTGCAGGTCATCCCCCTCTCTCTTCCCATGTTTCCTCTCTGTCTGTACCATCTGCCAAGAAAGGCTAAAATGCCCAAAAATAAAATTTTAAAGAGTAAATCCAGTCAGGACTTCCCTCTTTTTCCCAATGTAAGCCCACAGTCGTTGTCCTATGACGCGCAGGATGTTAACCCTATAGTCTCCAGTGTCATAATCCAGTACCATGTACACCCACCATTCTCCCCGAGTGCTTCCTATGCAACAAAAATAACTGCCAGGGAACATAACCCCGGATTATATTTCTTTACAAAATGTAATGGAAACGGAAACATGTATAGTGTTTGAATAAATAGCTTTAGGCTACTTGTTGCTAAAGTAACAGCTAACTGTAGTTAGCCATTAGTAAGCAGTTAGCTCAGGCAGCTGTACAGCCCTGGGTGTCAGGAGCCAAACCCTGAGAGAAAACCATCTCGGTAGGGAAATCCCGGTCATCAAACTGGCCTCCTTTGCCAGTCTGTGTTTGGTCCTGATCTGCCACAGTGTTTACTGGAAGCTACCAGTCCCGGCAGAGTTAACTAAACCGCTAACATAGCGGGTGAACTTAACGTACATTCAGCTCTATTGGCTACTGTGAACGCCAATCAATATCCGCAATGCGACAAGTCCCTCCCTAGACTCCTGTTTCCACAGGAAACATAAATATGCAGAATCAAATAGCACTCTGCTCGCCGTTAATGGAGCTTCCAGTGTACACCATGTGCCAGACCAACCTGTTCTTAATCCCAACTCTCAAAATACTGACGCTTGGTCATTGGCTCTCAGTGTCCAAGAATACCAACGCAAAAATCACCCTTTAGCGTCAGTACGGGACGCACCAGGCAGACCAGCAGGCTAGACGGGAGTCCCAAGATCATTAAATAGTGACAATAGACATTGACAGGTTATATTATCTTGCTTAATGTCAAGTTGACATAACACAAACAGTCATAAACATTCATAAAGACTCCTTCGACGGTGTCATGTCAGTCTTATACACACTTCTTGACATAAAGGGTTACCATAAGATTTTTTTTTATCACATGGATAACTGTAAACACAATGTTTCATGACACTGTGCTGAAGCTATCTCTTGGTGGAGACTACGACTCTCTCAGTGCAGGACGTCTCTGATCTGAAGATAGAAGAGAGGTTTTTTTTATATACTTTATCTCATTTACAGCAAGTAAAGATGATATATCAATTTTCTTCCATTTTGAATACCTAACCAGTTTACAATGTTGATTCATCTCCTTTGTAGCGTAAGCTGAAAGCAGATATTCATTTTGTTGATGACTTTATAAAAAAAATGCTACAGAGATAAATTATCATGTGTTGCAGCAGCGTCTCTGCTGTGAATTCCAACAACTTTGCACCAAACCATTGACAGAGACAAACCACGGAGGTAACAGCAACAGCGTTACATCTGTACGTGCGTACGTCTCACCTGTAAAACAATGCTTCACACACTGGTAAAAAGCAATACCAATAAATAAAATATCAATATGCAGTGTTCTCCAGCACTCTAACATCTACCTAAGAGGTCCAAGATTACATTTTTAAATGAACTACCGCCTTTTGCTTCATTTCCTTACCAAAGGCTGAATAATGTATCACAATCTACTGTGGCAGTTGATTTTAATCAGGCCATTTCTAAAAAAAAAAAAATGGGGTGGGGGTTTGTATCTGAATGGAGTTCATACATTTTCCTCGTCTCAGACAGTAATCTTTAGGGATACAAATAGGAAACAGTGACAGGGGCCTTCTATAAAGCGATAAATATTTAAGATGCAATTTTAATAAATAATACTCACTAGATAAAAGCAGTGCTTGTTATGGCCTCCCGGTTGTCATTACATATTCAGATGCTAGTGTTTTTTTTTTCTTTCTGTGCCATCAGCATCTCTTCAATATTAACACCTCCGCAGATGGATTTCTGATTGCCTGGCTAAATGTGTGTATCCCCTGCTTCTAAATTATTATTGTGATTATCATTATTAATGGCTTTTCTGTTTGCAGTCAATTTACATCCCACTCTTTGAGCGGAGGAGACATGCCTGTATCTCTTCGACATCATTTCCCCTCCTGCCTTCATGTTCTAGTTCTCTCCCTTGTTTCCCTCTCCGTCTGAGAGGCCTCGGCTCTCTGGACGTAGGATTTATTGAATCTCACTGCCAACTATGGGAGCCATAATATAAACCTTCCAGTAATGTATTCAATATGTAAATGGAGGAGGGTGACTGCAGCACCAGCACCAACACTTCATTACTCTGAGTATGTGGGGTGGGTGCGTGAGCGTGTTGAAATGCAGATATCGGCCGGAGATCTCCGGCTGCAGAACATATTAGGGAGCGTCTGACTAGCGATCAGCGAGCAAATCAATCTCATCACTGCATTGTGGCCCGCTCAAAGTCATGGTTAATAAACAGAAATAACAAAAGGGGAATAGAGCTAATATAAAAGTGTGTGTGCAGAAAAGGAAAGGCGTTTAGTTTGCCATGAAGGAAAGACTGATTCAGTTTATCTCCCTGTTCTTAGAGTGAGAGCAAAACTGCAGTGAAAAAAATCTAAAATGATCATAGTTTCAAAAGGATTTAGGTTTTATAAGTCTCAGAGTCCTCTGGGCCCCTGTCTAGACCTAATCTGTTGATGTACTCTATATTATATACAGAATAATTCAGTTTTTGTTCCACATCCCACTAAGGCAAGCAGAGAAGATGTAGCAGGGATGTTAGATTGGTTGTTCATACTGTACCTTCCAGTTAAACTTTACATCCTACACTGCCTTGTGCAAAAATGAAACACACTTCCTCTGAATGCATTCAACAGTCCGACCCATCTCTCCGTATATACCACTAATTTGAAGTTAACATAATTGAATTGGTGCCTGGATTACATTTCACTGGCAACGTTTCCAGCCCAGTACCACAGTTTCCCTGGTAAGTGCATTGAATTGTTTGAATATAACCATACAAATTTTTACATGCCTTAGTTGCATGAGTGAATGAAAACAAAATGAAGTAAGTTGAGAGTTAAAATTTTGAAATTATGTTAGGAATTAACATTCTGTATTTGCATTGAACAATTTTCAAGCCACTCTCAGGTTTGGACAGCGTCAGATTCCGACGCACGTCTGTATGGGACGCACCGGGCAGAGCAGCAGCTCGACCGCGGCGCTGCAAATGTCGTGGTATGAAGAGTGACAACGGTAGGGATGGTAGATGAGTCAAACAATGCAGGAAACCTGGGTTTGTGTTTAGTGTGTCAATTAACGGAACGTCTTTTAGCCCAGCCACTTTTCCTAACCCTAAGTTGTTTTACCCTTCACATTGAAAAATGACGGCAAGTGATCCCTACCCAGAGCGTTCAAAAATAGACGCCAAGGGATCCTGACCAAGTGTCAGTATTTTCGAGTTGGGAGTGAAAATGGGTTGCAGTTTACACGTTCTGTCACGGATGAGTGAACAGGTCAGAGGGTGAAGCAGGCTCAGGACAGGCTGGCTGCAGACTCACAATGCCAAGACTTATGGACTGGGAGGTAGGCCAAAGTGCAGGCTTGGAGGCTAAAATTGTAACTTTTTGTTCCCCAACGTTTTGGTTGTCTTTTTTTCTACACTTTTGTTGCTTTTCCCAATGTTTTTGTCACTTTTTTTTCTCAACGTTTTTGTCTCTTTCATCCAAGTTTTTTTTTTCACTTTTTACGATGTTTTTGTGTGTTTTTTCCCACCGTTTTTGAAGGGTTTTCCGACATTTTTGTCACTTTTTTCAACGTTCTTTTATAATTTTTTTTTTCAAATGCTATAAAATTGAATAAAACACCCAAATTCAATGAGTAGTGAACTGATCATTTATTTTGAAGAGCATTGTAGGGAACCATCCACATTATGATTTCTTTTTTTTTTTTTTGTTAAAAAAAAAAAAAAAATAAAAAAAAAAAAAAATAAAAAAAAAAAAAAAAAATAAAAAAAAAAAAAAAATTTTTTTTTTCCCCCCCATCCAGGTGGGGAACAAAGCGACGTACCCACGGCCACTCAGCAAAACTGCTACTGTACAGAGATTTTTTACAGGAGTGGAGCATGCTGACGTTGTTGGGAGGCGATCAGTTTAGCCACAGTCTGATCGAACTCAAAAACCTTTTTAGAATAAAGGCAAATCTTTGCTGGATCCATATTTGGTTTGATCCTTCTGTCACGATTGAATAGAGCAGGTGAACCCAAACGGGAAGACAACAAGAACTTGAAGACAACTCTTTATTGCAGGTTTTATGAAGGCCAGGCAAACTGCTCTCAACATGACTAAACCAAGGATTCAACAAAGACACATTTAATATAAGCATTTCCTTGTGGCATTATTATTTCATTCATATATTTCAATTCATCAAAGGAGTGAACAGTTAAGCTAATTTTGTGTGAAACAAACAATGCAGCTCTGAATGTTACCTTATCATTTGTTGAAAATGCATGAATTCATGCAGATAATAAAATTAAGTTTTTCAGAATAATTTTTCAAAACATTCTTTTTTCAAAAAATAATATTTGTCTGATATTATACATTGACATGAATCTAAGAATAGCACAGATAAATTGGCCTATTTGTGAGAGAAAAAAAATTTAATTTACACATTGAAGATAAGCTTTCTATGCCTACTATGGTAGCCATACAGTGAAGCTTAAGGATTCACTGCCATTCATTTTCATCCATGCAGCCTAATTTAACGCATCTTAATTTCATACAGTGTATGTGGTAGGAGGTTCCTACTCTGTCTCTCTTTTAGCTAAGGGGTCCTTGGCCTAAAAAACATTGAAGACCCCTGATACATGTTGCATAGATGCAGCAATAATGCAACACCAAAAGCATCTTCTTAGCATGCCACTAAAACAGGGGACACTTTCCTCCGCTGCGCCGCTGAAACACACACACACATAAACACGCAAACACTCACAGATGCACACAGCCTCTACCAGAATAAGCGAGTGAGGCTGGCAGCCAAAGCAGGCTTGGCACAGGGCCTAATGATGCCCGGCATGCGTCTGCTCTCGACAACGGCGGGGTAACACCTGCCAACTTTTACCAAGGTGTAAATGTCTCTATTAGCAAGCGGCTGGTCCCAAGTGTACATCGCTCTGATCAGAGGAGGGACTGCGGGCGCTCTGGTTGCTGTTCAGAACCTGGTAATCGCTGGGTCCAGTGGGCCTGTTCAGCACGCCGCTCTCTTTTTCTACTCTTGTATGCAATCTTTTCACATTATGGAGGCGGCATGAAAGAGCAGGTGCAAATGTGAGAATGGAGCTGTGTACAAGAATGGAAATTTCAGCTTGCTGCCAACTTGAGGCTTGATGTTTCTGTTTCAGTGCTGCTCATTCAGTATTCATGTACTTTAAAGCAGCTTGCACACATGCCATTAAAACTTAAAAAAATAGTTTTTTTACAAATTCTGCAAATATTAGATTTGTTTCTACCTTTGGGCCTTTTTACATTTGAATGCAGCCAGATTTTCACAAGATCACACTGGTGTGAAATGGCACATCAAGTGTCCTCTGAACTATGGTCCAAAACTCTTCCCTGCTCTTCCCGTTGGCCAGGCCTGGAAAAACGACGCTCTGAGTGCAACATTGATGGGATCTGGATGAGAAATGGTTTTTCATCTCAATGCAAATAAACACCCCACTGGTTCATAGTGCGGCTGTATTTGTTTGATTTAGTTTTACTGCAGCAAACTGAAATAGCCTTTGCTCTGATATCCCTTAGTCACGACTTTTTCTCCCCCTCTTCACATTGCAGATAGGAAATTGATTTTTCTGCGAAGATCAGGGATCAGTTTGTATTTTTTACTTAATCGGTCTGAAAACCAGATGTACTAGGTTACACAGCATCTCAAGTGCTGAATGGAACATCCAAATATAAAATATTTTCTCAATGCTGACCTCAAATTCAGGTTCCCAACCGAAGCCAATGTTCAAACAGGGCCAGTGTGAGGATCATTCTCTAGACAGTAAAAGGACCCTGCTTGTACTCCTGTGTGTCCAGGCGAGGTTTATTTTCCTCCAATCATAATCCCTACTTTGTTTTTACAGCAGCCGTTGTGTTTGCATTCACATTCATCCCATCCCATATCAAACCCATAGGACATATTGTAGGACAGAGTTTGGTACATTATGCATACTGCAGATACCAGGTTACTGGATATGAATTAACATAATCCGAATAGGAAACAAAAGGTATTTGCATATTTTGGCAAATGCTATTGTTACATTTCATTATGCAACTTTGAAACCTATATTCCTCTGAGAGATGAATATTGAGGCAACTGTGCACACAATAATACAATTTGTAACGCCATAGGATTAAGTGGGGCCTCTTATGCTCAAGAATACCTAATATGGGTATCAGAGATTTAATGAAGGGTTGGGTTTCTCTTTATTGGTTCACGCTTGTTAAGTGAATCACGCTCACAACAGCCAGTCCACAAGCCAGTCAGTCACATGTGCGGTAACATTATAGTTATAAGGAGGTTGTTGACTCAAATAAAATTACATTAAATATTGTCACGGTTGTGGTTTTGGTTGTAGTTTTTCCTGTTTTATTGTGTATATTTATTCACAGTTTCCTTGTTGTTTTACGTCTCATGTTTTCTGTCTTCTGTGTTTTTCCTGTTGTGTTTGTTTCATGCTTAGTTTCCTGTTTTATTTTGTAGTCTCTCTGTTCTCCCATGTCATGTCTTGTTTTACTTCCTGCCTTGTGTTTTCCCGCCTTTGTGATTGCCTGCCCCGCCCTGATGTGTCCCACCTGTTCTTCAGCCCTCATGTCACCTGTCCCTCATTTTCCCCTCGTTACCTTATGGTAATGTATGGGTATGTATTCTTTGTGCTTTCTTTGTCTCTTGTCGGTGCATTGTCTTCCCTGCCTGTCATGCTTCTTCCTGGTAGTTTTTTCCATTTCGTGTCTTCTGGTTTTTTTTAGTGTTTTTTGGATTTTCTGTATATCTTCGTGCCTGCCTTCCTCAGGACACCTAATGTTGTTAAGTCTTTTGTTTTGTTGTTTTGCATTTTGGGGTCCAAGCCTCGTTTTACCTGACAAATATGTGAGAAATATCAGACACCTACTAATGGTAATAATTCAGTATTGTTAATCTCGCTTTGCCAGACCCTCCTCCACAGCACTGTGGAGGAAGGTCTGGCTAGTCCACACAGCATGGGAGAAAAACGTCTTCTGGTTTATTGACATGTCTTTAAACAAATCACAATCGTCATGGAGGACAGAGCCACGGTACCGCTGCAAAATAGCCTCGGGAAGGAACTTGTTTTCATGGAAAAGTTGTTTTAGTCGTGAAACAGAAAGCTCATAGTCTAGCTAGCTGTCTGGATTTACCCTGCAGAGATCTGAGGAGCAGTTAACCATAGTCCTCAGAAATCCACCAGAGTTTAGAACGGCAACACAAAGAAAGCGGAAGGTAACGGACATCTGGCCTAAAAGAGGGACATCCGGCAGAATATCCGGCGGCAACGGAGCAATCCCGGAAGTGGAACGTCGTGGCTATAGACTATGCCAGTGTTTAATAGGACATGCTTTACCGCTCGCTACAGTGATGATATGTTAATGAGACATTGGGTGCAGAAGTCCATTTAGTTCACCTTGCTTCTTTGTAAAACTGCAGCATATTGGCAAGTAAAATGTTTGGTCATTATTCAACAAGGGTCTGTTTGCGGACTGTAAGAGAGGGACGTAACTTCAAACAGGGGGCGTAACTTGAAGTTGTCCAAATCTCGTGAGATGTAAAAACGAGATGTTGTTGGCCAGTGTTATAGTACTCGTCCACTTTTTGAAGGTCTCGGTCTCGTCTCGAAATCGGCCACATTTTTACTCGGCCTTGTCTCGGTCTAGGATGAAGAGGACTCGGGAACAACTGCAGGGATATTACTAAATTGCTTGTGTATCGTCTGATTTATGTGTTAACATCATTACTGTGATTGGATGTAAAACTTCCAAGTTGGACTGGCCAGACAAGATACAGTTAATATAATACATCCATGGATAAAAGTCTGTGTGCAGACCTCCAAACGGTAGGCTAACATCTTCACGATACTCTGGATTAGCTTCCCCTGCTTTTAGCTAGTCTGAAAAAGGTCCTTTCAGGCCCGAAACGTCTTTACAAGCTGTTTAACTAAGGCTAAATGGTAGCTAGTTAGCATAGCCTACAAGGACATGTCACAAGTAGGACCTAACTGTGGATAGCTACAGACACGGCCGGAAAAAAAGTCGCAGATACAGTCGTGCGGGCTGTTAAGATGTGTTTCCCCTTAACCTGAGCCAAACCCTTAAGCCCTAACCTTAACAACAGAGGGGCGCTATCGTTTTAGCAGGAGGGAAACGCTATTCGACAGGGAAAAACTTTGACACACTGGCGTGCCTGTGTCTCCGTGACCAGAGCCGGACGTGGGACGAATAGGGAGAATTCCTCCTGGTTTTGCCACAATGTGTTTATGTCTAAACAAAGTTACCAAAACAGGAAAAAGAGAAAGGGGACCTAGACCCAGTGCTGCTGCTGTTTGGCTCATTTTCTGTCACCAGTGTAGCATTAAAGCAAGGTGGATTAGCAACAGTGTTGGGGAAGTTACTTTAAAAAAGTAGTGTTTGCTCGTTACTCGTTACTTCTTAAAAAAGTAATCCTTTACTTAGTTACCCCCTATGGAAAGTAACTTTTTACTTTTAAAAGCAGGTGTCTCTGGCAGAGACTTTAGTTAATTATACAAAGCTATCTTTGACCATAAAGCCAATCTATGGTTTATCAGTGAAGTGTCTGAACTAGGCTACATTGCAGATTCTCTACTCACAGAGTGACGGCTGATTCATTATGAACGAATCCAGCGCGGGTTGAATGCACATCGGCAGGTCATCGGCGTTACACAGTGTTAATGTGTAATGTCCATATCTACTTGTAGTACTGGTCGCGCAGCCACGATGGTCCGTGCATTGTCGTAGACACATGCGGCCTCTTTTCTGGAAGTCCTTGCGTGTCCGTGTGATCGACACAAGCGGTCCGCTGCGTGTAGCCTAGTCTATGTATGAGCCCATCTCCACCGCATCCATCTGTGAGGTTGTCAGCTTTGTGTCTGCCTGACATGCTCTGTTTGTAGGATGGCTGATTTTACTGCCAGTCCTCAGCGATGTAGTGGCATGTGTCACATAGCTCTCCGCTCAGAGCGCCGTCCAGTAAAAAGCCACAAAGCTAAAAACGCTCTCAAAAGTTAGCTAGTGTTGGCCGCAGCATTGCTCCGCTACTACCAGCCTCTGTCACATCCCATGTGGAGCTTGTGAGCGCGCAGCTGAGACGGCAGTGTTGCTGTCAAATCTGTCCCTGGGAAAAGTAACCTATTGAGTTGAAAAAGGAACTACGTTTCGTTACCAAATTTTCAGTAGTAACGTGTTACTTTACTTTTCCCTGAAAAAAGTAGTTACGTTACTGTAACGTGTTACTTTGTAAACCCAACACTGATTAGCAAACTGGCTTGCTAAATGAATAAATTTAACAACTCAATGCTTTATACGCACAGACTCTTCACAGCGTAGGAAAGCACATTTTTATTGCCAGATGAATGACACCTTTGAATTAACAAGCTAAGCTAACTGAGCTAAAATGATGCATTCATAATTCTGCATAGCATCTAATCATAAGGATGCGTCATGGCAACGAGTAAATAGCAATAACAGCTTGAAAGGGGCGTAATTTTAAGCAAGGGGCATAACTTGAAGGGTCTTGCAGGCTGCAGACAGACTCGCTTGCATTATTTAAAGCTTTTACTACACAACAAAATGTTTGCGTGCTAAACTAGGGACCATCTTGCAATGGCATCACACTAGCGGTGATACAAAATCAAGCCAAAGGCGTAACGTGGGGGGGGGGGGCCCTTCCCTACTTCCTACCCTGCCCTTGCTCGGACCACACCCATTTTCAGTGTTGGCCTTCATTTTGACCAAGGGCGTAAATCCCAGGGGGGTCGGGGGGGTCAGGACCCCCCCCCCCATCTAAAGGTTGTCCCCCCCCCCTAGAAATATCATTAAAACAATGCTGTGTATTGTAAATAACATAATGATGTAAACTTAAAATATCTGTAAGTAGTAAAACAATACAAACCCCAAAAAATGCTTTCTAAGTTTAGAAACATTTTGAGTCCCCCCTCCGTTGCCTCACAGTGGTTTGGTCCACTGCCCGCTGTAAGTTAGGCTCTGCACTTGACTCACAGTCAGTGTCAGTACCCGATCCGTTCCACCTGCACAATCCGTTCTGCGCATGTGCAAGATGACACGTATGCCATGACGATAATGCTGCGTTCATTCCACCACCACCTTGGAATAACGGCACCGCTTCCACCTGCACGATCCGTTCTGCGCATGTGCAAGATGTTCACACGCTAGCCTCCAGCTAACGTTAGTTAGCTAATAGCTAATTCCGCGGACCGCTAGGTGATTATAGCGGTCTGCCGTTAGCCTCCCCCGGGAAGCTAACGTTAGTTTAGCTAACGGTTAATTCGGCGGACCGCTAGGTGATTATAGCGGTCTGCCGTTAGCCTCCACCGGGAAGCTAACGTTAGTTTAGCTAACGGTTAATTTGGCTAACCGCTAGCTGATTGCAGCGGTCTGCTGTTAGCCTCCACAGTTAAGCTAACGTTAGTTTAGCTAACAGCTAATTCGGCTAACCGCTAGCTGAGACAGCATGTAAACTTTAAAAGACCCTCAAAATAAAACTTGAAAATAAACGTTAACATATATAACAGCTGTTACGTCAGTTCTACTTTACTTGTGCTCATTTAAAATACAATCACTCAATACTTGTCTTTATTGTTATTACTGTAATGTCTTAATTTAGCTGTAGCCTGCTTTTCCCATTAAGTTTGACTTAACGTTATTTTAGACTGAATCTAGCTGCAGAAACAACGTAACCAGTGGGGCGGTGCCTGTTATTTTGAGGTGGCATGAACGCAGCATTATCATCTGCGCCTATGTCATGGCATACGTGTCATCTTGCACATGCGCAGAACGGATTGTGCAGGTGGAACGGATCGGGTACTGACAGCCAGATCGGTAGTGACAGGAATGTAGTAAGTAGGCGGTTCAAGGCTATTTTATTAACATGAAACATCGGATGAAGTTTTTCTTTTCTCAAATAGAAATAATGCTGGGTAATTAATGAATTAGTCATGACAAAAAAGTTCGCTATGTTAGTGTAATATAATGTAACGTTACCTAGCTTATAGGATAGAAGGTTAGAGGTTGGATAGAAATGCACCCACTACACTACAACTAACGTTACCACGGCGATAAGCCTAACGTTATGTGTGTGAACTGATATTAGGGTTAATATTGAAGATCTACAGTTGTGTTTTACTCCATATGAAGTTAAGTTGCTGATCAGTTAAGTATATATCCTCTGTCCCAGACGAAACCTAATATTTATGTGGAGGACGAAAGATCATTTTATTATTATAATATGACCACGTGGTGAACCTAACTCATATTTAGACATCTGACGTTAGCTTAAGATTTGTGTTGTTGTCCAGATAAAATAACAGAAAAAGAAAAACAGGCATAAGATCCTTTTTCAGTAGGCCTACACCAAAACGCCAAGTAAGTACAATAAGTCCTCATATCAAGACAATTTGGTAACATCTTTACAAGAATGGGTGCTTATGGAAATACTAACGTCACTATGTCACAGGCAAAGGAGACAGAAAGAACTGAGGGACAGGGAGACCAGGGACAGTCAGGTGGAGAGTCTCAGGGAGACCAGGGACAGTCAGGTGGAGAGTCTCAGGGAGACCAGGGACAGTCAGGTGGAGAGTCTCAGGGAGACCAGGGACAGTCAGGTGTAGAGTCTCAGGGAAGTGTGTTGACCTTAGTTCATATTTTTGGAGGTGTGTGTTGTCAGAGTTAGCAGATGAGCTTTACCAGTGGCTGTAAAGTGTACAAAAGTATTGTATTTCTTTTATATGGGGACACGTTTTCAAAATAAGTCATTATGTCTTAAGGTATTATTATTATTATTATTTTTTAACTTACTTTTATTTTATTTCAAACATCACATACATTAGGAATGCACATTAGGAGATATTTGTACAGTGCCAGATCTAACATATATTCATGCCCTCACCTCCTATCTTCAAACACTCCGTCCCTCTAAAAAGGAGGGGACATAATCAATACGTAACAATGGGTACATACCTTTAGTGTCAACTGTATTGCAACAGGTGTAAAATACAACTTAATTGGAAGGAAGAGAAAAAAAAAAAGAAAAAAAAGGAAGAGAGGTGATAAAGTGACATTATCTGTATTATTGGTAACCATCTTTGATCAAACCTTTCTGACTTGAACTGTAATCTCGCTGTGATTTTCTCCATTATGAACACACTTTTTACCCTTTCTCGCCATTGCATTATACTGGGAGGCTGTGGCTTCAACCAGGAAGATGTAATTGTTTTCTTTGCTATTAAAAGCAGAATTCTCAGTAAGGAAATCAAGATCCTCTCAGCAACATTATGTGGGACTATACCCAGTATGTACAATGCTGGATCTAAATTAAAATCAATACCCAAAACATTTTTTATTTCCTTATGGATATCCTTCCAAAAACCTAAAATCATTGGGCAATCCCAGAATATATGTGTAAAGTCTCCCACCAGTCCGCAACCCCTCCAACATTTCTCTGAAGTATTACTGTACTTTGAAATAATAGCTGGAGTGTTAAAATACCTCATTTTGATCTTCCAATCAAACTCCCTCCATGTTGGGCTGCTAATTACCTTGTGTCTTAAGGTATTTTTGTGGCTTGATTGTAAACAACTTAAAAATGAATACATGGTTTTAAAGAAGAATATTTTGGTCAATTTAGTCAGCTTTTTCATTGAATCACAAGAAACACTGAAAAGAAGGATAATGGTACAGTCTCCATGCTACACTAATGACAGTATTAAGGCTTTCTTCTGTGGACACATGTCCTCTACCAGTATAATTGAGGCTGTATTAATTGTGTCCCCTTCAAAAATTGCTCTTCAGAAATTTTATGTTTATTGTCCCCCCCCTACTGTTAGATCAGATTTACGCCCATGATTGATGACGTCAACTATACACCTGTAAAGTTTTGTGACTGTATTTTGAAAGGGCGTAAAGTGTGTGTGTGTGTGTGTGTGTGTATGTGTTGGGGGCAAGGCTGTAGTTACAGCTACAGTAGGTGTCTCTAGGACCATATTTTGCCATGATGATACTCAGTCACTCACTCACTCACTCACGACTGACAGACAATAGTATACTAGACAGAAATGACAACCAGTACTATAAATATTATAAATACTTCATGCATATATGTTGAGAAAAAAAGACATCTCTCTCTCATCTCATTTTTCACATCTTTGCTCACTTGATGTGATCTCTCACAAGTGGCTTATGTTGAACCTTTCTGCTTGGGCCATCCTCACACAAATAAAGTACATAACACTGCTACACACACTTTCATGCTTTTGACTTGATAAACCCCTCTGATAACAGAGTAACTTCAATCTATCTGTTTGATTTTTCTTAACAACTCATAGCATTTCTAAGAGTACATTTTTTAATTCATTTGAAGTTCTTTTGTATGAAACAATTGTGCCACACTGACGATGTTTTTTCACTTGTTTTACAAAAAGAGAGAAAAGCTTTATGAGCATTATAGTATCAAAAAGGTTAGATATGTTGGGGTGTTTTGCAGTATGAGTGTGAAACAGGATGGAGATGAATGAGAAAGATCTAACCACACACACACACACACACATACACACACACACACACACGCACACGCACACACACACACACACACACACAAAACATGGGGAACATTTTTACAATGTGAATCAGCAATTAAACTAATACCTGCCAGTTATCATAACAGCATTGTCAATGTTCACTCCCATCCTTGATGAAGTTAACATTGTTCCACCTGAGCTGCTGTAAAAAGTTGTCCATGTACATAGTAATGACCTTTAGAGATCACAGATGGAGCTCCTGTCAGTCAGCTCATAGACTGGTGCTGAGTCGGGGCAGGTTGGGGTGCGGTCAGGATGAGATGAACAGGTGTGAGTGGAGGGAGGGCCCGGCATGACTCTGTAACCTTGGTCATACACTGTGCGTGAGCATGTGTAGGTGTATCTGCATATATGTGCATTTACTGTAAAAGCAAATACACAGTGTGCAGATAGATAAGCATATATGCTTCAAAATACCAGTCTTGCATTTACAATACGCAACAGTATTGAGGGTGTTGAAAGCTGATGTCACTGGATAAGGATACAGTGTGTGTGTGTGTGTGTGTGTGTGTGTGTGTGTGGCCTGGGTTGGGATCCAGCTTATTTATATGTAGTGCAATTTAATAGGAAGGAATGTGGAAATGGGAAAAGGAGCGCAGTGTATCTGTAACACAGCTGTGTTTTAATCAACAGATACAGTCAAGCTTGAGAAGTAGACGTGCTCTGTTATTACAAGCTGGGAAGTTGTGGCAGAGAAGAACAAGCAGGTTTTACCAACACACACACACACACACACACACACACACACACTGAAAAGTCAATTAGACGTTAGACTTTTGACTTAGACTGAAATATCTGAAAATACATGATTTGATATAATAACTTTGTAGTGGAAGTATTAGTACCAGGAATGGCTGTAATAGCAACAGTAGTAATATATTTTGTAATAGCAACGCATAAAATGAGTGACAACACATCCCCTATTGCCTTAGTACCCAAAAGAATCTGTATTATATATACATATGTCCTGATTCAAATATTGTGCCAAGGGCGTAGGTTTTGTTTCAACATTGGGGGGGGGGGACACATAATAACGGTGGGGTCTGGGACTCCTCCCCCATAAAATGTTCAGAGTCAAACACTTGATTTCCTGAATTCTTGTGAATTTTTATGCAACAATTTATGGTACATATGTGTTTATGGATTTAAGGAAATTATTATTCTCCTTTTATGGTTCTAAACATCACACGTGTTTTGGGGCGTTTTTTTTTTTTTTTTAGGACAACTAATCTGTCAGAGAATGAGACCTTGTTAAAGCCAGAAGATGCAGAGTTTAAATCTTCATATCTGTGTTTCTTCATGCTCCTGTTGTGTTCTTTAACCCCCCAGTGATGCACAAGTAGACACAGTTCTTGTTTTCCATATATGCTTTGAGCCCACTGAACAGTTATTTTGACCTATTTTGCGGAGTGAGTTCTCTCATATATATATATTTTTTTTTGAGGACAAATCTACCTCTTCTAAATATTTTTTTTTTAATGATACGGGGAGGGACATATCCCCGCTCCCTCCGAAATCTACACCTATGTATTGTGCTACGTAGTAGTAATTGATTTTTCTGAGAATTGTGATAGAGTTTCAGACAATATGCTTACAGCAAACAATAAAAAAAAATTAATTGCAATTTTATTTATACAGCACCTTTTTTATTACATGTAAACTCAAATTGCTTTACATTAAAAGCCCAATATAAAAATACTCTGCATAAACATTAAAATAAAGCATTAACAACAAAAAATAAGAATAGTAAAGTGCCGAATGCAGAAGATATGTCTGAGTCTTTCATTGACTTTGATGTGTAAAACCAGTGTACTGATCCTTCAGAAATAGTATTCTGGCTGTTTCTGTTCTTCAATTTAGCACAATGCACAGTATTATATTATACAGTTAGAAGCAGCTTCAATTCAACCATATCATCATGGCACCATAACATCACTTGACTGTATGAATGAGCAGATGGGTGGAGTTTATCCTACAGATTAAACTATTCATCGTAGTAGGCCAGGTCCTTATCGCGACATCCATCACTTTCCTATGTCAACCACTGAGCTGAGCTGGGGTTTTTTTCAGCCACATGCTATAGTATCAATTAATCCACATGTCAACAACGTACGGTGTCACTAGCTTTACTCTGTACATAATGTGACTACAGGGTAAGACCAACTCATGTGTTGGTGTCAAAGGCGGTGTGGGACTTCACCTTTGGCAAACATGATTGTTTTAAAGGATGGAACAAAACAGAGGAGGGATTCTAGGAGCTGTGACTGACCAAACATTTCTTTTTTACGATCATTAAATATCACTCGCATGCCTTTGTTCTCTGTGCAAACAAGCTTATCGTAAACATGCAGAACGCAGGAGCGGGCAATGGGAAAATAATGACTTGCATCGTCATACTTTCTTTTCAGAGTGTGACTTTATCTATCATTGTGTTCTTTCTCCTTCTCTCTCCATCCCTCCCTCCCACGTGAACAAACACAACCGACCCGAGGCGTTACTTACAGCAACAGTGCTAAACACACACATTCCACCACACACCTGCACACTGTTCTGCTTCGGATGAATGGAGAACCTGTCCTGAGAATACACACACAGAAATTGCACCTGCACATTTTTTTTTAGGAAAGCTTGTCCTCACAGCCAAACCACATAAGCCACTTTTCGAAAGCAGGGCCTCGTGGTCCAGCAGCTTATTGGTTAGATGCATCCTTTTCAGGCTCAAAGCTTTCTTTGTGGGCTTTTTTGTAAATCTAAGATAATGAAATATGGAATTAAGGCCTGCAAATGTAATTCAAGGATGGTATTGTGTTACTGGACAGTGCCAGGTTCCGCTAAAAATGTTAACAGTGATTATTACTTTGCTTAAAACGAAACGTCAGCAGCTGGTAAACGGTCTCCGTTTGCAAAAAACATGCAAAAGGGATCACAGAAAATTGGTTTTAAAGGAAATTGAGTCCCAGAAATATTGAGCAATCAGTGACTGTAGCTGTATATTGTCTCCACAGTGGCAACCAAGAGACCTGCTGGACCTATCAGAGAACAGCTTACTGTTTGATAAATACACACTGGCGCAGGAGGAATATTTCCTTATTAGAAATTCAAAATCCCTCCAGGAAGAATATTGGCCACAATAAATCATTTAACGCGGCCGGCCGCCTTCACTAATACTGCTGAATCAGCAAAGCGGAGCCAAGTATTATATGACCATCAATTATTAACACACGCTAACGTTATTAGCATATTCTTCTCAGCTGCAAAGAGACCCACTATGGAGGTGGATGGATAGTTGGACAGGCAGACAGACAGACAGATATTTCCTCTACGTCTCATCTCCTGCCCTGTTCTCTAATCTTGGAGTCTAACTAAGTAGGAGCTGGATGGAATCTGACAGATGGATTATGGGGTGATTATTTATGGAGACTTTTTAATTAAAAGAAAAACTGCTTATTAGGAATCCTCTCTTCCCTCATTAATAGCAGGAATAGGAAGAGTCTGTGTTGTTGGAGGGTTGTCGGGGAGCACTAATGAGAAGGTGGTGAGGGGGGAGGGGGTTAGTTAGGGAAGCAGGAGAGATGAGACTGTGGTTGGGGATGGGGTCAGAGATTTCACATTGATAAAACATAATTTAGAGGGTCATAAGGTGGTCTAATGGTTCAAACCAAACAGACACCACCTCGGCTAATACTAAAACAAAGCAGCTGTGTCTTAACATGGAAGACCACTTATAGTAAAACATAGAAATGTATTTGAATCTATTTTAAAAGCCTCTACTTTAAACCTGCACTAATCCCAATTTTAGTTTGAACAATGCAACACATTGTCACTCTCCCATCGCGTAAAATAAGGACGCTTAGTCATGTGCCTTTGGCGTTTGTTATTCACGCCAAAAGCGCATCCTTTTATGGAGGAAATATTTATTCATAATTCAAATTGAAAGTCCAAAGAGAAATTGAAAGTCCAAAGAGAAAACAAAGCGAGATGAAATTAATTATTCCATTTGGCTTTGGCTTTTGACACACCTGGGGTGAAGTTGGGAACCAGAATAAGCCAATGTTAAATTGAAATTCAAAAGCCAAATATTAAATGAAAATTAAAAGCCAATGTTAACTTGAAATTCAAAAGCCAAATATTAAATGAAAATTAAAAGCCAATGTTAAATTGAAATTCAAAAGCCAAATATTAAATTCAAAAGCCAAAGCCAAATGGAAAATAAAAAAAAAAGTTTCTCTTTGGACTTTCAATTTCTCTTTGGACTTTCAATTTGAATTATGAATAAATATTTCCTACATAAAAGTGTGTCCTTTAACCTTTGTTATTCATGCTAAAAGTCTCCTTTAGCGGCGGGACTCTTGACGTCACTTTTTGACGCTCTGGGACAGGACATACTGACTGACACATGGCACA
Source organism: Perca fluviatilis (assembly GCF_010015445.1). NCBI lineage: Eukaryota > Metazoa > Chordata > Actinopteri > Perciformes > Percidae > Perca > Perca fluviatilis. The sequence continues at coordinate 4,290,344 of NC_053118.1, read as the reverse complement.
AGAACAGGACAGTTAGGTTTAGGAAAAGATCGTGGCTGGGGTTATAAAATGTACATTTCAGTGACACGCTGTACAAGAATGTGACCGTTAAGTTTAGGAAAAGAGTGTGGGTGGGGTTAAAAAAATAGTGCGTTTCAGTGATAAGCGGGACAAGAACGAGACACGAGCCCCGGTCTCCTGGGTGAAAGTCCTGTGTTGTTTGACCCATCCAACACCCCAAGCAAACCTTCCTACGCGGCATTTCGGTCTTTCATACTACTCGCTACCGTTGTCGTGCTGCTGCTCTGCCCGGTGCGTTCCCTACATTCGCTGAAGGGTGGTTTTTGCATCGTATCTGACGCTGAGAGCCACTGCCCAAGTGTCCGTATTTTATGAGTTGCGTGTGACAACGGGTTGTTAGAGGTGCATAAGGTGGTCTCAGTCAATGCTAATGGTTCAAACCAAACAGACACCATCATGGCTAATACCTACAACAAAGCAGTGGTGTCTTAACATGGAAGACCACTTATAGTAAAACATAAAAATGTATTAGAAGCTATTCAAAAAGCCTCTACTTTAAACCTGCAATAATGAATGAATGAATTTATGAACAATGCGTCAAATGCAACATTCTCATCAACGGGTTTGTATGATATCTTACAAAAACGTATGCACCACTGTTCGTACAATACCTTACAAAATAAGACTAATCCATTTAACGCTGTGAAACCATAACCAGTATGTGAGAATTAAGTCTTGGCACCAAATCGACTTGGTAAAGATTAGAAAAAGGTTTGTGGTTTGGGTTAAAATACTCCCACAAACCGGTCCCCTGGGTGAAAGTCCTATGTTTTGGGATCCATCCACCACCCCAACATCTTCCCTAGTACTCTTATACTACCTCACCTAATTTCCTTCTTTGCTCCGATCATAATTACTACGGACACTAGAGGTCGAGGTCTTACAGCAATAGTCAATGCGGGGCTTACAGTAATAAATATGTGGATTACATATGAATTACATATGAATTACAGTGATTACTTTTAGGTATTTGTACGAACAGTGAATAAGGACAGCCTGGTCAAATGACTACCATTCAGCTCTATGGAACGTTTTCGTGCCTTAAAGCTTATTGTTTTGGTTTTCAGATTAGTAACTGTTTTGGTTTGGGCGTAACGTGAAAATAACCAATCATCTCACATTCCCTTTAAGAGCAGGTGTGCTTGTTCCATGGCAGATTGCTATTATAACGGCGGATTTGCCTGGCGCACCCCAGCGGGAGCTGTCCGAGATGCGGCAAAGTAATAAATGCACGTCTTGGCCGGGTGGCGATGTTGCTGCGGCCTCTCGGGCGCATCTCCTCAAGTCTGGAGAGGATTGCTGCAGCCATGGAGCGTGGGCCTCCAAACGCACCACCTGCTCCTGTTGTGCCCCTTCCTCCTCCCCCCACTCCATCTCCGTCCACCCGCTCCAACAGGAGCGCATCGCGCATTACTCCCGGACCAGATTCCGCCGGAGTGTCCAATCCCGCCGTAGTTCAACATCACGTCTCCTTAAGTCCTCTAATATTTCCTCATTTATGTCATCAACACATCCATGATTCATGGAAATGTTGTGTAAAACACAACAAGCCACAAAGAATGCTGCGACTTTTTGAGGACTGTACTGTAAAGTGCCTCCTGACCGATCCAAACACCTGAAGCGCATTTTCAGTAATAATTTTCCTTGTAATTATGTATGGTTGGCATAAATGGGTAATGCTGCGTCCGTGTAGATGAGATAAGTGTATGTGCGTTGTGCACACGCTACATTATGGCCAAGCATGCGCCCCTAAAATGTCATCTGAATAATGCGCTACTGACTTTAGACTAGCGCCACTGACTTTAGACCAGGTTTTTCCTGGTCTGTGGGGGAATTGTTTTCTGAAACTGCAAAATAGCACCAGGGAACGTTTGCGCCAGAACACGCCTCCTCTTTTTGCTTAGCCGCCACCGGGGGCGCAAATACATTCCCTAATTTACCGACGTGTGTCTGTGGAATGAAAAGTCCGCTGTGCGTCGGGTGCAAAATAGGAATCATACATGCATCGGTGTACAAAGGCAATTTTGCTGAGTGCAAGATAGGGCCCTCAGGGCGCTTTCACACCTATTAGTTCTGTGGACTCGGTGCAATTCGGGGGTGAAGTTGCAACATTGTTGCATTTTTCATTTGGTTCAGTTTGCTTTCACACGGCACTTTGTCAAACTCACCAAACACTGTAGACACACGTCACATGATCGAGACAGTCGCTTGTTCATTGGACAGAATATATATAAGCTAATATAGTCTAACACCAGCTGGCACTTGCTTTGCTCTTGCAAAGGTAAACATTCAAGTAGTGGGCTGAATGAACGGAAACAGAGTATGATCAAGCTACATTGTAATGGATCAATATATATAATATATATAACAAAATATAACATCAAAATCACAATATCTCAAACCATTTTCTGCCTTACTCAGATTCCAGTTCTCAACCACACTTTTCTTTCAAAACAAAACACACAATTCTCTACATTTGACACAATTTTCATGAATAAAATCTCTTGTGTTCATATGCAACCCACTGCCATTCAAAATGCTAATCTTAAATTTCCTACTATCCACTCTGACTCCTTACGTGGGCAAACACATGTTGCACAATTGTTTAATTAGCAATCAAAGGGGGTGCAGCCACAGTAAGAGGAGGAGTATGAGGAAGAGGAAGTGCAAGAGCAAGAGCAAAACCATAATGAGGCATATTCTCTGAGATTCAGGCCACTTTGGTTTGACAATGAGGCAGGCTGGGCACAGAGAACAACCAAACCTGAGCAGCTTCACAGTAACGTCCATGACCGCAATCCTGCTTCCATCAGGACGCGGATACAGGTCCTTGGCCTGGAGAAGGGTTTGCTACAGTAGGAGTTTTGGGCCTTCTGCCATGTCATCCTTAAATGAAGCTCCCCAGCGGTGTTATGTGTGTGTCTGTGTGTTACTTATACTGTATGTTGTGTATGCTGTGCACAGGGGGTGTTAGTGGAACGGACTGGAGGGAACTATGCATTATAGGGTGTTTGGGGTGAAGGTGTCTATGTTTACTGTATGTGTAAGTATGTATTTGTGAGACCCTGTAGAGACTGTTAAAACAAATTTCCCCAGTGGACAATAAAGTATATCTATCTATCTATCTATCTATCTATCTATCTATCTATCTATCTATCTATCTATCTATCTATCTAAACTTAACACAAAAAGTAAGGAAATTTGTGTTTGGTAGATTATTTCTCTGTGGTAACAATGCTTTTTGGCAATAAATATTATACCGTTGGAAGGCCTGTTTAGTTCCCTTTCAAATGGTGCCCCATTTGTACATGCATTTGTGGGATGAGCAGCAGCGCGTCGTATGTAGGTTTCGCCCATGAAAAATTTGCCAAATCTTCTCTGCCTCTTATTCTCTATGGTGTGGGGTGGCATCTCCCTCAACGAGGGTTGTCATCATTGGAGGCAATCTCAATGCAGAGAGATATATAAATGAGATTCTGCAACCAGTGGCAATCCCATATCTCCACAGTCTGGCACTGAACTGTTATGGGTCAGTGTCTGTCTCCCTGTCCCAGCCTGTTTTCCTGTTTCCCCTTTCCCTTATGTGTGTGTTGTCTGTGTCTGTCTGCGTGTCACTCAAGAGGATTAGGTTTAGGGGCGTGGCCACTCTCACCTGCTCTGCTCCAGCCAGCTGCAGATCATTCCAGTAATCAACCAACAGCCAGCTGCAGCTCACTCCAGTAATCAACCAACAGTTATCTACCCGGGCTGTTCACCTCTTCAGCGCCAGTTCGTTGCAACCATTCCTGTGGTAACGTGGCTCCACTCTGTGCTCGAGAGAATTCAGTCCTGTTTCTAGCATACCTGTTGCCTCCTTTGTGCTTGTCTCACGCTTCCCATCTCTGTTCAGATCCCGCCTCTGGACCTGCTGCTTTTCGGTTCTCATCTGCCTCCTCGCTGCCTGCTCACCTCGCAACTCCGTTCTCAACCAGCCTTTCCACCCAGCTCTCGTCTTCGCTGCCTGGCCACACACCCGCCGTCTGATCTCCAGCTTCGACTCCACCTGGAGCTGCTCTCCTGGCCATTCCCTCCTGCACTATCCACATTGTGTCCAATAAAACACTGCTAACCGCTCATCTGTGTTTGTGTGCCTGTTCTCAGTCCTGGGTCCGACTAGAGCCTAACACGAACTCTATCCTCCAAGATGACAATGCTCACCACCACAGGGCGGGGTTTATCAGAGACTACCTCCAGAATGTGGGAGTGGAGAGGATGGACTAGCATGCCAGCAGTCCTGACCTCAACCCCATTGAACACTTGTGGGATCAGCTGTTTGTGCCGGAGTGACCAACACAACCACGTTGGCTGTCTTGCGACAAAATGCTGGTTGAAGAATGGGATGCCATCCCACAGCAGTGTGTGACCAGCACACAGTGACCTTTATACTACTCGCTATGGCGAAAATTCACTCAATGGCGGGCGAATTGTGTTGAAGAAAACCCGCTAAAAAGCGATTATGCGTCTTTATAACATGCCAAAAGGGCATACGAGTTGGTACATACGCCACTTCATGAGATCAGTCTGAAACTGCAATCATCCAATCCACCAAACGAGTCAATGTCAGAATAAGCTGTTTGGCATTGGCAGGAAGATTTGGCAAATTTTTCATGGGCGCAACCCACATACTCAGTGCTGCTGCTCATCCCAGAAATGCATGTTCCTTACAAATGTGGCACCATTTGAAAGGGAACTAAACAGGCTTTCCAACGGTATACGATTTATTGCCAAAAAGCATTGTTACCACAGAGAAATAATCTACCAAACACAAATGTCCTTACTTTTTGTGCTAAGTTTATCTATCTATCCAAAAATACTTCTGCTAGTTTATAAAGCACTAAATGGTTTGGGGACAAAATATATTTCTGATCTGCTGCTACACTATGAACCCCACAGACCTCTCAGGTCCTCTGCTTTCTGTCCCCAGAGTCAGAACTAAACCGGGGGAAGCAGCGTTCAGTTTCTATGCTCCACATATCTGGAACAAACTCCCAGAAAACTGCAGGTCCGCCGCAACTCTCACTTCTTTTAAATCAAGGCTGAAGACCTTTCTTTTTGATGCTGCCTTTCTTTAAATAATTGTTCATTTCTTATACTGAAGTTGCATTGTTGAAAGTAGAAAGAGTAGAAAAAAAACGTTGAAAGCAGAGCATTCAGAACATTGGGAAATATGAGGTTTTTGCTCACAGGGATTTCTCTGAAATACGTTTACCCCATTATTTAAAGCTTTGGCCTCTTAACATAAAAATCCGACATTGTAACATTATAAATATGACATAAAATACGGAAAAGCATAGGATCCCTTTAATATTTACCATTTGCTATAGCAACAAGGGCCAGCGGACATTACCTTAGCTTAATCTTCCAAACAACAATAAGCCATAAAATTACAATTCAGCATTTTTTAACATAACCAATTACAACTACCAACAGTCATACCTCTTAAGACCTTCACCAATGTGTTGTTTGAAAAATAAAAGCTTAAATCCCAGGGAGCTGGGCTAGCAGACTGGTCCTCTCCGTTCGTTGTTGTGTAACGCTAGAAAAAAAACAGAAATCCGAATACAGTTTACAAACCTGTGGGCACAGTTTACAATTCAAGGGCAATGTAGCTTTTGTATTTGTGTTGTGTCTTTTGTATTTGTGTTGTGTCTTTTGTATTTGTGTTGTAGCTTTTGTATTTGTGTTGTAACTTTAGCATTTGTGTTGTAACTTTTGTATTTGTGTTGTGGCTTTTGCATTTGTGTTGAACCATCTCGGCCACAGTTGAAAAGCTCTGATAAACCTGCTGTATACAGCTGTCCATCACTAAATGACAGACAGACAAAATTAGCATGGTGAACATAGCAGCTAAAGAGCCAGATATTTCCCTCAGGAGTTTTACATATTTTTGCAACCCTGTCTTCTAGAAATGGAATGATCACATTTGTTTCGTAATGTCATTGCAGACTTTGTCTGTATTAAATGAGACCCTGATCTTTCCCTAACCCTAACCAAGGACTGAGTGCTTACACAAAATCATAAAAACATTTAATAATGCTGTAGTCACTAAGAGCATGCAGCCCGGTCTCATGGAAGTTCGTGTAAATGTGACGTTATTTGAATCTATTGATACGTGTTCACGGAGACGTTTTTGTCGTTTTTTACGTGGTGGACAACACGAAAATGTGAAGTAATGTATTTCAATGGAAAGCATATTTCGTGGCCACAGAACGAAATTGTAGGGAGTAATATAAAAAGCCGAAAATCCGCGTAGGGAGGTTGGTCGGGGTGGTGGATGGGTCAAACAACACAGGACTTTCACCCGGGCGAGCGGGGATCGCGTCCCGTTTGCGGCGCTTTGTTTCCCGGGGATGGCGTCCCTGCGTGTGGCGTTTTGTCCCGCGTGTTACTGTGGCGCGTCTCCCGGGGTTTAAGGCGCCCTTTCCCCGGCGTTTAAGGCGCCCTTTCCCCGGCGTTTAAGGCGCCCTTTCTCCGGCGTTTAAGGCGCCCTTTCCCCGGCGTTTAAGGTGCCCTTTCTCCGGCATTTAAGGCGCCCTTTCCCCGGCGTTTAAGGCGCCCTTTCCCCGTAAGTTTTTTCCTTAACCCAACCTCTGCCATCCCGTTATTGTGGGGCGTCCCCAGCGTGCCGGCTCGCGGGCGCCTCCCGGCTTATGGAGCGTCCTTTTCGGCTGCCTCCCGGCGGGTCCCCAGCAGGCCGCCTCGCGGGCGCCTCCCGGCTTATGGAGCGACCTTTTCGGCCGCCTCCCGGCGTCCTTTCCCCGAGAAAATAATGTGACATTTAAACGTAAAAAATAACGTGACAGTTACACGTAAAAAATAACGTGACAGTTACACGTAAAAAACGAGAAAAACGTCTCCGTGAACACGTATCAATAGATTAAGAATAACATGGACATTTACACGAACTGCCGTGAGACCGGGTTGGAGCATGTTGTATTACAAGATTGGATATTTTGCCAGAAAACAAATGAAACATGTTGCTGATGATGTTCAGTGTCAACATTTTGTGACTTTCCAAATAAGTTAATGAACAACATTTCCTCATTATAAATATAAATCGTAATCTGTACAGCATTATCTTTGCTTCAAAAGGTATTTGCTTTTCCAAATTAGTTGTAGTCTATATAAACATCATTTCCAGGAGACAGGGTTGATTTTTGACACTTCTCCTTTTGTTATATGATGTTACTTACTTTCGATTGTTTTGATACTGGACAGTTTTTAACCATGTTTCAAGAAAACTGTGGGTGGCATTATTGTATAAAATGTGCAATGCAAATAAAATTTCAGTTTGATTTGAAATTAATTTCAAAAAGCAAAACAATGAGACTCCAAATGACCTTACATTTATCATCTGCAGCATCATCATCATCATGATCATCATCATCACCACCATCATCAGTAATATTGTGGTGAATGAGTCTGAGACTGTGGAGAAAGCTCTCGTGTGGATCACATCATAAAAGGGAAAATATTACACTTTGAAAAATGACAAACCAATGAAGCATGAAAGCATGCATTGCCAAACAGCAATTACAGTTTTCTCCCACAGCCCCTGCACAGACACTTCACACAGTGCACATCTACCACGCCTGCGTATAAGCAGCATCATGAATTAACCAGGACCTATACTGATCTGAACTCAGCAGACAGAGGACAGCTTAGTCCAGCCGATGCATGGTGTCCACCTGATGTTGTGTAACCTAAGGTAAACCCTGCTGTTTTGAATATGGTATTTCAATTTGAATGCAATTGTTGGGACTTGAATCTAGAAAGTCTTCCACGCCGGTCATATGAGCTCTAGAAAACACCACCATGCCCTGAGGGGGGGTTGAGGACACACATACACACACACATAGAGTAACCAGTGGCGAGCCCTGCTACTGGAACTCTCATATTGTCTCAGTCCAACAATGCAGCAGCTGGCACAAACAGGGAGCTATTTAACAGCCACCAATTGATGCTATGCCACCAGGTGCTACTGTGTGCCTTTCCCATCCTCATTTTATGCATCAGCAGAATTTTGTTTGCCTTTATTTTCATAGCTCAAATGCTGGAAAACAGGAGGGGGAGGGAGGCTACCATAAACCCTGATATTTACGCTCGGATCCTGAAATGGGGCAACGTGAAAGATGTGATATTGTTCTTTCACACACCGCAAAGATAGACAGATACCCGATATCCTGCTGCCTCTCATTTCTTTGTACACACAGAGACACGTCTATGTTCTGCATGTTATGTGTGTGTTTGCAAGTATAGTACATGTGTATGTGTCTACATCTGTGTGAGTGTGTGTTTCCCAGCATGTCTCAGTATCTGTGTGGGTTGTAACCACCAGAAATAACACACTTCCATGGGACCTTTTAAATGGACACCATCTGTCTATATCAGGGAGGGCTTTGGGAAAACTAATGCTTCAGCTCAGATGCTTTTTACCCGGGGCCAGCCAAAATTAACCGGCATCATTACTCTGGAAGGAGAAGAAAGAAAAACTGCAAAACAAAATTGAAAATCTTCTATTTCTGAGGAAAGTTAAATTAAATGGAAAGGAGAGAGAATGAAATCTGACTGCATTTCCAGGGATTGAGATTGTGATTCAGTAATATGTTTACAGTGTTGGGAGGTGCAGCCTATGGGACAAAAACATTTCTCACATAGATATGACTTCACGTCATATTGTCCCAATGCAAACAAATTCTGAATGTAGCCACACAAACACACTTTCACAAAGAGCAGCACCTGGGCAAACTCCCTGTCTGCCAGGGCCCATATTAAGAGCTTATCATTCATTGTAATGGCTCCCTTCTCCACCGTACAGTATGTCCACTGTCATCTCTATTGTTTTCATGCAGCACACAAACCGACTGGACTGCAGCTACCACTGATGCACCTGTGCCCCCTGTGTGTGTCTTTGTGTGTGTCATGTGTGTTGCCTGCCTGTCTGTATATCGGTGCGTCTTTGTCTCTGCCTGCGCGGCTGTTCATTAATCAGCAATCGGCTTGTCTCTCCGTCTGTGTTTCTGTCTTCCTGTCTGTCCTCCCGCCTGTCATTTACACTATATGTCTGACAGCTGTCAGGCTAGCTCTCTCTCTCTCTCTCTCTCTCTCTCTCTCTCTCTCTCTCTCTCTCTCTGTCTGAAACCTCTCTGCCTTCCCTGTCAGGCACACTGAGACTGACGCAGACGTGATGTGAAGGCCACACTGTCTGATAGCCCTCAGATCCTTCATGCTTTAACTGGCCTTGACTGTGGATGAGCCTCTAAACTGCCTGCTACAATAAGGGACACGTCCGAGAGAATGGGTTTGACCCCGTGGGTCATCTCGCAGATTAAGCCCGTTGGAGAGAGCGTTGGGCAGACCCACAGCCTATTCTCACCTCAATAACGCGCAGGCAGTCACACACACACACAACACACACACACACACACACACACACACACACACACACACACACACACACACACACACACACACACACACACACACACACACACACACACACCAGCGCATACAGTGGGGTTTTTATTACTTCACATATGGATGCGCGTGTGTGCAGGATGGCCTTTGTGAAAGTAATGATTTGTTTGCACACCACATATATTTGTGTGTGCGTGCGTGTACCTGTGTTGTGTGTCATCTGTAGAGTAAGCAGACATCACACACAAAACCCAAGGGTGTCTTCTCCTGACTTTAAGCCTCCCTAATCCCTGAAAAAGACTTGCAACAGTTTGACGTAATCCTTTTGCATTTCAACCCTCCTCACTCCCAAATGCCTTCTCTGCCTTGGCTTTGCCAACAACGCACGTGTGATACCTTGATGTAATTAGGGCCGTTAAAGATTCTCCAACAATGAAACGGTTTGTTCATTTTTAACACTGCATGCCACAAACCGATTTGTGATTTATGTGGTTATTAGATCACGTAATGGCTCATAGTGCACAGTGAAGAGCCACAATCTGGGCTGGGAAGGAAACACCAAAGTTTTCTGAAAAACTGTGTGTAATTTATACTCCTCATAGCTAACAATGTGCTATCATATATCAATATCAGGTCGGAATAACAGCTGTAAAGAAGCATATTCACATGTGCTTCATATGATAATTGAAGGACAAAGCTTGTGATGACAACTCACTGTATAACTCTACAGGGCTGTGAAAAGCTTAGCTTGATGTTAATTAAAGCTCAGACGAGTGTTTTCATCAGCTTTCAGAGTATCAGTTGACAGGGGTGTCATGTCAGTCGTGACATGTTGTGTCCCACCTAAAAAAACACTCTTTTCACAAAGCACCAGAAAAGGAGCCACAACTGTTAGAAATGTTTTCAGACCCATCCAGAGAGAATAAATTCCCTGTCACCGTCCTCGCCATCTGCAATGTGTAGCACCACTAATAGGATTGTGTCAAACGTGTTGTCACGTCAGAATAGGGAGCGTCGCAAACTTGTCACTGTGGTGTAAATCAGTCATTCCCAGAGGCTGGGTCGCAGGAGATTTGATTTGGGTCGCCAAATAAATTTGCCGAATTTCTTCCATAGTCTTTTATTTTAAATATATACCTGCAGTACACGTTGGAACCACATGAGGAAGCTAGTTGGCATTTCTACTACACTTCACGTTTTCTGCCATTCTGCAGCCAGCCACAAGAAATAGATGCTTGGCGAGGGATCAGGTGAAGAGCCTCCTAATAACAAGAATAAATCAGGGAAAGGCCATTTTTGAAATATGGTTTTGTAAATTGTTCTAATCCAAACCAGGAAGTAAGACCCATGTGTGTTGCGGAAAAACTGCGGAATGAGCGTTTTGAAGCCAACCAAACTAAAAAGACATTTGGAAACACTTCACCGCGAGTTGGAAAATAAAACATTGGATTTCTTAAAGGAAGGCACAGGAGATTTAATCATTGGCTGAGGTTCTCTGTCGAAATGTGACATTGAATGACAAAGCCCAGCTAGCCTCTCATATGGTTTCTTACCATGTGGCCACAGAGCAACAGCCGCAGCCAGAACATGAGCATGACAGTAGCTTCAGCTAAAAAAAATTTTTTTATTAAAAATGAAAACATCAGCTTCTTCCCTCCTGTTCCGATTTGGTCAACTCGGCGCGTGACCGCAAATACTGAGACACATTTATCAACCGTATCAGCTCGTTCTCTTTCTCTCTCTTATCCACTTTAAAACCCTTTTGTCTCAGAACTGTGGCGTCCAAACTGGCTGTTGCCAAAACATTACTCCTGCCTCCCACAACAGACATGGTTAGCACTAGAATTGATTCTTAGATGCATCACAATTCTCTCTTGAAAGATTAAGCCTCAATGCAGAAAAGAACTGTAATGGTATTATTAAGTACTCATATAGGTACTTGGTATCGGCAAGTACCAAATGTAAATAAATGAACTTGTCCTCTAAAACGAAGTTGTGATTTATCAACGTATATCTCTTCGAAGTGGCTGGTTTACCTATTCAAATTAACATAAGGTGATGCCGAAAGTGTAAATGTATAAATGGTCAGGAACATACATTTATGCACAAATTTGCTCGTCTCACGATTTGTAAGTAAAGCCTATTGTGAGAAGACAGAAAAAAGGAGCACTTCTTTTTGGTGGTGGTTAAAAAAATATATAACATGGTGCTCTTTGGTGCAGGGGTGATCCCATAGCATCCAGAACAGTGTGAAAACCAAGGCACTGTGTGTGTGTCCCCACTCAACCACTACCATCGCTGGTGGAACATATATTATATATCCTCAGTGGATGATGACAATGATGATTGTTCTCACAGTTGTGTGTCTCATTTACACTTCCTGTTTGGTGACACGCTGCACCAACACTTTCCACGACAGCACTGTCACAGCACATCAAATGTCCTGTCATCAGAGATACCTCTTCTTTACCACCGGTGAAAAGAGCGTTTTCACCACTTTGGAAGTGTGTGTGTGTGTGTGTGTGTGTGTGTGTGAGCGTGTTTTGTGTGTGTGTGTGTGTGTGTTGGCCGGTTGTTTAGCAGCCACAGCAGCAGAGCACAGCTGTTGAGACTGATCTTGATTAACAGGGCAAACAGGAAGAGAGGCCAGATTATCTGTCTATTTGCTCTACTGCTACAGTATGTGTCTATAAATCAATTAGTCCACTGACAAAAAAAATAAAATAAAATTCAGCTACACTGGCATTTTTCAAGAGAAAACATTAGCTGGTTCCATCCTCTCAATTGTAAGAACGTACTGCTTTTCTTTTTTATAGCATTATATCATTGTGGAATGAATAGCTTCTGGAATGTTGGTCACATAATAGAAGCATTTGGAAGATGTCACATTGTGATGGTCAAGTTTCACTATTTTCTGATATTTTGAAGACCAAAAAATGAATTAATAAATTGAGAAACTAATCAGCAGATTAATCAATAATGAAAATAATCATTAGTTCCAGCCAGTTAACAGTGTTGATATGCAGCACATTACACTAAGGACATGGCATTGTGTGCACATGAGAGATTCCAATCCCATATTTTTCTTCATTCATATGCTTAGTTTCACTATTTTACAATCAATTTCACACATGAATGAGAATAGGACATTTATTAATTTAAAAAGTCCTAATTATTTTTGCCACAGTTTTGGAAAATTAGAGTATGTTTGTTTTTCAAAGTCTGTACTTAAAGTTTAAAACATAACCCTTTTTCTTTCTTTTTTTTTGAATCTCTCTTACAGTACATTGTGATGAATAAAACACAACACAATATAGCCAAAGTATATATGCAGACACCTGGACATTACACTGATGTGATCGTTAAACATTTCATTCCAAAACCCTGGCCAGCAATATGCAAATACAACAGCCTCCACTCTTCTGCTTTCAGACGTTCCACTGGATGTTGGAACCTGACCTCAGTGATTTTTCTCCCATTCAGACACAAGAGCATTAGTGAGGTCCAACACAAAACTGATGTTTCAGTTCACTCTAAAGGCGTTGGATGGAGCTGAGGTCAATCCATCACCAAATTAGCCTTTTTTATCTCAAAAACATCTCCAGACTCTGGCCATCACTCTCTGACTCTGTGGCAGAAACCCTCATTCATGCTTTCATTACCTCCCGTTTGGACTACTGCAATGGAGTCCTGTCTGGGGTCCCCAGCAAAACCCTAGACAGGCTCCAGTATATCCTAAACTGCCAGGGTCTTCACCCACACCAAGACCTGGCAGCACATCACCCCAACCCTCATCCACCTTCACTGGCTCCCAGTTAAGTCCCGCGTCACATAAAAAATCCTCCTTCTCACCTACAAATCCCTCCATGCCCTGGCCCCACTGTACCTCTCCGACCTCCTCCAGCCATACAGCCCACCCCAAAACCTGTGGTCCTCAGATGCTGGCCTGCTCTCCATTCCCCACACCAGACTCTGTACCTTACTGGTTAGAAAATCACAAATGTTTACGGGACATAAACCACTCTCGTTTTTTCAGGGCAAATCGTAGCCCCCAGCCATCTAGGCATTGCGTCCTCTCAATTTCTCCCAAAGGTTTTTATGTAAAAAGGAATAAGGTGTGTACAAGCCCTTAGCCCAACAGCCCTTCTGTTCTCTAATAAAACATTCAAGTTGTAAGGAGGCTTCAACCTACACTATTTATATATTCCGATACTTTAGATAACATTTTAAAGGAAGAAGGTGATTTTGAATTTTTTCAATCTATCTTTCAATCAAACTATTTCAGATAATAAATAGCTCTGAACAAACTCCAGTGTTGTGCTGGCTTCCACCTGATACTCTAGGTTGAATACATAGTAACAGGCGAAGAGAGTGGCCAGTGAAGTCAGCCAGGTGAGCAGCAGGTGGGATTACGACCCTCCCCTCGATCGACAGCGTCCATTTTTTTGCAGTCTCTCCTTAGTAAAGAGTCATTACAAAAATTATATTTCAAAGCAATACATTCTATAAATGATTTGCTCCACATAAATGATTGTAAAAACAGGGCAGGGAGCATACATATCTTCCAAGCAGTGCATTAAGCAGCAGTAACTGGGTTGGTGCATAGCAAGCAATCTGAGATAGCAATAATGACATCAGAGGTGGCTACTAAGGATGAGAGAGTACTCCACATAACTGGAAGTGACTGTGCTGTCCCTGTGTTACAAGCTGGAAATCCTGACTGGTGCAGAGGCAGTGAATGACACGACACAAACTGCATTCACTAGTGTTTCCAGACTAGACTTTCTTTGCTTGTGCCCTCTATATTCAAAGGACTCGTTAACATTGAATGTGAAACTTACCGAGCATGATGATCCTTGGAGTGATGGAGAGAGACAGCTGCGTCTGCGGGAGTGGTAGTCACCTATGAATGCCAGCAAAGATAAGAGTTACTTGAAACAAGCTAGGCGGTATATTATCTCTAGGATAGAAAAAGCTTTTTGAAATTTGTTGATAAGGAAGCAATGGGCCATATTTTTTGTCGCTCCGATGGTTTGTGCATGTTTACACCCCTTGGAAATAAAAAAATGAACTAAGTACCACACTAACCTTATGCCAGGCTACATCAATTTTCTCTTAATTAAAATATTGTGCACACAGTGGACAACAGTGACTTTACCCTCCTCTACAAAAGAATTGAGGTAGAAGCTTGCACCATGTGGGTTATAGTGTGAGGTGTGGTCTATCAATGAAAAAGTGCTCAACCACCAATAACATAAAGGTGCCCTCAAACAATATACCTGGCCTGAAACCCATTGCGTCAAACTATCAATAAACAAACTACAAACACCTAGGAAGACAGGATTGCCAGACGCAAACCTGCATTTACTTGAACCCAAGTACAAGATGCCACTGGAGGCCATTGGAGGCTCGCCAACCTGCAATATAAATTAGGGGGTGTAAAATGTGTAAAATGTTTCACTCTAATCAGGGAAAATGATTCTGCTGCAATAAATGTGACAATTAATTGTTGAAAACTCTAAATAAAAGATTTAAGTAATTAAGGAGCTTACATCAGCAATGAGAAAAAGTGACTCCTCTTGCTCTTTGAAGTGTGCCAACATCACAAGCATCGCTGCTAGGCCATCAGTTCCTTCTCGGTTCTTTTTTAGGGCTTCCTTCAGAACAGCTCTTACTTCCTTCCTCCCCATTGTAATCTGACTACTGAAGAAATCCAGGAGTCTTTTACCCTTTTTGTCCAAATCTTCGTTCAGTCTTGTGTATAGTTCAACATTGGTGAGAGTGGTGAAGTGTGACAATAAAAACTTCTGTGAAAGAGAAATGGCCACTCTTTACCCTCATCCAGAATGCTTGGGGAAGGCTTTGTGTTGATGTATTCCTGCTGTTTGGCATAAGTGATTGCCATTAGGTCTTCTACCCTTCCTCTCTCAGCGCCCTTGAGTCGCTCTTGGCTGAATATATCCAACATCTCAAGCTTCTTTTCCTTTAATGATGCTGATGTTTCCCTATCTGGATAGTCCTCTGGCTGCCAATGAACACACCCATAACTGTCGACTCTTGCACATGTAGCTACTGCTGGCTGGTCATCATCACCATCCTCATCATCTCTCTGGGTGCGTTTGTACTTCCTCAGAAGGGAAAGAGTGTTGCCTCGATTCAAATATTCTACTCTGGGCTTGAGCTGATTTATAACACTGAAATACCCACATCCAATTAGCTCCCCCTCTTCATTTTTGTCTAAAAAGCTATTTGGATATTTTTGAGTTATAGCTTTTGCCACTACCACGCACTCTCTGTGAATAGGGTTCAAGGAATGCTCATCGCATCAACGGTGACTCATCAAGTGTCTGCGGTCATCCGGAGCTGGCCTCTCACCAGCATCTACTGCTCTTCTACAGTGATGCCAGTAACGTGTCTGACCACTTTTTTCAGTAACGAGTAATCTAACGCGTTACTATTTCCAAACCAGTAATCAGATTAAAGTTACTTATCCAAGTCACTGTGCATTACTATTTTTGTCATTTTCCTTAGTAAAAAAATATATATATATTTGCTTTCTTCTTGCGTCTCGGGGAGTGAAGTCACGTATGCAACAAGTCACGTTTTCAGCATGAGGACAGGTCACATGTACCACGCAGCGACACAACGTAAACAACAATGGAGGGAGGAGAGAGATGCGCGCTTTCTAGCTGGAAATACAGTCACTATTTTGAGTTTGTGTCAGCTAAAGACGGCAGCATTAAGGTTGGTTGTACACTCCGGTGCCGACAAAGTGCTATCTACTACAAAAACACTACGTCAAATTTGAAGAAACATTTGGAGTCGCAGCACTGCAGTCAAACTTACAGAGCAAGTCCCAGCAGGTGGTGCGAAGCAGAGAGAAGGAGGTCCCCCACCACCCAAACAACAAAAGCTGGATTTCGGTGCAAAACCAGTAAGTGGGGGAGAGTTGAAGAAGTTGGTCGGGCAGTATGTTGTAGTGGAAATGCTGCCCTTAAACACGATTGACTCGCTCTCTTTTGTGCCATAATAAACCAGATCCTACTACTGGCAATGCCGAGCTCCCTCAAGTAAACTGGTTGTCATTTTTATGTTGAGGCTGTGGGGGTGTTGTCGGCAGTTGCTGAATGTAACTAATAAAGTAACTTGTAATCTAATTTTGTTACTTTTAAAATCAGGTAATCTGTAAAGCAACTAAATTACTTTTAAAATCAAGTAATCTGTAAAGTAACTAAGTTACTTTTTCAGAGTAACTGTGGCAACACTGCTCTTCTAAGAGTTGCCCTCACTCACTCAAAAACTGTTCACCCATGCAGAGATGGGACTGATGGGTGATATGGGGCATGTGCTGGAAGAGGCAACTGACAGTGGCTCAGAGCAATGAAGGGCTCAGCTGGGGATTGGCAGGACCTGCATTACACACGTATGAGTGAAAGCACAGAATAGTCAGGTGAAAATAAGGTTTGACCCTAAAATCCTGGCCGTAGCGAGTGTTACCATTTGGGTGAACGGACGATCTGGCAGAGACTGGTTGGAAGGCCGGGGAGGTGATTGCTGGATATGATTCAGGTAAGCAGGAAGCCACAGGTGTCCTGACGAGGAGGGAGAGAGCCAGGAGCGCCAGCACATAACAGACAAGACAAAAAAACAAGGGAGAGGGGAGAGGGAAAACAGATAGCACCATGACAAATGCAATGCATGACTATGTGATCTGCATAGATGGGGGAATATGGGAAATATCTTAAATTGTGTTATATCTCATCTAGAGGTCATATGCTTTAAAACCACTCAAAATTGCAATGTGCCTACTGTCCTTCTCTACTGTATTGCACTGTTCTCACATACTTGGGCCTATAATCAAGTGCTTGGGCTCTTTGGAAAGCTGAGGGTCTGTAGTTTTGTGTGGAAGAGTCAGAATAATTGTATCTAGTACAGAGACAGCAAAGCAGAGGCATGAATATATTTTTTCTTTTTCCCGGATATGCCAACATTTTTGAAAAAAGCACATTTGGCCCTATATGCTGCCATTAGCAAACAGCAAACTGCACACCCAGAAGGGGCGTTTATTGCTGCGGGGATTTAAATCATTCCAACCTCAATTCTGTACTCCCCAAGTTCTATCAACATGTCGCCTGCCCGACCAGAGGGGACAGAATCTTGGACAAGGTGTACACTAACATCCCAGAGGCCACACCACTCCCCCACCTGGGTCAGTCTGACCATCTTTCCCTGCTGCTGCTTATGAAGTCATCAATCTGTGATGAAAAACCTCCCATCTAATAAGCTGAAATCAGAGAATTTTTTATTTATTATAATAATTTTTTTCTTTACAAAATGATGATTGCTGATTAATTTAGTTATTAATTGTTTCAAAGAATGAAGAATCTTTCTGCACTGAATGGGTGTGTGCAGATGTTTGATGTCATCTTCTTGAATGAACTGCAGATCATCTGGTCAACCAGATGCAACCAGTCAAGCAGCATCAACAGTATTTTCCCAAGTAGATACCCTGAATCATTTTGGTCCACTACAACAGTCATGCCTCTTTTGTACAGACTTTGAAGGTGACAATAGTGTGTTCTGGGCGGAGACCCTTGAGACTGACAGCTCTCTGAATGCCAATCTTACAGTTGGTCATCAAATTTACTTGGTTGGCCCATTTGCAGAGTTGGTGGAAATAAGCTACCAGCATGTAAATATGCTTGTAGCAACTGGTGTCTTTCTGCTAAGGTACTGCAGAGGTTTTTAAAGTTATGCAGTTTCCTTGCACATTGCTTAAAATATGAGTGCTTGCTTTCAAAAGCGCAATGTCCACAACCTAATGAGGGCGCCAAACTGAAGAATGAGTTCTGGGTAATGGACTTGGGTTTTAGTGTCTTTTCTGGGAATGTGGCAGTTCATGAGAATCTTCAGGTATGCTACTTGGTTGGTATGGATCTTGGGTGCACATACCAAATCCACAATTTCTCTGAGCTTTAAACACAACTGCCACACCTTGTCATCAAGTGGATTTTTGATTCTGTCTCCAACCAGAATAGGAAAGAGACATAAGAGGCACCAGTTTTGAGCAGCATGCCCTCCCAGCTTCTCCCCATTAGTTTTGACCTCACATGGCTTGTTATTTGCATCACTGCCTAGGTATGTGAACTGTGATATAGTCCAATTCAGTTGACCATAGGTGAAGTGTTTGCCCACTGTCACTAAGTGCTTAATGGAGCTCAGCGTAAATTTAGTCAGGGAGACTTCTATTACGTGGTCTCTCTCCCTTTCACTATCAGCTGGGCGGTGGGTGTTACGGTTCTGTATACCAATTAGAGTCTGGCTTATGTTCTAACCAATCACAGCTGACTACCGTGTTTTAAAGCTGTTCTCTCTCCTGCTTCTGTCAGTTGTTTTTCAGACTTCAGTGCGACCCACCTCCTCCCCTTTCACCTCCCGGCCTTTGGACGGTGTCTCGATTTTCTCCCGGCTGTCGGCTCTTGTTCGTCTTCGGCTTTTCCTTGCCACCACCAGTGTCTGGTTTCCATTGGGGGATGTGTTTGGTTTTCCTAAACCAAAGAATTGTATAGATACCCCTTTACAATGGAGACTAATCTCCAAAGCATTATGTTCCAAATACTTATGTTGTATGTACTTGGTTTCTCTTATTAAATGTTTGCATTTGCAACAGAGTCTTTCCTGATTGAAATGTACATAGCAAGATCAACTGAAACAACCCCTTCAAACAGGTCATGACCCAGGCATGGAGGGAGTCCTGGCTTGCAAACATGATAATATTTCAACTGATTGAAAACTGAGTCAAACTTTATTCCACTGTTCATTTCCCGGTCTAGGGCTACCTGTGCCACACTGTTTTTGTAACTCTCTATGGTTCTTTTAGGACCAGATTTGGTGGGATCTGTTTGAAAAGAAAATGTGTGTTTTTACTGAAGTTTTCAGTAAACCCGCCAATACTGTGTGACCCCAGATTATCCCCAGTAATGGCAATCACAGAGTTTACCTTCTCCTCATCACCATATTCAATTCCATTTTCCTCCATTTCTTTTAAGTCACTGACTAAAGTGGAGAACACTTTTTCTTGTCCAAAAAATTGGAAATCCTCCTCTCTGCACCACATAACAAGTTGCATTGGATCAATGGAAGACCTGTGTAGGGCCCTATGAAATCCGTTAATTTTTTTTTCAAATTCCGTTTTATTTTTTTTCAAATTCCATGTTTTCTTTTATTTTTAGCCGTTTTGGATTTTTCAGATTTTTCAGATTTTTTGATTTTCTTTTCACTTATAAGCAGTATTGACCTTTAAAGACTCAGTGACACAAACTCACAATTCAGCTTTTTTATTTAAACTGTTAATATATTCAGCAAAGAACATTCAAAATTACCTAAATAAAAGTTAATTGGATGCTCACCTATAACAATGTTAAGGACACTTTCCACTATCTCTTTTTGCACTTTTTGCATGTGCTGGTCAAAGACCCGCGGCAGGTGGGTCTGCCTGCTGGCGTTTTCTGGAAGCGCGCCTCCCTGCTTGCAACGTTTAACAAGAAACGGACGTATCCTCTTCATTTTCTCTAGCGGTATGCCAGCTTCAGCACACATTGCAACAAAATCTTCCACAAACTCACGCCTTGCATCTATTGATTTTGTCGTTGCCTCAATGGTAACCTGGAGGGATTTTCCCGCTGTAGATTTAGCTTTGTTCTTGAGATGAGCTTTTGATTTCAAATGGACGTTACATGTGTCTTTGCGAGTCCAGTCAACAATATGTTGACAAAACTTACAAAACCGTCGTTGTCCAGACTCATACTAGTCGTTGGGGTATTGTTCAGCCCAGTATTTAGCAGTTAATTCAGAATTTCTTAATTTTTTTGCCAACGTTGTCTTATCGGGAGGTGCCACTCGCTTCGACATTTTTTCCCTCGCAACAAACTCAAAGTGAACGTGATGACGTATGATTACTAGGCAACAGGCTGTGCTATTTGTCCACGGTTTAGGTAGAGACCTGTCTCTGTTTGTTGTTGAGACCTTTCTACGCTTGTTGTTTTAAACTGAAAAATGAAAAGGAAGTAAAAAAAGAATCGTTTATTCAATATGTCAACAAAATATATGCAAATTCTGTGCGATTCCGCGTGTATAACAGAATTACATTTTCATGTGGAGATTCTGCGATTCCGTCCGTGTTTTCCGCATTGCGGAAATCATAGGGCCCTACCTGTGGTGTGGTGCAAGATGATTGCAACCTCCCCCCCCCCTTGCCCCCTTGTAGCTCCGCCCCTGCATATTGCACCTTTAAGAATATATATATATATATATATATATATATATATATATATATATATATATACTGATATACAGTACGTTGGTACAATTAATGTTACTATTTATCTTTTGTGCAAAGACTAATACCAGTAGCCTAAAAAGAGTTTCACAACAAATCATAATTTAATGTTATGTATCTGTAAGTGTAAAGGCTCTGACACACTTCTGAAGATGCTGAATCTCGGGGTTTGATCTGTTCTAAACACTCCTTCGTTGCACATTTTCAGAAGGTTATCTTTTGAAACATCATCAAGGAGCCTCTTAATATCACTTTCAGGCACATTCAGCTTTGTTAACTCTTCATGCTTCCTAGACAAAAGATGAGTCAAACCAGTGTTGTTCACCTCTTGTATTTCCTCTATTAAGGTCTGAATTGTACTGACTGGTAACAGCATTTTCGCCTGAATTCGGAGATAAAACATGGCCAGATTGTTCATGAAATCATCTGTCCACTTCATCATTTGTGTTATCATTATCATCGTCAAAGGTTGTCTCAAAAGTGTGATCTAGTTCACTGTCTGCTGACGTATTCATGCAGGCACAGGTGATGTTAGTAGCACTGGTAGAACTTTGGCTAATACATGGAGAACTATCCTTGTGTTTCCGATTCAAGTGTGAGGTAAAGGATCAACAGACATGAAAATGTTTTAAACAATTAATATAGGGACATGACACTTTTGTGCCATCTTTAATATGCCAATGAAGATGTTTACGTAAACTTGAAAAATTTGTTGACACATAGCTACAACCTTCAACAGTGCAAGCCAAATCAACTCCATCAATTTGCCTTTCAAGTCCTGGTTTAGCTGTCTTCTTGTACATGTTGCTTTGAACGGCGCCACATGTCACAAAAAGCAAAGCAGTCTGCTATGAAATCTAAAGTTAGCTAGATTTCTGTTAATGCTCAAATGACGAACAAATGCAGTAATTGAAGCTGTGGTGAAATTACAGTGCTTGCATGAGTAATTTATTTTGATGGCAAGCTAACTGGTTATACTCCTAGCGCTAGCTGGATACCTGTGGCTCACCCAGCCCGGTCTCATGGCAGTTCATGATATGGTCACGTTGAATCTATTGAGTCGTGGACAGGACACGATAGTGTCGTTTTTTTTCATGTGGTGATTACGAATTTTAAAGCAATGTATTTCAATGGGAAGCATATTTCGTGATCACAGAATGATGACGGTAGCGAGTAGTATTGATAAGGCAAAAGTCCACGCAGGGAGGTTGGTCGGGGTGGTGGATGGGTCAAACAACACAGGGCGTTCACCCAGGAGACCGGGGATAGCGTCCCGCGTGTTGCAGTTCCTTTCGTTGTTATTCTCTTCCTAACCACAACCGTCCCGCTGTTGTGGCGTTTCATTTCCCCATTGTTGTGTGCCCCTGCGCCTGGGGATGCGCCCGTTAATTCCCATAAAAGGGCATGAGATGGCAGGGCCGTGTCCTGTGCACACTTAGACAAATGTCAAAAAGACGTGGCAAAGATGGCTGAGGCCTCCAAAGAAAGAAAAACTTTAGTAATTCTGAAGTGGAGGTACTTCTGCAAGAAGTTAACGAAAAACGAGATATTTTGTAGAGTCAGCAGTGCATACAAAGCAGCAAATAAAAGCGATGCATGGAATGCAGTTACTCATGCAGTGAACGCTGTGTCTGGAGAAGGGCGCAGAACCGATAGAGTAGAAAAGAAATGGTTTGATCTGAAATCAGACGCAAAAACTATTATTTCAAAACATAGAAGATACTCGGCGTAGAAATAGCGTGATCAATCACTTATTATTAGATGGCAGGGTTCCCCGTTAACATAATTGATGTAAATTGCAAGTCAAAGCAAGATAAGTTTATTTATATAGGCCTAGCACAATTCATACACAATGGCAATTCAAAGTGCTTTACAAATGAGCAGGACAAAAAAGTAAATGTTCAAATTAAGGTAAAGTCTGCCTGCCTAATTCTGCAGTGTTAAACATTTTTTCGGAGCAAATAACTGTTCTGCAGACTTTACCTTAATTTGATGAGAAGGTATGATATATTATTGTTATATCATCATAATAACAAGCTCATGTGGTTACATTTGACTCTACTATACATAATTTCATATTGTTGAACAACAGTTTATCATGCATACAGCAGTATGTTGTGTACAGTCAATATTTTATTACTACTAAAACCTTGTTGTTCCTACAGCATGACAACTCCTGGGCATCTGGGTTAAAGACTGAGAGGAGCAGCGTGGGCAACAGGCAGCCTGTGAGGTAGAAAAACAGAGCCCATTTTGAGATCTGTACTCATAAATCAACCCACACACACACACACACACACACACACACACACACACACACACACACACACACACACACACACACACACACACACTCCCTTTCCATACGGCGAGCCCGGCTGCAGGTGGGAAGGTGATTACTCACCACAAAACACTGGTTGGACAGCAGCAAAAGGAGGGCGTTTAACTGGTAAACTTTAATGCTGGCTCCACAGTCAGGCCAGGAGGAAAAAAGAACACACTCATGGTTCACTGTACAGGCTGAAAACAGACGGAAATTGGTTATTCGGGTGATTTCAGAACACACTGCAGGGTGACTAGTGAAGTAAACAACATTTCCTGGAGATATTTCCTGGACAAGCAGCAGATTGGTGTTTGGGAAGTTACTGGCAATTTCAGGCTGGAGCATTAAACACATGAAAATTCTACCAAAAACACATATTTCAAACATAGAAATGGATATATCATCCAATTACAGTAAAGTAGGTTTAACTGCTTAGTGTTGGATTTAACAAGTAATTAATGATGTGAAATTAGTTGTGAAGACATATTTGAATTGTTTGTAGAAAAGCTACAACTGCAAACAGCAGTGTTGAGGTGACTCGAGTCTGTTCAGTGTGTTCCGTGCCGTCGTCAGCCGGAGGAGCCGTCGGCCTTCATTTTGGCCGATTTGACCAGTGGGCAGTCGGACTCAATGACCAATCTGATTGGTGGAGTGCTAGCCCTTGACTAGCACATCAGTGCTTCTTCCACAAGAAGAAGCTTGAGAGCTGACAATGCCAGTATCTTCTTATTACTAGCCATCATATTTTCTTCCATTTAGCAAGTAATGACAACACGATCCTTCTTGACTACTATCACCACTTTCTGATGAAAACAATGACTGACGACAGCGTGCTCTCTGTTTACTAGGTCTAGAGAGATGTTCCGTCATTTCTGGTTTTCATTCTTTGGGCGACAATACAGATTAGCGCCGCCTGCTGTTATGGAGACGTATTACATCTCGCGCATGCGCAGAACGTGCTCAAGTCGGCGTCGCTTCGGTGTGTTCCGAGGCACTTTTTTGAGATGGGAGCTGACTGATTTTGGTTGGTGTGTCAGAGCCTTAAGGCGATACATTGTTCTTCAAATAGGCCAGTTAACTTTTTCCATAAAAAGAAATATACAGCTTTAATTTGCGTATTGCATAATATGCGACTCACGAGAGGGGTCTGGTTACTTCCATATTATTCAACCTCATCCCTATTTTCCCATGTGTTTGTGTCTAACAGTGAAAGCACACCAGGCGTGTAGTGTTGCGTATAGCCGTAGATACGTGCCTGATCATGCGCCTAGCCATTCATACCGGACGCATATTTCTCCGCGCCAGTCACAAAGCAATCCTTCTCCTCTCGGCTCTCTCTCTCTCTCTCTCTCTCTCTGATAGAAAGAGACAGAATGGGGAAAACTGTTGTAAGTGTAGCCTATATATACTGTATGTGTGTGTGTGTGTGTGTGTGTGTGTGTGTGTGTGTGTCCTCTCTGTCCATCTGTCGCTCTTTCTGTCTCGCTGTGAGAAGTCAAGACAGGCAAAATCACCATCAACCTAGATGTTTTATTTTGAAATGTGTTTTATTTTGTAAAGTATTCCGGCTGCACTGTGGTCTTCTTGTATGTGATTACCTGCTTGGCTTAACACATTCACTCTCAAGAAATAGAGGAGACGCCGAAACGATCGCTGCAGCGCACAGGCCGACGCTACACGCCCGGTGTGGTCAGACAGATTGGATAACATGGGCGCCAAAATGAAAATAGCGGCACGCTATACGTGAGGCGGCTATACGCGACGCAGCTATATGCGACGCTTACACGCTCGGTGTGTTTTCTCTGTAAGTGACCAATGGGAACAACAATTTTTTAAATTGGTCTAGTATTAAGTGGAGTCTGGTTGGCTGGTAGCTGTTTCATGTTAAACAAAAAGGATCTTACTCAACTTAGGGACCGTTTGGTATTTATGGAATGGACCACCGGAGGAAAATAGGGGAGGGTCATGTCTTTTTATTCTTTGTTGAGGGGAGGGTCATCCAAAAAATTTTTTACCCAACTTTTGTATTCATAGAAACAGCAACATTTCAAAGTGGCTTATTTGGTGCATATTTTTCCATGTAGCTCTTAGTCTCGGTCCTCCTTCTCTACCAGATGGGTGTGACCCATGAGTTTGCTGGGGGGCCTGGTGGCTGAAACTGATAATTGCATTGTTTTAAAAATTTGTGGAATAATTATGTCTGGCATGACCAGATATTTTATAAATATCTTAGCTAAATAACACAAAACAACTAAATGGTGGTAGGTAATACATCTTTCCATGCCAAGGTTACAATAAAGGTTTCCTAAATGCCACGTTTGATGTCAGCTTACTAATTGATTGCAGGTTTTGTGTAGATTTGGACTTTTATACGTTTATTCCACTTTGTTTAAACGGTGAAGTGGAGGAAGCCTAGTGACGAGTCCATAGCAACCAGTTTGTGTGTTGAATGTTACCCAGAGTGCTTTGCTGAATGGTCTCAATGTTTTATTGTTTTATTTCATGTGAATACTAGTTTACTAGAGGAGTAACTTAGTATTTGAAGTAATGCAGTAATGCAGGAAGTGTGCATTTAGTTTCCATGCTTATTGTGTTTCCACAACAACGTCAGTGAGTAAATCTACTGAAATGGCCACCACACCATAAAAAACAATGGTAATATGTATATCGTTGTCAAGCGCAAACCAGTGCAGATGGTATCGATAAATTGTTGGGGGAGGGTCATGCCTTTTTTCCAAATCGTTTTGGAGGGTCATAGGGAAATTATTACTGGCGAGGGGAGGGTCATGTCTATTTTGACTAAAGGTCCCAAAACTCCTCCGATGGCCCTTGAAATAACTAACTAACAGTCCCTTACATCTTACTTTAACAAATAGTTTTACCTCTGTAGGGATGTAGGGAAGGTGCACAATTGGCCATTAACGTTACATTGCAGCTTGTTTCGACGCTGCCAAATGCTGCAGTCTTGCTTAAATATACAGTAACTTTATCATTGTAAAACACACTTCGTTGACAGAAACAATATTAAACATTCAAAAGCTGTCTCGGTTCGTCTTTCCACTGTTCTAACAATCACCACTCTGGTTTGGTTAAAATAAACCCTTGCTCAAAACTGGACCAATTGCCAAGATTCTTGTTCACATTAATTACTTGCAGACTAATGCAGACTAAGAGGCCGTGTCTCAGGTAAAAAGTCAGCATTTTCTTCACTTGATGAGGTTTTGCAAATGATCAATCCTTAAATATAACAATACCAACTTTAAATGACATAAATAGATACATTACATTATTTGTATTCTTCTATTAAAACGTATTCAACAGTTTAAACACTGTACTGTATAAAATATATATAGTTTAGTCTATACATACTGTATATAAGATCATAGAAGTTGAATAAGACTATATTTTCCACATTCAACATGCAGTTCTTCTTCTCTTGAAGTTATTACTGTGGCTGTATCTGGTCTGGTGTAATGATGTCTGCTATATGACGGCAGCAGCACCATCCTCCTCATCTGTCTGTCTCCATGTATGGCCAATGCATCCTCATTAATGACCTATTTCATGGCACATTAATTTAAATGATTTTAGGGAATGCAACATTAGCACATCCTCCAGCTCATAACTCTTTCTCAGAGGGCAATATTTGGACATTTCATTTTCTGAAATTCGCTTCATTCCACTCAACTTCTGCCTCAGATAAATGAAGCTATTCTTGATATTTATCTTTGGGGGTTTTCTTCTTGTGCCAGTTATCTAAATAACAGAGATTTCTTTTTCATTTTTTTTTCATCTGCCATGCCATGGAACAATAAAGCTTTGAATTACAGATGTACATAATCTTTTCTTTTTCTGCCTGCGGTATGACTTCTCACAAACAGTATTATTAATAGATGAGAGCTAGTGGCAAAACATTATTGGTCTAAAAATGTTCTACTTTAAATACAAAATACATACGTTTAAATGCCTTTAGCTAATTCCATTCACTGCTCTCAACCAGATCAGTTCTATGTGGTCTTTAATGACCTTGTCCATTTTCACCTTTTCTGACACATATTTCACCACATTACATCATCAGACTTGATAAAAGTGTTACTTCTTCATCTAAATGCTGTGTTTCCTCTCCTTTTTCTCAGTGAAGTGCTGTTTTTTCTTTGCAGAATGTAAACCTGCAGTGTTCAAGAGCCTCTCTTGGATACTTCTCCCTATTTTCCCCTTTTGATGTATTGCTTCACTTTGCATCATTGCCCTTGATAAAATCTTGAATCTTAAATCCCAGTGTATCCGAAAATTCTGTGTGAACTGTGTTTTTGCTTTTCTCCTTTCTCTTTTTCACACAAACTCTTTCTTATTCACTCAATTTTCTGCTAGATATTCATTATGTGTTTTCATACCTGTATATTCCAGTTTACATTTTTCTCTGATCTGTGTTATCTCTTCCTCTCACTGTGCTAAAACAGTTCTCCTGTCCTTTGCAGGGCAACCTCCATTTTTTACTGAGAGTAATGTTTCTTTTCATCGTCTGTCAACCTGCATTTCTGTCAGCTGTCTCCCCGCAATACACACACACACACACACACACACACACACACACACACACACACACACACACACACACACACACACACACACACACACACACATTCACACTCAGTAAGTACATGACAGGCCAGTCTATCGGCTCACGATGGCTCTTTGCTTGGCTGGAGAAGAACATGGTGGCACTTTTGGCAAATTGACAGGATTTTGGTTTGGTGTCATTACTCTTTCTCCTTTTTATTTTGCTCCCTCAACCTTTGTCTACTCTCACTTTTCTTCACATACACACTCAAATACATGTCTCTTGACCTCTCACCAGGCACTACAACAAACAGTGACTGCTGTGGTAACAGGACGCAGCAGTGCTTCATAATATTAAAGGGGTGATAGAATGGTTATATAGGGTATTTCACACTGTTCCTTAATGTCTCCTAATAGGGTGTCTAACATTGGTTGGGCTGAAAATGTCTCTTTTGCTGTTTTTTTTTTTTGCCCTAATGCTACCCTGTTAAATGGGACTGGACTGAAACGAGAGCTTTTCTGCCTTATATGGTCTGCTCATTAATATTTCGATGAGCTGCACGCTGATTGGTTGAGCTTAGCAAACGCACACAAACACACACACACAGACACACACACACACACACACACACACACATACACCCAGAGCTGGTTTAAGTCCTATTCATCAGATCGATCTCAGTTTGTACATGTTGGCAATGAATCCTCCATGTGCGCCAAAGTTAGTCATGGAGTTCCACAGGGTTCTGTGCTTGGACCAATTCTATTCACCTTATATAAGCCTCCTTTAGGCTATATTAGGAAATATTTCAATTTTACTAACTGACGTTATTGTACTTGGCCACAAAAACCTTTAAACACATTATCTAAATATATAGTTACTCTAGATGGCATTGCCCTGGACTCCAGCACCACTGTAAGGAATCTCAGAGTTATCTTTGATCAGGATATGTCCTTATAGATACAGAGATCATATTTCTTCCATACTACATCTTGCGCTATATAAATAAAAATTGGCTTGACTTGACACACCAACGCATGCACTCACGTACGTACGCACGCATACACACACACACACACACACACACACACACACACACACACACACACACACACACACACACACACACACACACACACACACACACACACAAAGTGCATCTGCCCTGCAATAATATTCAATTCAATTACTTTTGGTAAGGCTGATGTGAAGTATCATCAAAGATCACAGTCTTTCTATTTTAGCTCTAGTAGGTTGTCATGACGCGTACTGTCATGCAGTAAAATTGAAACCTATCAGGAAACAAGAAAAGCTGCTTGTTTTTCACTCTGGTAAGTGATGTATTTTATTTATTTTTTACATTTTATGATCATATGATCAATAGTTTGGCTTATAATACCACCCTTGATGATAAAATGAGCACATATGGCAGATTTTACACAGCAAACATCAGGCCTCATAATAGGATCCATAAGGGTGGATCATGGAGGATTATGGGATGTAATTAAGGGGGCTATTTAACTTGTTTGCCATTGTTTGTGAGGGGAGGGTCTTCAGAAAATGATTGCGACGGTCATAGCCGACGCACATCCATGCACATTACATGTGTGTGCAAAAGGCATGTGCACAAGCTGTACATGTGCTAATTTTCAATGGATAAACACACACAGTTGTACACATGCACAGACACACACATGTATAACCCAGTCAACGCAGCGAGAGGGATCTAATAAATGTAATATGCAAGCATTTAAGCCACATGTCATAATTTTTATTGGACAATTTTGAATAATTATCAGGGCTTATAAAGCTCAGAATATTTATTAAAGCCAGCAGCATCGTCTTGCCTTAATAAAGAGTCTATTGTTTTGTTTTTTTCTAATTAGACAGAGCTGTCATTCAGTTCAAGTATGTGGGAAAGACTTGGGCTGTGTTTGAACTAATAGCATTCATACTAAGTTTGACATAAAGTTGAGTGCGTTTCAACTACATGGTACGTGGATTTTGTGTACGAAAATGAGAAAGAATTTCCTAGATGTATTCTAGATTAGCACGAATTTCGAGACACGAGTTTACTGGACATACTCAAGCGCCCCAAAATGCATTGCGGCTTATCAGACTGTCCAATGACAGACTGTGAGGCAGACATTTTTAATAATTAACTGTTTATATAATAGGAATGATGGTGAGTGACATTTAGGAACAGTTAAGAGGAAAAACATGGGAGCTCACATATATAGCTGTACTGTAGGAAACATATTTAACAATACCATATTTAATCCTTTTAATTTGCTTGAAAATAATACTAGGAAATATTAAATTGAATAAGGTATGTTTGATTTACATTGGTAATAAACTGTTTTTATTCTAGGCAGTATGCAATAGTTTGAGTTTGTAGTATGCAGTATGTAATTTCAAACATAACCTTACTACCTGTGTGTGCGTGTGTGTGTGTGTGTGTGTGTGTGAGTGTTAATGAAGGAGCATGCCGCCTTGTGCAACACTGTGGCTCATTGATGTATTTTCAGTGTACAACAAAAAGATGAGTAGGAGTTTGTGAATACAAGCCCCTCGACACCCCTCAGAAAATTTGGAAGTGACACTAATTATAAGCTTTAAATTTCATTTTTTTATTAGGCCTATATTTGCATTTTTCACATTGTGTTCATTTTGTATTTGACTGTTTGGAAAACAGAATACTAAAATCAGCCTATAAACAAAAAGGACACAAAGGGAGATAAGAGGTTGTCGAACATCTTCTTAACTTAAAGGGGTGATAGAATGCAAAACTGATTTTACCTTGTCATAGTTGAATAATGACAGTTTAGTGGGTAACTAGGACATACATAGAACCTCTAAATCCCATTGACACCTCTTTCCTCTGCAAATCTCACAATTTGAAACTGCCTCTGAAAACGGGCGAATCTCAACAAGCCCCATAGTTGACGTCAACTATTGCGGCTCCTCCTCATTTGGCTCTAGTCTCTGTGTTTGTCACGCCCCAACATTTGCATAGGCTACACAACTGACCTGAGATCAGTTACTCTTCTGAATCTAGGTCGTGCAGATCTCAGAAATTGTATACATTGTTCATATGCTATTTTACCATTAAATTCACTTCTAAGACTTTTTTATGCGAGAAATCAACTATGTAGAGGTCAAATATGGGCCGTTTTATGAAAATTGATGTCTAATTGCAAATTTTTTTCGACTGTGTGACGGACTTCAGAGGCCGCCCCCCCGGTACTGCCTGTGTGTCTCCCTTCATTAGACCCCCGCCTCCGCTGTGAGCTCCGTTACGGCTGGCAGCCCACAGCACTTCATAGCCACACGAAAGTACCGTTTTGTAGCTAACTCTGACGAACGCTCTGATCAGAGCGCTACAGGGCCTGCAACTCCCCTCTTTCTGCTAGCTAAATGCCCGGTGTATGTGAGTGAAAGCGCAGTCAGCGAGCTTGTTACGCCAGCATTCTCTTACCACAGGTTCCAGTTACTCTTTTAATGTGTTATTATGTGTTGAGTTATTTAAACAAACGATTGGGGAAATAAACGCCGCTTGTCTGTGAGTCTCATTGATAGAGCCTGCGACTGGATGTAGCTCTATCAATGAGACCTAGCTAGCCTCCTCTTAGAATTCCTCTGGAATTCACAAAAATTCATTAACTTGAAATTGGACACCGTTGTTAGCTTTATAAAACATTTAGTTAGATGTTGTATAAGTGGCGTGACGAAATTCAAACTGTAAATATACTCGAATTACGCCGAAAATGAAACTAACTATCCGTGATTTGTAGATACATACAGCTAGGATTGAAGGGACAGTCGCAGCTAACGAAACCCTTACAGCTCACAAATATTCATTAACTTGAAATTGGACACCGTTGTTAGCTTTATAAGACATTTAGGTATAGCTAAGTGGCGTGACATGTGTGTAACATGTGGTAAGAGATTGCTGGTGTAACAAACTCGCTGACCGCGAAGAGAGGAGATGCAGGCCCTGGAGCTCTGTCAGGGCAGCGGCGTTTGGTAGTAGTCCATTAGCTCAAATGGTGACTTTGCGCGGGTATGAGGTGCTGTGGGCTGCAGCAGCCGTGCCCGAGCTCAATCGAGCTCACAGCAGGCCGGGGTCTGTGGAGGAAGTCAGGCCGGGCGGCGAGGCAGCAACACAGGCAGCTGAACTCCGACACACAGTTTTACCAAATTTGCAATTAGCCATCCATTTTCATAAAACGGCCCATATTTGAGCTTTATATAGTTGATTTCTCGCATAAAAAAGTCTCAGAAGTGAATTTGGTAAGGAAACATTGCAGTGTCTGGAATATGAGATTCTGTCGCGTTTCTAATGTGTGTGTATTGGGGATTCACTCAACCAATCAGCACGCGACCTCTAATGCGTGTGTTTGGCGATTCGCTCAACCAATCAGCGTGCGTCTCTACGTGTGTGTACGGGGATAAGGCTCAACCAAGCAGCGCGCAGCTCATCTAAATATTCATGACCATACCATATTTGGAAGAAAAGCTCTTGTTACAAATAGGGCCGAAACACAGGGATGCATAAGGGCCAATAAAATATCAACCAGGCCATTTTCAGCCCAACTAATGTTACATACCCCATTAGGAGACCATATGGAACAGTGTGAAATACCCTATATAATCATTCTATCACCCCTTTAAGTTTTCAATTGTAAAATTGAAACTACAGAGGACTTGATTATAGTGTACTCAGTGATATAGCTACAGTAATGGACTTTTTCTTGTCACTTGATTGCTTTTATTTTATACCGTTTAGTAGGGGTAGGGGGAAAAAAATCGATACAGCATAGTGTTGCAATATTTTCCGTGGCAATACTGAATTGATAGACGCCAAGTATCAATCTATTATTATTTATGTGGTGGTCTGTTTGTCTGCTTGACAATCCCATTTTGCAACAATACAATTGAAGTGAGATGAACAAAGACATTTATCTTTTTAGATGAAACAGATTTTGACAAAGTTTCCTTTTGGGGACATCATTTGAAATTGGGAACATTTAAAGTTGGAAAAAAGGTAATACATTTCAATAGATCGCAGAATATTGCAATATGTTTAAAATCGCATAATATTGTATCGTGACATAAGTATGGTGAAGATATTGTATTGTAAGGCCTCTGGTGATTCCCACCCCTCCTGTTTCATTTTTCATTAACATTTAATCCTCTTGGCCCCCTTGGGAACATCCACCATGGATCTCCAACTCACTCTCCTCTGCGCTAAGGTCTTTACTTCTTGCCACGAGGTCCCCGTCTTGGTCAGTTCATTAAGCATGGACTGCCTCCAGTTGGATTTAGGTCTCCCTAGCTTCCTGTTGCCTTGGGGATTATAGTCCAGAGCTTGTCTTGCTATGTTTCTCGGATCCTTCCTAAGTGTATGACCGATCCATCCCCACTTTCTGGATTTGATTTCAATGTGGATTTGCTCCTGGTTCATGCGTCTCCACAGGTCTACATTTGATATCTTGTTGGGCCACCAAATCCTCAGTATGTATCTGAGACAGTTGTTAATGAACACTTTTAATTTATTGATGATTGATTTGGTGGTTTTCCAGGTTTCACAGCCATATAGAAGGACAGACTTTACATTTGTATTGAAGATTCAGATTTTGGTGGTTCTAGAGAGCTAGGAAGAGAGCCATACAGGTCGGAGTGTTCTAAAGGCATGTCTTACTTTGCTGATGCGCAGCTCGACATCTTTATCAGCTCCTCCATCTGTGCTGATGTTGCTTCCCAGGTATACAAACTTGACCACATCTTCCAAAGATTGCTCCTCGATTGTGATAACGAGACATTCAGGGACAATGCATACAACGGTAAAGTTAATCTCTTTGATGTTTTTTTGCACTTTGATTATCCGATTTATGGGACAATAGCTTAAACCCTAGATATCAGCAGCATAAGCAAACAATAGTAGAATTAAGGAAACCTTCAAAAATGCACATCAGTTTTTAGAGCTAAGTCTACCGTACTCATGACTAGGAATAGAACATGGTTTGTTTTCATGTCGAGTACAAAAATCAATGCTGTTGTCTGTTCTTCCTCAACTCTATCATCAACCTCTATTGGTGTCACATCCGATAAGTGAGGTCACATTTCAGTCACCCAAAATGAACATCAGGGGGATCCTCAGGGAGACGAAGACATGGGGGGGGGGGTGGAAGGTGAGATGAGAGAAAGAGGTAGAGAGGAAGATTTCTGTTATTTTCTCATTGCTCAATCAGCCAGTTATTCTGCCTGTCAAGACACATGTGCATCTATATGACAGATTGTTGCAAGTGTGTGTGCGTGATGAGTTTTCTGCAGTCAACCTGAATCTGTTCTCCAACTCGAATGTCTGTTTGATTCTGTGAACTTGCTTTCTCAGGGAAGACACTTTTTAACTGAATAAATCAAAAAGTGTTTATCATCCCGAAGGAAAAAGAGTGTACTTGTGTGTGTGTGTGTGTGTGTGTGTGTGTGTGTGTGTGTGTGTGTGATTGTAAGTGTTTGAGTCGGTAACAAGTGGAAGAATGCAATTAACTTGCCAGGGCATCTCTGGAGAGATGGCAGCACTCTGCGATTCTTTACCAACATAAATTAAAAGGATCCAGCCTGAGGCAAAGTAAGACACTGACAGCCTCGTAGGCCTGACAGCCTCCACAGCCTTCCCATCAGCCACAGTATTTCTGCTAATCATTAATATGATTTCTGTGTGTTGATGTACCTCCGACTTTTGAAATCGGTTTAACTCTTGTGTTGACATCCCGGATAAAAATCGAAAAAAAAATGTCAATGTTCCTGTTGCTTTTTCAATGTTTTTGTTTCTTTTTTTCCAACTTACACACCAGCTTATTAGTTTAACAATTAGTTTTGGAATTTATGGCCAGTAAACCTCATTTATATGAAATTATACCTATTTTCTGAGGTAAAGCAAGCTGAAATCAGGAATTATTTTTGACTTGAGGAACAGATGTTGAGAGAATGACAGACTGGTGTATGTCAGAGTTTAGTCAGGATACCGTTTTGAAACTATTTCATTTTTTTTTTTTCTCAAAATGCTATAAAATTGAATAAAACACCCAAAATGAAAGGAAAGTAGTGAAGAGCATTTCTATGGAACCATCCATGTCATTTTTGTCCAAATTCATGATATAGAAACTTAGAGACTGGCACTTCTGAAGATTCCAAAACCCATTTAATATTAGGTCACAATCAATAACATCAACTGTTACACTGACATATAGTGCTTATGGAAACTTCTGTGCATTACTCTGTATGGAAGAGGATTAGGGCCACATGTGAGTTTACAGTCAGAATTCTGAGATTAAAGTCAGAATTCAGACCTTTTTTTTTTTTTTTTAACTCTGAGATGATGTGGTGCAATTGTTCTCCTTGTGTAATCCAGAGGCAATTAATGGGGGAAAAACTTTCTTAGCAGTTAGTTTAATCCCCTTAACTACAGTACACTGTGTTTTTAAGCGTTGTTATATGTCTGTGCATTCAGCCTGGTCTAGACAATATGCTGTCTATTTCACAAGTAGGAGCACAACAAGCTGTTTATGAGATCTTGGGGGAAATGTGATGCTGCAATATGACAGACCTTACAGATAAGCCTCCCTCCATAAACAATGCAAACAAGAGAGAGCTGGGTCCACAGCCTACAGGCGTTTACAGTCTTATTGACACAGAGCCGTGCGCAGCCATATTTAATAGAAGTTTTTACAGAAAGATGGCTATTCTAGAACTGGATTTATTGCTATTGTTATTGTTTTGACTAGGTGCCTCCCATGTCCTTTTATGGGACTTATAAGCAAGTTTCCATGCACTAATGATGTGAAATAATTTCCATTCTCTCATGTATACATTCATTTAACTAGAGTTAGTAATGATCATTTTCATCATGGTCTCACGGCAGTTCGTGAAATGGTCACGTTATTTTTAATCTATTGATTCGTGTACACGGACACGTTTATTTCGTGGTGGTCAGCACGTAATGGGAAGCATCTGTACGGAGGTTGGGTTTAGGAAAAGAAGAACGGGGAAACGTAATGGGAAGCATTAAATTAAGTTAAGTTACGTTAAGTTAAAGTCACACGTGGGAGAGAATCTGCGGTCTCTGGGGGACGCGGGACAACAATGGGACTGTTGGGAGGGTTGAGTTTAGGAAAAGAACAACAGGGAAAGTTAACGTCACACGTGGGACACGATCCCCCGATCTCCGCAGTGAAAGTCCTGTGTTGTTTGACCCATCCACGACCCCATCCAACCTCCCTGCGCGGATTTTCCGCCTTTCATACTACTGGCTACCGTAGTCGTGCTGTGATCACGAAAGATGCTTCCCATTGAAATACATTATTTTAACATACACCGCTGACCACCACAAAATAAACGAGATAAACGTGTCCATGTTACGAATCAATAGATTCAATTACGTGACCATTTCACGAACTGCCCTGAGACTGGGTTGTCATTTTTGACAGGAAAAAAAGCATACGTTCTTTGGTTCCAGCTTTTCAAATATGAAGATTTGTTGCTTTTCTCTGTTTTATATATGATAAAAAACGTATGGTAAATCAAGTCTTGGACTGTTGGTCAGACAAAACAAGACATTTCAAGATCTCACCTTGGCCTCTGTGAAAATGGTGATGGGATTTTTTCACAATTATTCACTATATTAAATTAAAATGTAAATATAATTCACATTCAACAAAATTGTAGTTTAATTTGTCCATGCATCTATAGATCTGTCACATTATATAGTCTGTTCGACATACTTTCTCAATGACTTAGCCATGACTTAAAGATTTTTAGATGTTAGTCTTAGAAAATGTTGATAATGTCCCAATAATTAATTCAGTAAAGTTTACTCAAACAAGACAGCTGCATCCTCAACAATGTTGACAAAAAGAGAAAGGCAGCATTACTTTGTGTGATTCTACTTTAAACTAAAAGCAAAAAAAAGCAAAATATGAAGCCACAAATGGCTGGAAGATGTAAAAAATTTGGTCTGTCTATT
This sequence comes from Perca fluviatilis, assembly GCF_010015445.1. Taxonomy (NCBI): domain Eukaryota; kingdom Metazoa; phylum Chordata; class Actinopteri; order Perciformes; family Percidae; genus Perca; species Perca fluviatilis. The sequence continues at coordinate 4,253,578 of NC_053118.1, read as the reverse complement.
CTGCAGCTAAGCCACAACACGTGCAGTACTACTCCAATGATCACTACAGTTTATAGCAGATCTTTTTACTGAAGTTGTGAAAAATCGGACATAGACAGACATAATACCAACATAATTAAGAGGGCAACAATCCAGATCGTTGATCAGGCAGTTAATCAGGCATTGAGTCCTCCTTAACGTTCCTAAATAACGTGGATGTGTGGATGGTTCCATACAACACTCTTCACAAGTAAAAAAACATGATCAGTATACTACTTGCATTGAATATGGGTGTTTTATTCAATTTGATAGCATTTGGGGAAAAAAATGATAAAAGAATGTTGAAAAAAGTGGCAAAAATGTCAGGAAAAAGCTTTTATAAAGTAGGGGGAAAACAACAAAAAGGTCAAAAAGTGCCAGGAAAAATCGACAAAAAAAACATCTGAAAAAACGACGAAAGTGTCGAAAAATACGACTAAAAAGTTTTCATTTGTGTCAAGTCCCTACTGACCTACTGATTACTCTGAACTGACCCTTTTACGAAATAATTTTTTTAAAAATCCATGTCAGATTATGTTGGGGTGTTTTCGCTAGAGTGTAAAAATATGCACAAAGTAAATGTACGCTGTACACAGAACAAACAGTAAACATGTCAACAAACTCTTTCTCATTTTGTCCATTAGATAGGCTTGCATAATGAAATGTTTAAACCTTTGCAGTAGAACGCACTGAAGCTGTTGCCAAAAGCACTTATCACATTATCATCAAGCAGCGGATTTTTGAGGATGAAAAGGAATACCTCCGGTGACTAAAGCTAATCCAGAGCAGATAATGTCTGTGTGTAAATGTTGCATTTGTTCCAAAAAAAACGGAAAGGGTATCAAAATTACCTAATCATCAAGGAATAAAATTTGGCAGCAGTACACACAGTGAGCATGGGTGAGACTAATTTACTAAACATACCCTCCAGTCTCATAATTATATGTAATTTTACCGGCATAATTAACTAATTTAATTACTACTCCTCAAGAGCATCAATTATTGATATTACAGAGCATTCAGATGGCAGGCAGAGCACTCGATGTGGTGCACATTCAGAGGGTGGTAAACACATGCTGGCTCTCCAAGTCTTGGCCAGCTTCCTGCTAGCGCTCAGTGAAGGGGTGAGAGAGGTAGAAACAGACAGAGGGAGTGAGAGAGCGACAGAAGAGGAAAATAAATAGCGTGCTTGTGTGCGTGTGAAAGGAAAAAAAAAAAAAGAGAGAGAGAGAGAGAGAGAGAGAGAGAGAGAGTGCCATCACATATGTCCAGCGTTCCTTCACACAGTTAATTAGAGCTTTGTGTCTGCCTCGTGATGGATTTCAGAGGTGGACAAATCAAGATCTTTGCCCTTGGATGGCCGGATGTCAGCCCAGACGTGATCATTCAGGCTACTGCGTGTGTGAGAAAAAAAGGTTGAAGTCTATGCTTTGATATACATGTCATTAAACTACAAAACATCAGAGCCTCTATGAATCACTGCCTTTATGTTTTAATCAAATCATACAGAGTTAACCCTTTTTGGAAACTATCCCGGCTCCTGATATATAGTAGATTTTGTTGTCCAATATTTATCCTAAATGGAACAACAAAATATCAAATTGGGTGCTTGTATTAGTAGGCAATAGGCAATAGGCACTGTGTCTATTTTTAATTTTCATAATCCAGCCTGCTTGCCTCTCTATGTAAAGTGAATGCAGGTGTGGATTTTGACCAAACACCACTTCCAAACAGTCATAACAGGCAATGTTTAATATTTTACATTCTTGGCAGTTTACATGTGTAATATCCATATTCAAATGACATCATCACTGTCTGCTAATGATTTAAGTTCGTGGAAACAAACACCCAGTATCTGCATGCTGCTGATGTGACCGTTGCCACGCTGCAGAATAACAGAGTAAACGCTCAGCAGGCTTTACTGTACTGTAACACACACACACACACACACACACACACACACACACACACACACACACACACACACACACACACACACACACACACACACACACAAACAGCTCTGTGCATCTGTCCTGCAATAATGTTCAATTCAATCACTTTTGGTGTATGCAGAAGATGAATGACCCTCAGCTGATGAGGCCGATGTGAAGTATCATCAAAGATCACAGTCTCTCTCTTTTAGCTCTAGCAGGTTGTCATGCAGTAAAATTTTAACCATCAGGAAATCAGGAAACAAGAAAAGTTGCACACACCCACGCACGCACGCACACAGTTGGGGGAGAACATATATATTATACTATACACGTATATTTTACACATAATGTGTTACAGTAAGCAGCTAATAACTGAGCTGCACATGTGTTAAAATATTTGAAGTGTTACAGCATTTTTCACTGTAGTGATGCCATCACCCTCACCATGGCCTTGCATTACCACCCACATTTCATCCATTAGTACCCTTTAAGACCTGCAGTGCACAGCATTCAGCAGCAGTGCTTCGAAATGCTGCACAACTTCTGAAAAAAATACTGAGCTTACAATACTTGCCTTTCAGCTAAAGGTTGGAACAGAGAAGAAACAAACCTACAATGTAAAATTTAGAATGCAATGCTCATAATTCAAACAATAACTTGTGTATCTTGAAACTGTTAAAACTGTGTTTACTACAGGATATCAAATGCAGTCTATGTGTTAGTCCATCGCTCAATACTTTCTGACTGTGGCTCTCAGTTACTAGCTCATTTGTTCCTACTGATAATAATATAATAATAATAATCAATATTATTTGCACAACACTTTCCGAAACAGTTGCAAAGTGCATTTTATAATCAAGATAAAAGCACAATAAATAATAAATTAATAATAATATTATATTATATAATAATAATAATAATATAAAATAATAAATTAAATATATTCAGTCAAATAAAAGTGCAGATAATGAAAAAGAACGAAATATCCAACAACAAAATAAGATAAAAAAAAAGAATGAAATCCACAAGAGAACACATAAACATATGAAATAGAAAAGAAACATAGGGGAAACAGAGATACTGAAGATGCAAAAATGGGTCACTAATATGTACTTTTATTTAAAAAAAAGGCTAAATAATTTCCTAAAACAGTTGTTCACCAGACTTTTTAGCAAAAGTAGCTAAAACAGGAGGAAATAGTTCATGTTGTGTGTGTTGTGTGTGTGTGTGTGTGTGTGTGTGTGTGTGTGTGTGTGTGTGTGTGTGTGTTCACGGTAATGAAGGAACATGTTACCCAGTGCAACAGTGTGGCTCACTGATGTCTTTTTGGACCATAATGGAGCTCTATGGCACAGAGGAATACGATATACTGTATAAGGCTTTGAATTCGCACACAATACCTGTTCAGTCAGACAACTCCCGTTTGAAATGTTTATTATAACAGCAGAACATTGTGTGTAGGCTACGCAGTGCAGCTTGAGTTGGCTGCCTGAACTAGCTCGCAGGCGTCGCCACATTTAGTAGCATCAATATTCATTGTTGCTTTGGGTCTTTTCATGGGATTTGTTGACATTAAAAAAAGATATGGAAGAGGAAAGAGGAAAAGTCAATCATTAGAGGAATGCTTGAAAAAATAAATCTACTCTTTTGGAGCAGATATGTTTAGTGCTGTCCTCTTGTGACCACTTGGATACATTCTTGCAGCCTGACCCCCAGGTTGGGAACCATTGGGTTAACATAATGTGAATGAAGAGACTATTCAGTAGTCTTAATTTGCAAATGTTACTGCACAGACAGTTCTATTCAACCATGTCAGAGTGGTTCAGGCTGGTCCCAAGTGAGCTGGCTGGCCTGTACTTGAAGTGGTGAGGCGAGGCACACTGAGCACTGGGGTGAAAATTAAGTGTCTGACATCACAAAATAGGTGTGCGTGCCCGTGTGTATCACCATGTTTGTGTTTTAGAAAAAGAGAATGACACAAGTCAGAGGGAAAGTGTTTCCAGGATGTGTACCCATGTGTGTCATTTGCACTGTATGTCGGTTCACATGTGCATGTGAGTGATCATGTTTTGTATGCACAACAATATACTGCATACACTCATTTGTGTGTGTGTGTGTGTGTGTGTGCGTGCCGACATATGTGTTTGCGCACATATGACTATAAGTGTGTGTGTGTGTGTGTGTGTGTGTGTGTGTGTGAGTGCCCTGAACATCTCCTCTGTGCTCCTCTCTAATTATATTCATAACAGCAATCTGAATGTGCAGGGCCCATGATGAATGTGCCACCCAAGTGTGACTTGCTCCTAATAGGATTCTGGGATACGCCAGCAGTCGACAACAGGGGCCCTGAGTGGCAGACAACGCCTCGGTGTCACACACACACACGCACACACACACACACACACACACACACACACACACACACACACACACACACACACACACACACACACACACACACACACAGAAAAACATGGACTTGTACTGCACACAACATAATCACATACACACAGTATGAAAAGTTCACATGATTGTGTTTTCTTTTCACTTTTTCTTTCTCACTCACCCCCTTCATTATCCTCCACTCCCTATGAATTTGTAGTCAATCTCACCTACACAGCATAGGCGTTGCCAGGGTCGGGTTTACGGGTCGGGTTTAGGGCTTAAGCCCTAGTTTTTATCACACATGGCATTGTTTGCACTAAACCGAGGTCTCAGGTCATAGTTTCGTAGGAACCAATATGTTTTAAACAGAATGGTCACTGTTTGGTTTTTAGTAGTTTCAATTATATACTGTGTGAAAACTTTTTTTCTTTTTTGCAAAAAGAAAAAAGACAATTTCACAATTAAAAGACAAAAATAACCAAGGGATGATTATATAGACACTACAAAAAGTTGCAGTTACAAAGTCACATTTTAACTGACTTGAACTGAAGATGAATACATTTACAACTGGTTAAAAAATGTGATAAAAGGCTGGCACACTTCTCTTTCCTTGGACCCATGAATAGCAAATCTCATCTTCTCAAAGTTCAAGAACCTCAAAGTATGCCTGATCCAGTGTTAAGAGTGTTGGCGGGAGGCTTCCTTCCTTCCTAATTCAACAGGATGAATGTTCTTCCTGGAAGAGAAGTGTATGCAATACATTTGGATTGGCTGTTTGGTGGAGGGTTATCTTCAGATTGAGTACCCAAAAAAAGCTGTAAAGGAGGTTGGATTTAATAAGTTTTCCAAAAATCTTAGTAAAAACACTGAAAATGGAACTCCAGAAACCCGAGAGCTTGGGACAGAATCGAAATGTGTGAGCTAATGTGGCTGGTAAGTACCGACGTCTATTACATGAGGCAACCACTGATGAATACATCTTTGACAGCCATGATTTAGACAAATGGAGCCTATGCACTATTTTCAATTGAATAAGGCCGCGTATACTGTGGGGTTTTCTTGCTCCAGATAACAGGACGGTTAGGTTGCTGTATTCTCGCAAGTGATTGGTTGCTGGGTGACAGTTTTCCGTGGATGTTCTATTGCATGCTATTTTGCTGTGCTTAGCAGACTGGGCGTAAACAACTGTTTAAATTGCATGCTATTTTGCTGTCTTCTTATCCCTGTTTTTTTTTTCTTTGTCTTGCATTGTGAGTGCACTCTAAGAAATATCTGTGTATAAACAGTTCTATGTCTGTGTTTTTTAACAGAAATTGTCCATAGAACGTGATACACGGATGCATTTTTGTTCTTCACATTTCAAATTGCATAACTTGGGCTCCAACAGCTTTTGTCAGCCACGGCGGTTGGTTTGAGAGGTTAAAGAAGTCCACGTCGTAACTTTTGTTGACATTTGTAAAAATAAACCCTTTTCCAATGTTTATTGGCACTTTTATTGACGTTTTTGTCGGTTTTTTGTAACCTTTTTGACACATTTTCCAATGTTTTTGAAGTTTTTTTTCGACGTTTTCAGAAGTTTACTAACTGAGCAGTTTTGTATGAGAGAATTTTATATAAAGGCCTAACAGAAAATGTTCTGTATTTTAACTGTAGCTGCACAATCACGGGGCAAAGTCTGGGCAATGAGCTGCTGAACTTTTTGTGTTATTTTACAGATTTATTTCTAAGAGTGTGTGTGTGCGTGTGGTGATAAGCACTCTGGAACCTTCCCCTTACTACTTATATATATATATATAATAGATCATGTCTCTGACTGAACTAAGGGAAGGATTTGTAAGTCCAGCTACTCTTTTTTTTGTTGCTAAGGAGTCCAGGTTTGGTGTGCCTTTAGGTTATGCTCCATGTTCCAAGTAGCAGCCCTGCTATAAATACCAGCTTTGTGGAGCTTTCAAAGTTCAGTATTTGTTGAGACTGTGTCACAGTGGTGTTGGTTCAATAAGGTGGTCACTTTTAAGGCTTCAGTTTTGTAATGTTTAGTGTGTGTCTGCTGGTGGGCTGTAACTTGTGGTCTTTTTGTAAAAGCTTTTTGACTGTTTGGTATACAAAATTCTGTCATTTTTTAACAATAGTCCTCATGTCACATTCAATATGTGTACATTGCTTGTGATTGATGCCAAATACTTAGTCTATTTTGAACTTTGAAGTCATTATTTGTCTCATGTTTCTTAACCAATTATTGATTGTATGGCCTCTATTGAGCTTTCTCCTGTCAGGCAAACTCTCTTCTCGCCTCATTATTTACCTATGTGATATTTAAATAGAAAACTCAGCTAAATGCTTAAAGGCACAGTCCAAGTTCAGTTGATTTGCCATGTGTACTATTCAACTTGTAAAAACGGTTGTATATAGCCTTTTGGTTCTCTGTAGCCCCTTGAAAAGCATTGTGAAGTCTTAACCCTGACAATGTCATTAAGATCATACTAATTTAGGCTCAGAGTCTACATAACTGTCTTTTAAATTGGAGGCATGGAGTCTAAAAGATGTAGACATTTACCCGATGAAAGGCTCTAATGGAGAGACAATTTTTAAGTTGCATTAAGGGAAATGTAGACTCAGGTGTTTTTGGAGCTTGACCCATTCTTGGGAGAAAAAGTCAGGACATCTCAATCTCTGCTGCTTCAATTTTGACCATTCTTTTTTTAAATGGTGTCTTCCCACTGCCCCGACTGTATTGAAGTGCAGAATACTTCTGCCATGCGCTTTGCATTAAAAGCACTTCGTTATTCAAGAATATTACCATATCCATTACCATTTAGGAATATTATGTTGTCCCTAAAGGTTGTATTCCATATGCCTCTAAAGCATCTGTCTAATACTCTGCATATATTGTGCTTCATACTTGATTACCATAAGAAAGAGCTATGTGTTTTCTACCTTCAGGTTCAATTAGGAACCTGCACCCATTCAGGTACGTGGAGATGAGATCTGAGACTTGGAGTGGATGTATGGGATAAGACATATAGTCAAAGGCCTTTCCTTTGGGACGCCATTACCATGGTGAGGTGGCACAGGAGGCCCTTACTCACAAACACAACACACCGCATCCATCCGTCAAAGTGTCAGCCTGGTTTTTTCTCTCCTGCCTCCCAAGAAATCCATTGTGAGGAAGCAGAATCCTGCTAGTGTATATATAACATATATCCATCCTGTCCTGTGACTGACATCAAAGCCATGGCTGTTTTATGTGTTGGACGTCTTGGTTGGTCCCAGATGAGCGGGGGGGGGGCAACAGCATCAGCAGCACACACATACACACACACACACACACACACACACATAGATGCATACATGGACATGCAGGCAGGCAGGAAGGCAGACAGGCAGGCAGGGTACTGGACAGCCTATCAGGCCCCCACAGGCCCCCAGCAGGCCCCTCAACAGGGCTCTGATGGGCTGTGGCATTGATAGACCATCTGTAACTGTGTCACGTTGGATTACGCTGAGCGAGAGAGAAACACAAAAGGGGGACGAAGAAGAAGAGAGGAGGGAGGGAAGAGTAGAGAGGAGGGGGAGACCGAGAGATCAAACCCTCTCCTCCTCCAAGAGAGCCTCTTTCTGTCTTTCTCTCAGAGACAGGTCCTTATCCTGGAAGAAAAGACTTAATCCCTAACCCCCCCCCAATTTACCCCCTCCCTCCTCTCCTTCCTAGTCGTTCTTGCGCTGCCCCTGTGTCTCTCTCTCTCTCTCTCTCTGCTGCTGAGGGACAGTAGTGTCTCAGCTGTAAGGCTTTGTGTCCCTCCTGGGAACCTGCCTAGGAGATTGATCTGCGCAACGTGAGGAGCACAAAGACCTTGGGGTTTACGCGCCACAGAGCCAGCCATGTATCAAGATGTATCCGGCGTGGGAGTAGCCATACCTGTCTTATCGCATCACGACTAAACGGACAGATGATGGAAGGAAGAAGAAGCGCAGAGGGAGGAGAGGAGAGGGGGTTGGATGGGGTTGCGCTGCTTGTATTTGACAAAAATTGCAGGGAAAAGAGAATTAATTCATGTTGTGTTGTTGTGTTTTAATCTTTAGGCAAATCATTCTTTATTTTCATCCTTGTTTGTCATTTTCTTACAAAATAGGTGTTCTGAAAGTTCTTGATTTTCTTGTTGTACTCTTGTGCCAGCAAATATAAAAGAAAAGGGCATGATCAACACATATTTCCTGATATATAGAATGTACATCACCAAATACAGATTATTGCATTCCATTACACATAAAATAGGCCTCTGATTGGATGCCTAGATAAATATTTTAACTGTTGTGTTTGGCAGTAATACATAACTGTCAACCAAGGATACAGGGGGTATAGATAAGTCTCACAAATGTTGCCAGCGATCATAATCATAATCCACACATCAACAACATTTTCTCCTAAACACATTTAGCAATTCAAATTAGCAGCGTCATTAGTAGCACATAAACACATTTTATAGGGCTGTCACAACTATAGTTACTGGTTACTATGCAGATTCAAGGGGTACTTGATACTGGTATTTCACTTTCACAAGTGTTTTCTGATCTTGATATTTGGACATTGTTTCATCTCCATCTCCAACTTATTCCACAAATGCACCCCATTAACTGTTAGGCTAAAACTTTTCAAAGTTGTACTATGTTTCTGCATCCTAAAGTTTAAATCATCACGTAATTCATAACCACCAGTACGTTCTTGGAACCTTCCTTGTATTTGGCTTGGTAACAATTTGTGCCTTGCTTTATATAGCATCTGTATCGATTGGAACTCAACAATGTCATAAAACTTCATGATCTTAGATTTTAAAAATAATGAGTTTGTGTGGTCCAAAAACCCAACTTTATGAATTAGTCGGATAGCTCTTTTTTGCTCCATTACTATTGGTTTTAATGTGCTTTTATAAGTACTACCCCATACCACAGAACAATAATGTAAATAGGGCAAGATTAGAGAACAGTATAAAGTATGTAGAGCTTTGATGTTTAAAATATGCTTTACTTTTGCAATTACTGCAATGCTTCTTGATATTTTAGTGATTAAGTATTTAATATGAGAGTGCCAAGTAATTTTATCATCTATGATAACTCCTAGAAATTTGATTTCATGCACCAGCTCTATACTATAACAACACCCTCTATCGCAATTGCTTCCTGAGCATTGGAATTACCGTTTCCAAATATCATCATTTTGCTTTTACTCAGATTTAATGATAATTTATTTTGTTTGAACCACTTATTAACACGTTTGAGTTCCAAGCTTACAATTTGACACAGTTGTTGTAAATCGTTTCCAAATGCCAAAATATTTGTATCGTCTGCAAACAAAATAAATCTAAGTATTTGAGATGTTTTACAAATATCGTTTATATACATGTTAAACAATTTTGGACCCAAAATGGAACCTTGAGGTAAGCCACACACCATTTCTTGATAACTTGACTGATAATCTCCTATTGTCACATATTGTTTTCTGTTTTTTAAATAACTAGTAACCCACTGTAGTGCTACCCCTCTAATCCCATACCGTTCTAGCTTATTAATTAAAATATCATAATTTATTGTGTCAAATGCCTTACTTAGGACAATAAATAACCCTATTGCAAATTTCTTGTTGTCTACAGCATTATTCATTTCATCAATTATATCAAAGAGTGCATGTGAAGTTGAACAATTATTCCTAAAACCGTACTGGTTATCTACGAGTAATTTATTTCTTTCAATAAAGCTATCAAGTCTAGAAGAGAAAACCTTCTCTAAGATTTTTGAAAATTGTGGTAAAAAGGAAACAGGTCTATAGTTAGTAAAGAGATGCTTATCTCCTGCCTTAAACAGAGGAATCACTTTAGCTACTTTCATACTATCAGGAAATTGGCCAGTTTGCAATGATAAGTTGCAAATGAATGTTAACGGCTTACAGATACTTTCAATAACACATTTTAAGGTCTTCATATCCATATCATAATAATCTGTCGAGGTTTTACTTTTACACCCTCTAACAATGTCCAATATCTCGTTTTCCTCCACAGGTTTAAGAAACAACGTATTCGGATTTGTGTCTATTAACTTGCACTTATAGCTTCCAACAGTTGCAATATTTGCAGCAAGGTTCGGGCCAACATCTACAAAGAATTTGTTAAATGTGTTGACTATAGTCTTCCTATTATTTATAGTTTTGTCTTCATCTCTGAAGTATTGTGGGTAATTGATCCTTCTAGGTTTATTTCTAATTAAACTATTTAAAATATTCAATAAACCTTTACTATTATTCTTATTGCTATCTAACCATTTGTTGTAATAATCCTGTTTACATATTTTTATAATTTTTATATTTATCCTCCGCTTCTTTTGTTCTATCTTTTATAAATTTTTTGTAAAGTAAATTTTTTTTCTTGCAAGCATTCAGTAATCCCTTAGACATCCATTTGTTTTCTTTGTACTTTCTTTTTTTACAACATTTTTTTATTGGGCAGTTGTTATCATAAACTTTTTGAAATACTCGCACAAACTCATCATATGCCTTGTTAGAGTCATTCTGTCTATATATGATACTCCAATCTTGCATTAATAAATCCTTTTTAAATACATCAATAGTTTTCTCTGTTTTTACCCTACTAAACCAATGCATGAAATCCTCTTCATTTTTTTGATATTCATTTTTATTTAATACAAAAACAAAAACTGGGAGGTGATCAGTGATATCATTTATCATTAATCTGCTGACTGTATTACTTTCTATTTCATTGGAAAAAATATGATCAATTAATGTAGCACTATGGTTTGTAATTCTACTGGGTTTAGTTATTAGAGGAAACAAACCTATACTAAATAGAGTATTAATAAATTCGTTTTATTTGGGTTTAGCAGATCAATGTTAAGATCACCCCCAACAAACATGAGTTTCTGATTTGAGTGTGAAAAGTGCTCCTCCATCCAATTATTAAACACATCTATGTTGGACCCTGGTGTTCTATAAATACAACTTACAATTATATTTTTCTTTTTTGTCCTTACAATTTCAATAGTGAGACATTCAAGTATATCATCCACCACCATAGTCATATTTTCAATCATTTTATAACCATATTTTAAGTCTACAAACATTGCTACGCCCCCACCATACTTATTCATTCTGTTCTGACTTATAAACTCATAACCTTCAATACTAAAATCCATTTCTCTCTCATTATGTATCCATGTTTCTGTTATTAGAATCACACTGAATGGATTTAGAAACGATTTTAAGTAGCTCTTAATGTTGTCAAAGTTTACATAAAGGCTTCTACTATTGAAGTGGATTACTGAGAATGTATTAACATTTTTGAAATTTCCATTGTAATAGATCCTCTGTATAATATTGACAGTCATTAACAGATCTCGTAAAGAAGTTATTTTCAGGGTCGATGTCAATCTCAGTGTTCTGTAAATCATATTGTGAGTATGCAAAATCCATATTGTTTGATTCCTTAATTTTCCTTAAAGAGAGTTCAAAGTCCAAAGTTCCTGTAGTAGATTTGTTAGTGGCCATGTGAAAAGAAGTGATTCAACATACCAGAATTATGCCGAATATCCTGATGTTTACACTGGGTTTGGTGTGCTGGTGCGCGGATGAACTATTAGCTTGTCATAACGCAAGAAGGCAATATCGCCCCTTTCTCTTGCGGCTCTCAACTCTGGCATCAATTCTCTTCGCTTCCTTTTAACTCTGTCCGTATAGTCCTCATTTATGTAAATTTTGCTTCCTTTGAGACGTTTTGCGCACTGTAAAATAGTTTCACGATCCTTCCAGCGCCGTAGCATGACAATGATGGGTCTCGGCCGGTCCCTCCCGCCGTCGGGTTTCCCTATACGGTGCACCCGTTCCACCTCCACCGTGTGCTGCAGCTGGAGCTTCTCCGTCAACAGAAGTTTCACTTTTTCCTCCGCGTCGGCCCAGGTCTCCCCCGCCGATTCCATCACTCCCTCGAATACTAAGTTGTTTCTGCGGCTCTGCCCCTCCAGGTACTCCAGTTTATCGGTGATGGTGAGCAAACTGTCGCAAACTTTATAGACGTCAGATTGCAATATATCACTTTGTTTGGACAATTTTGTATTCTCTTCCTTCAGATTGTCCACCTCACCTTGTGTGAACTGTAGGCTTGTTTTAAGTTCTTGAATGTCCTTTAATATTGCATCCGTTCGGGTGTTTGTAGTTTCCACAATCATTTTTATGAATCCTTTAAAGTTCTCCTGTTGTTGTTGGAGTAGTTCCTTGAACATATCCTTTTGTTGATCCATTAGCCCCCTGACTCGACTGAGGCTAACGTACTCCTCGTCCGTCACCAAATCTACCTGCTGCTTAGTCTCTGTTTTTGACTGTTTCGGCATTTTGCTCTCCTCTCTCGACTGCACAGCAAAGTTGAATCGCCAAACGTGGCGATTCAATACTGCACACACACTCCCGTGCACTCCACCTGTCAGGAAGCAGACTTTCATGTAATCTTTTAGCAAGATTACATAATTTATCTGAGCCTTCCAAACCTGTTACAACTCACTGTTGGAATGTTTGATTTATGATGTGACAACATGGACTGTCAACAGGACACAGGAAACGACCAGCAGTCTCCTGTGTACGTTTTGTTGACCTTCCATCCGCCCTGACCTTACCTCCTCCTTTGCTCCTGTCATAATTCCTTCAGCCGCTTTGTCACTTGAACGTAAACATATGTCGTTTTGGGGCACTTGCTAAAACCTCTGGTGAGGACAGTCTCAGTATTGCTGCTTTTGCTTAAGTAAATTAATCTTCCACCGCTTAAAGGTCAGTCCTTCCAGAAAAAGTTTTTTTGTGATTGTTGCGGGCAAAAATCATTGATTATGCGGCAAGTTTTCTTAAAAAATGCGATGGGATATGCGGGATATTCATGCAATTTTATGCCCTCAAATTGCGGGAACTTGCAAAAACTGCGGTTTGATGAAAAAGAGAAAAAAAAGTGATTCCCCCAACACCCTGCTTTTCGATGATGTTCACGTCGCGTAATTACGTCACTTCATAACGTTCCCATGGTAACAGGGGAAAATGGCTGCTCTTGTGTGAAGTAAACGCAACATTTTTCAACTTTCTGCTAAGATATATGTGACTTTTTTGCAACGAAAATGCAGGGATTATGAAATCATGCAAGCCCCACATATTTTGCGTGGAAATCGGCAATTTATGCGGCGAAAGTGCGGCATATTTGAAAAAATGCGGCCCCCGCATAAATATGCGGACTTTGGCTGATTATGCACTGAATTATGCGATAATCATAATCACATTTTTCTGGAGGGACTGAAAGGTGCTGTAGGTAGGATTGTGAAGATCCAAGACTTAGCCAAAAAAGTTGAACATCGACATTGAATGAATGCGTGTGCATGAGCAGTGATTGACACACAGTTAGACACCCCCTCTGGCCGTGATTGGTGCATCTGAACAGGGAGCGGTGGATTTTACATGCTGTAGGTGGTGCCAGAGGAGGCAGATTTTGTTTTTTTAATGACCTGCTTCATGTAGTTCTACTAGAACACAGGGTCAGTTTCAGCAAATATGACAGAAAGTTAAGTTTTATAAATCTTACCTACTGCACCTTTAACAGTACAGTCTGAGACACATATAGACATTTGAAGTGAATTTAACACGTCAGAAACTATTGATTCACAAGTTTCATTCGTTAAAATTGTACAGTGCCATTCACAGAGGCCTTAAAACTGGTCTTAACTCTTTAACACACACACACACACACACACACACACACACACACACACACACACACACACACACACACACACACACACACACACTTTAAAGATAGTCTGCCTCAATTAAAACAAATATAATATTTCTGACCTTTGGACCATTGCAAGATATTTTAAAAACGTTTTGTAAGGTTTTACTGCACGTTTGGCCTGATCTCAAGATTGGGAGATTTTCTTGGTATCAGTTGTATACGACTGCTGTACATTGTACCTGGATTATTTTTCACAACTGAACAGATAAGCGTCATATAGCTTGAAAACTCATTGGTAAAATCTTTTTCGGACTTACTCCTATTTTCCACCGGGGACGTCCCCCGCGAGCAATCGCTGCCGTATCTATAAAGTGTCTTGAGATAACTCTTGTTATGATTTGATACTATAAATAAAATTGAATTCAATTCAATTAATAAAAACGTGATTGTTCTAGAAAGTACTTGTAGAGACAATATAATCTGCGAGTCGGGCAGCAAGACGCTGTACTTCTGAGATGCTCCTGTTGTGCTATGGCACGTGTTGGAGGACGGAACAAAACCATGGCTCAGCCAGAACGCAGCACAGTGGAAAATCTGAGTTAGTCTCATAGTAAAGGCCTATCTATATGGCTAGTTTTGGAATAAACTAAAAATAAAATAAAGTATTGTCTACTTCAGTTGGTTTGCACCCTGACTGGAGCACCTTGGCTGTAAATCTATGTGCTGTCTGACCAGGCTATGTGCTGCAGCTCGCCCACACACTGTGAAAAATAATAAGCACCCCGAGGCTCTGCCAAGGCCTCTCAGCCTTGTGATAGATGGCATTCCTTTTTCTCTATTTCTGCTATTTCCTCTATCACACATGCACACACTGCAGTGAGATCCAGTCTCTGGCTTCACTGTGTGCTGATGTATCTAAGAATCCTATTTTGCTGTTCTATTGTGTGAGTGGAGATAGAGGCCCATCACTGAGAGCGCAAGGTCACTAAACACATCAGCACAAAGAGCCCTATCGCCCGCTCTCTGTCCGTGGCTGAAAGTGTGTGCTCTCTCTCTATCTATATATCTCCCCCACACACACACACACACACACACACACACACACACACACATACACACACTCTATCTCTGCCGCATTCACTCTCTCTTATTCATTCACTCTACCATCCATGAGCAGACAGCTCCTTGAATGTCCTGACCTCAAACAAGCTGAAATAGCCACAATAGCCTCCCTGACTACAAAATATCAGGCCACGCAATCTGGACTGAGTGACTAAGAGCTTCTATTTATCAGGATGTGAAGAGTGTAGAGAGCTGATCCCATTGTTAGATTGTGAGTGTGGACTATGCGGTTATGAAAGGAGACTGCATGGAAACAACATGGAATAAAACTTCATCATTAATGCCTCACCCTTCAAAAGGTGATGCGATAGAACGAATCACCTATTACAGTTTTTTTTCGATTGCTAAACGACAGTGGGCACAACTGAAGCCACGGGCAAAACTCTAACTCCAGTCTGCACAGCAGCAGTTCATGTGGACCAAACTCTAGTTAGGTTTTCATTGCTTGAACAC
The DNA here is from genome assembly GCF_010015445.1 of Perca fluviatilis. Taxonomy (NCBI): domain Eukaryota; kingdom Metazoa; phylum Chordata; class Actinopteri; order Perciformes; family Percidae; genus Perca; species Perca fluviatilis. The sequence goes on along the minus strand of NC_053118.1, from coordinate 4,237,902 downwards.
AGTTTTCAAAACCACAACGTGCACAACACTGTGGATTTACAGCACTTTGTTCAAATGCTAACACACTGCTGTCAAAACTAACCACGTTAACCACGCATTCAAAACAGTACGGATTTCAGCCTAGTGCATTTCAAACACTGATGATTGCAATTTTAGCTGAAAGCCTAAGCAGGTGTCTTGTTGTAGACTAGTTAGTGAACAGTATTTAAATAGAGAAAGCTCAGAAAGCCTTTTTTTGTATACACACATCAAATAAGAATGAAACATTTATACACTGTACCGTTTGACAGAAACAGTGAACAGGTAAAAGAAAAAAGATACCAATATGTCCAGGTAAGATGTTTGTGGTTATATACACAGCTATAAAAAAAAAAGTGAAAAACACTATATCTTTACAATACAGTTTTTTCCGATTGCTAAACGACAGTGGGCACAACTGGAGTCACATGTGCAAAACTCAAACTACAGTCTGCACTACCAACAGTCACCTGAGCTAAACAGTTCACATCAGCTGCAAAACTCATTCAAAGCAACACAACTCTTAACACATGTCTCAAAACAGGCTCAGTGCAGCCAAACACTATGCACAATCCTCACTGAGACAACACACTGTCACTCAGAACACACCAGGGGTAAAACACTGGCGTAAAACACCCATACAGAAATTACAAACTTTTTCATCTTTACAGTTTGAACAATTTGAGTGACTTGACACTACTCAACAGTTTATTTAAGGAAAAAAATATAGATTGTATAGCCTACTGATTTTTTCCATAAGGTAAACAAGAAGGAATGAAAATCAGCAGTTTTCTTCAATACAATACAAAGTATTTTGTCTCTAGTAATTTATGGAATTACTGGGGAAAAAAACTAGGTAACATAATGCATCAGTACAAGAATAGTGTGACTAATCCTGCCTCACTCCAGCATCATGTGGCAAGTTTTCTTCATCACATTGGATGGCTGCATCATCTCTAAATAAAAATGAATGTGGTGTTTCTATTGCTTTCACCTCCATTACTTTCTGAAAAACAGTAAGAATGCAGTTTTACTATTGTAAAGATATAGTGTTTTTCACTTTTTATTTATAGCTGTGTACATAACCTTAGACATCTTACCTGGACATATTGGTATCTCTGCTCTTTTACCTGTATCTCTCAAACGGTACAGTGTTTGTTTCATTCTTATTTGGTGTTTGTATACAAAAAAAGGCTTTCTGAGCTTTCTCTGTAAATACCATATATGTTCACTAACTAGTCTAAAACAAGACACCTTCTTAGGCTTTCAGCTAAAATTGAAATCAGCAGTGTTTGATAGGCACCAGACTGAAATCTGTTCTGTTTTGAATGTGTGGTTTACAGTTTTGACAGCAGTGTGTTAGCATTTTAACAAAGTGCTGTAAATCTACAGTGTTGTGCACGTTGTGGTAAAGGCATGGGATAAGTGTGTAGAGTTTTGAAAACTGTCTTCAAGCAATGAAAAACGAACTAGAGTTTGGTCCACATGAACTGCTGCTGTGCAGACTGTAGTTAGAGTTTTGCACATGTGACTCCAGTTGTGCCGACTGTCGTTTAGCAATCGAAAAAAACTGTAATAAAACTGTGTTCTTACTGTTTTTCAGAAAGTAATGGAGGTGAAAGCAATGGAAACACCACATTAATTTGTATTTATATATTTATTGTATATATATTTGTATTAAATTATGCATCCAATGTGATGATGCTGGAGAGAGGCAGGATTAGTCACACTATTCTTTGTTACTGTTATATACCTTTAGTTTTTTTTTTCCAGTAATTCCATAAATTACTAGAGACAAAATACTATATTGAAGCACACTGCTGATTTGCATTCCTTCTTGTTTACCTTACGTAAAAAAATGGTATATTACATAAAATCTATATCTTTTTTTCTTTAAAGAAACTATTGAGTAGTATGAAGTCACTTCAATTATTTAAACTGTAAAGATGGAAAGTTTGTATTTTCTGTATTGGTGTTTGACGCTAGTGTTTTTAATCTCAGTGTGTTCTGAGTGACAGTGTGTGTTCTCTCAGTGAGGATTGTTCTGAGTGTTTGGCTGCACTCAGCCTGTTTTGAGATGTGTGTGAAGAGTTGTGTTGCTTGGAATAACTTTTGCAGGGGATGTGAACTGTTTAGTTCAGGTGACTGTTGGTAATGCAGACTGTAGTTAGAGTTTTGCACATCTTACTCCAGTTGTGCCCACTGTCGTTTAGCAATCGAAAAAACCTGTAATTACGTAGTGATCTCATGATTGTTCAACACACTTCTATGCATTTTTACACAGTCTCAACTCCCAAATACATGCCATATGTAGTCTGAAAGAGTTATTGGCTGCTGTAATCATTGCTTCTTTTCATAATGTGATGCTTTAACAGTCTCAGTTAGCCAAAATCAAATGGGTATCTTCAGGAGTTTTTTGGAATGGATTTGTCTAATTTTGTCTCCCTGGACAGTGTTTCCTTGCGTAGCCGTGGTGGAGGGACAGGTGCTATGTGTAGGTAATGTTGTCCCATGTATCTTAAGACATGTCATCACTGGTTGATGCACCTTTAGTCTGGATCAACGGAAGTACATTTCCAGGATTATTGCCTGACTCTCTCTGTGTGTTGCTGGGACTTTTCAGGACCGATTGGTGGGGATTGCTGTGGATGAAGTACACAAGGTGATACGCTGGTAAGAGCTAATGAGGTTTATCCATGTATCAGCTGATTTAAATAACTCACGTCACTGTATTGTGTGAACAGTTAACTTCATTTAATATCGTATGTGATGTTTTCTGTAGAGGGGTTCAAATGTTCCACGTAAAAAACATCATCCTGAGGTCATTTTACAGAGTACGATTATGATACTTGAAATGTTTGAGTTTGGTATATCTGTTCTTGAACGGAGAGCGAGCTGTACCCAGCATGCCGTTTGGCAGCGTAACTAAGTGTTAATAAGAGTTCCCTTTTGATACACCACACAGTGTGTACATAACACACTACTTATAAATATGTACCGTAGACCTCAAGTGCTAGCACTCAACATTGCAATTTCTTTGGTCCTCAGCAATACACCCGCCAAGTGTGAAGTCAATCGGATGAATGGTTCTGAGAAAATCGAAGCACAGACAGAGACCCCTTGTATTTTACTTAGACTAGTACAGTGCCTGTTCAAAACATACTTGTTTGGAACGGGCTGATTGCTTGGCCTGTGGTATTGCTGCTTGCAGCTTTCTCAAGAACCTGCCATCATGTAGTTGTGTCAGTCACTAAAATGTTTTAGAAAATGTTTTCACATATCCCACAAATATGACTTTATTTGCTGACTGTCAACACCAGGTGACCCAGAATGGGACAGATCCGGTCCAATCAGTCATCCCAAATCAATCAATCAATCATTAATATTCATAATTAGCTCAACAGTGATGTGCGTGAAAATACTGGTTAGCTGATTAGATAAACCATCCGTCTATCACTACCTATGTTGGTGATAGACGGGCCAAATCAACCAATCAGATCAAACTCTTGCCGAAACCAGTCGGGAGAAGAGCAAAAACATCTTTTCCTCCGAGAAAAGCCTCCAGTGCCGTTTTTTGCTCTTCTTTCAATGAAGGAAAACTTTCTAATTCGGATAAAACTTGCGCGATAGCTACTCTCATCTCATCCGTGGAAGCTGCCGTCACACCTAAACCCGCCTCAAAACCAACGTTGATTGGTGGGTCGTTTGGCTCCAGATTTTCTCTATATCAACATGCCAGACTGATCTGCGAGTAGAAAACTGGAGCTTGCGAGATTAGGACAGTCTCACGAGGCTAAGATTGTGCAGGGTCCTAACAGGATCATTTCAGTTCACATGGGGATTTCTGCCTTTGCTTTTCATACTTTTTACATTTTGCTTTATTATTGATAAAAGATTAAAAAAACTGCATGTCAATCACTGCTCATTCACACACATTCATTCTCCCTTGTGGGGGAGGGACTGAGAAGTTGTTGATGTTCAAATTTTTTGGCTAAGTCCTGGATCTTCCCAATCCTACCTACAGCACCTTAAATGGTGTAAAACTAAAGTGTATCTTTACCTTTCTAACACAATATCATTTTAACCTTTTACTTTAGCTATGTCTTTACAAGGAAAAAAATAGGAAGCTAATACCGGTGAATTAGCGGTGCTCTGCCCTTAGCCATACTCGGACACCCCTATCTCCCCGCTGTAAAAGCTCACTGGCTGCTGCTGGTTTTTCAGGGGAATTAATCATATTAACAAGACGCCCAAATTAACATCAATGCTGTCAACACATCTGGGAGAGTACTTCTGTTCTTCACAATAAACGGCATGCTTCAACAACTCCAAATTATGCACTAAAAGCCCCTAAATTTCCACTTTGAATGTGACGTTATAATGCCGCCCGAGTGTCGCAAAAGCAATCTTACAGCTTAATCAACTTTGTACACTAATTAGACATGTAAATGCCCATGTACATGAAATATAGTATATGAAAATTCACATGTAGATTCTTAGATGTGTATAAATTACTTATTTTTGCATTATTGGGGCGATCGCTCCTAAAATCACTGTGAAAAGACCAGAAATGGCGTCAGACCAGATGTGTCCAGATGTGGCCAATTGCCACGTACCGGGTCCGACCATGGACACAGTTATGTTACTGTAATACTAAATCCACCCCATTTCGTTGCTGTTCTAAACACCTGTTTTCAGTGATGTCTTTCTCAGGAAAAAAAAAAACAACCTTTACTGTAATGTTATGTCACTTATAGGATCCTGAGCTTTCTACAAGTACGGCAGACATCATGATGATGTGATGGCCTGCAATGTCTACATCATTACCATACAGCATACATCATTATCGTTAATGATCTGTAAAGTTAAAAATCTTTGAGGAGTTTGATGCACTACATAGGCTACAGGGCTGCGCTCCTAAATCAAACATGCTTGCCGAGCCTCTTCAGAAATATATTTAGCATCTCTAAGGAATGTGATTTTTTATCTCCCATTTTCAAATAGATCATCACTGAGAGTGCTCCTAGTATAGAAATCCCAAGTGAAAAAAGTCATGGTTGGCCTGGATCCCGAAACAGACATAAACAATCTACAGTATGTGGGCCAACGCCAGGAAGAAAGTGATAGTGAGATATAAAAGGGAATAATAAGACATAAAACATTCTGTTATTACCAAATGGTGTCCACATCGAGAACAAAAAAAACCAACATGCTAACAGTGTCGGCTATGAGTTAGGGGTTTTATGATGTTAATCCACAGAGATAAAGGTAGGTCCATATGGATTCTTGGCAGTTAAGACTTAGGGTTATGATAGGGTTTTATACAAAGAGTGTGTGTGTGTGTGTGTGTGTGTGTGTGTGTGTGTGTGTGTGTGTGTGTGTGTGTGTGTGTGTGTGTGTGTGTGTGTGTGTGTGTGGCAGCACTGCAGCATACCACATAAATATTGTAGTGGGTTCTTAACCATCCTCTAGAGTCTCCTCTTGGCAACTGGAAGTGAATAATGCATTACAGAGATGCTGGAAAGATAGTGCTTTATTACAGTTTTGAAGTATAATATGAGTTGTTTGCCTCTGAAACTGCTTAGCGGGGGAAATGGCGCTGCTTATTGTGGACCTTTTTATGGGCCATTCTATCTTTTTTCCCCTTTTGATTCATAATTTATGATTCAGGTTATCTTGCACAAAGGAGAACTGTCTTTTAAGTCATAGAACTAGCACACGTCGACAACATTTTTAGAGCTCTGATCAAAACTAAAGCTGCTGTTTGTTCTGGAGCTGGCATTTTGGTTGTCTTTCAGAGTATTTTGTGCTCGCTATTGGTGTTTCCATGGTGATGTAAATCATTTTTCTTCCACTTAACAAAGGATCAAATGGAGCTAAAAACTAAATCGAAGCAGCTTGAGGATATAGCCCAAACTGTGTTTTTCTTTAAATAAAAAAAGACAGAAACATCCTAGAGCCTGAATTCTCTTGATTATACTGAAAACCCACGTCTTTAGTTATTTTAAGAGGTTTTTAAAAAGAGTAAGAAAAGCTCAAATTACAAAAATGACACAAAATTAAGCACATAGTTTCCTGCCCCTATCCAAATAATCTGTGATGCGATATAAATAAATGATATAAAAACATACAAAGCATTGCTGATTTATTTTTCTAACTTTTTAGGATGACAACAGTCCATTCAATTCATGCATCTATCTATCCTCCCAGCCTTTATTTATTATGATACAGAATCCCGCTTCCCACACACATAAAAACACACACAATGTGACATCACATTAAAGCATGACAACAGTTTCCTCTCAAAAATCATCAGAGGGGAAAATAAGTGTTGGGGGGGAATTAACTGTTAGAAAATGGCACAAATAGTGCAGCCATGTCACTTGAAATTGACTGGGGGTAGTTCAGGAGATATAGAGCTGAGAGGCCTGACTCTCTCTCCCTCTCCGCTCTTACGATGTGCAGGCTCTTTCATCTGGTAAACAAATGTCTGAGATCTGAAGGCTTTCCCATAGTTGTTATGCTAACCTTGGAGAGCGAAGCCACTCCATTAGCATTTGAAGGAGCTAAATATTAGCTAAGAAAGAGAGTGCTCCCATTTAAAGGCATGAGAAAAAGTCCGCTGCCTTTGGTACCAAACCATCTGTGCTGGCGTCTCTCCCTGCACTGCAAACACGACTTCAGCAGCCGCCTGGAGCTCAGGCTACTAACGGTGCATGCTTTGAGCCCTGCCTCTGAAAAAATAAGCCTTTCTTATGCCACATCTTTTAATTCAGATAGGCTCCAGTGCTTTTTCTCGATCCAAATAAAGCTGTTTTGGACTCAAGACCACGCAGGAAATTTTCCATGACCAAGTGCATTTTTGAAAATCTCTAGGTTCCTGCGTAGATTCTCTGCCAAACTAACTACTAGCGTGGTGGGATATTAAACACAGGACCGTGGCAGAAGCTGAGAGGCTGTACACTCTCCAAAGTACTTCAAACTGTCTTAACATTTTTTTTGGGGCATTTAAGGCCTTTATTATATAGGACAGCTGAAGACGTGAAAGAGAGAGGGGGAATGACATGCAGCAAAGGGCCGCAGGTCGGAGTCTAACCCGCGGCCTCTGCGACAAGGACTGAGCCTTTGTACATGGGGCGCACGCTGTACCAGGTGAGCTATCCAAGGCGCCCCAACTGTCTTAACATTTTACACATTAGGCTTGAAAAATAAAATAGATTGTGTAAAGCCTCCAATGATATTTAGAATTTTTTGAATGCAAGTAGGTTGTGGGAGATGTGTGCAGATGAACGGCTTTTTGGGAGTGAAAGTTCATTCTTGACCCCAGAAACAGAAATTGACAAAATAATCTCAGAAACTGAGATTAAAGGCCGTGGTATGCTTGAAACAAAGTAGTTCTTACCAAGTGTCATCCGAATAGTGTTTATAGTCCGAAAAGTATTAATAGGTAGTCTGAGCAGACACACAAGGCAGGTTGAAAAGCCTGTCATCATAGATGGAGGCAAGACACAATAATTGGGCCCACTTTTGGCATTCAAAGGCATTGGTGGTGTTACGCTCGTTTGTATTTACAAGAGTGTTTGACGAAGCTGTGTGAACAATAGAAAAAAGAGCTTAAAAGAGAATAAAATTTTGCCCACTTTCTCACCATTGCACACCTGGCCAATTGCTGTGTGAGGTGTGTGAAATCATTGGTTTCAGAGAGTTACAAAACAATTCAAACATTGGAAAAGATAACTGGGCAAATTCCATTTGCTGAGGAAAATCAAATGATACACCTGAAAACTCCAGAAAGCTAAATTAGGGATGCACCGAATCCAGGATTCGGGTTCAGATTTGGCCGAATATTGAGCTTTTTGAATTTTTTTCCATCGAACAAAAAACCTACGCTTGCACTACGCACGCTACACTGGTCGACGTAATGACGCCACCATTGATTACAGGAAGGTGTTTACGTAGGTGGAGCATTCAATGCGGTAGGCTGTGAGAAAGGGAAAATGGAACTTGAGTGCAGAAAAAGTTGTTGTTTGGCAGTACTTTCAGTCAAAAGAAAGCATTCAATTTGCAATGCCGATTTGTCTCGTGGTGAGGACCCTAAGCAATAAACAACTTAGCAGCTGTTAAAACGTTTGCGTATGAAACATCCAAAACAATACGAGTTGTGCATGAAGGAATCTAAGGACAGCAGCCAAAATGCAGCAACTTCAGGTACGGCAAAGGAAGGACGGTCACAGCAAAAATCTTGTCTGGACTTTTTATGACTCTGTGGTGGCCTCTGCCATCCTTCATGCTGTGGTCTGCTGGAGAGGGGGAAGCTCGGACAGGGACAGGAGCAGACTCAATAGACTGATCAGGAGAGCAAGCTCTGTCCTGGACTGTCCTCTGGACTCCATAGAGGAGGTGGGGGAGAGAATGTTGTTGGCAAGCTGACGTCCATCATGGACAACACCTCTCACCCCCTACACTGTGGGGTCCCGGAGCAGCTCCTTCAGCAGCAGACTGATACACCCAGGGCGTAAGAACCGCAGGTCCTTCATCCCGGCCACTGTCAGACTCTACAACACCTGCACCACCCGATAATGTTGTCGTTTTCTGTTCCTGTTTCAATTACCCACCACTCATCATGGCTCTATGCATATCTTTATTGTTACGGTCTGCATTTATATTTTTCCATTCCGAGTACTTACTTTTTCAATATTATTTATATTATGGTCACACTTCAATATCATTTATATTATGGTTAATTACTTTTGCTACGTTATTTAATTACATATTATTCAATCTAATTTCACGTCAATTACTTACACTACATTACAATTTTTTTCGCACTATGGCCACCTCACTTTACTTTAAAATACTTTTTATACAATGCCACTTTACATTCTTTCAGTATTTTTACAAGTCTATTGTTTGCCTGTTGTTTGTTAGTTTATTTTTGTTGTGGAAAAACTGCTGCTGTAACGAGTGAATTTCCCCATTGTACGATGAATAAAGTCTTATCTAATCTAACCAGACAGCGCCTCTCCCGGGCTGTCAGCCGTTCTCTCGGCAAATGAGTCTCCCTACAGTGGGAGCGGAACGACCGAACGGCCGGCTGCTACTCGTTAGCTAACGCTAACTCGTTAGCTTTCTAATTTAACCCACCCAACATACCTTCATCATACACTGGTTAGCGAAAATTTGCCCCAAAAAATTGTCACTCATCTGCCGATAGCGATGTGCTTTCCTACAATGTGAAAAGAGTGTGTGATTTCAACATGAAGTTGTTACATTTAACTATTTTAGAGGCTGTGGCCGTTGTTTACTTCATGAATGTGTCTACTGTGTTAATGGACTGAGGATGGGAGGAGGATTCGGTATTCAGTTTCGGATTCGGCAGAATCTCAACCAGCGGATTCCCTAAGCTAAATGGACCTTTTGCTGAAATTGTTCGTCATCGACAATTGTTCGTCTTTTCATTATTATTGTTGTTGTTTTTTACAATAATCAATAACTTGTTTAGTTGATAAAATGTCAAAACAAAGTGAAAAATGCCAAGTTCCTTGATCCCTAGGTCTAAAACAACTTGTTCTGTCAAACCAAACGTCCAGAACATATACACAATTCCTGATAATATGAAACAGAGAAAGGCAGCAAATTATTATATTTGAAAAGCTGGAAACTGTGAAGTACTTTACAATGAATCTTCTGGTGATCAAATTAATGAATTGACTAATAATTTCAGCTCTACACCTATTGTAGTTGTTTGCTTGTGCTTTTACAGTGAGTACACTGATGGAAATTTGCCTCTCGATCCCCACAGCACTGTGATGGAACTATACTTTCAATGAGAATATGCACACCAATATTCCACTATTATTCCAAAAGTGACAATATTCCGAATTTGATACAGGTCATGTAAACAGCATATTCTGGTTGGATATTCCGAAAAAGGCCTTTTTCCAAATGTAGCATTTTACGATTAAGACACGTGGGATATTCCGGTATTATTCAGATTTTAGAGGCATTCTTTGGACATGTATACAGCGCATTCAGAATATGTGTCTCAATCTGGGTTTTTACCACAGTTTACGGCCTCTTGCCTGTTTACGGCTTATGGTCAACTTTGTGCATTGCTATGGTTGCTGTACACAAACCAACCAGCCGACAGTTTGCAAGGCTGCAGACCCGATAAGAAGGAGAAACACAGCAACTTTTAAACATTATCAAAGACTTGGATATCAACAGGTTTTGGGATATTCGCACACATCGCTACGCCGACATTTTCAAGAAGCTGGTTGAAGGAATGAAAGTGTGACGCTGTGTTCACACGGTCTAACAATTCAGCCGCCGATGGTAAACTTCATATTTAAATATTTTGCACGGCTACAATATTTACTTTCATTCAGCCATGTAAACAGCTTAGTCGGAATATTGTCTTTTTCAGAAGAAGGGCAAAAAACTGAATATTATGTGCATGGAAACGTAGCCAGTTTTGTACGTGTGTGATCTGCCCGTTTGTCATGTTAATGTAGTAATTAGCTTCCACATTCTTTGCATTTTTTTCCTTAGAAATGGCGCTGGAGCCAGAGGCTGGTGGTCAGGGGCTGATTTCATGGACAGGATGCATGCTGGGTAGGGGCACCCAAAGGGATGTCAGAGCACCCTGTCTGCCTGCCTCCAGCCTCTCAGCCCTGCCACTCTTGCTGCCGCTGCACTGGAAGTCATACCTGTTACACTTTCCCAGGGGCACAAACACCCTGGAGCACAAAGAATACACACACACACACACACACACACACACACACACACACACACACACACACACACACACACACACACAAGAAAGGCAGCAACAGCAGCCGCCCACACTGCACACACTAAAGGGCACCAAACCTTCATTCAGCTTCTATCGTTTCCACCAGATACTACAACACATTCCAACACCACAAGTGGATCTGAACCTCCACCCCCTTCAACGCACACACACACACTTGTTTTTTTTTGTAAAGAGCCCTAATTGAATAGGAAAAAAGGAGATATGTCGCTGTGTTCGCTGTGTGGAGATATACGAAGAGAAATAATTTTTTCCAAGCACACATTAGTAGAGAAGAAAAGAAAACTGGCAGAAGAAAGTGTAGGAAAGGTGTGACAAACGACACAGAGTTTTTAGAGACATGATTGAGATCGTTGTTGTGCTCAAGGTCAAAAAGTGATGAAAAATTAATTATTCAAATGTATTCAGAGATTAAATGGGTAAATAGGATAAATTGTCTCCTGTAGAGTGTTGGAATGAAGGGATGATAAAAAGGGATGTAAAGTGATGAAGAGAGGATGGGTTAATGAATTGACGGAGGAGGGGTTGGGTGGGGGGGGGTCAACCTGCATGGGCCCCCTGTTCTCATTATGGAGGGCATGCACAACATAATGCCGTCTCTTGCCACCACAGGTGGGCTTTTGCAAGGCCAGCATCACAAGGTGGTCTAATGTAACTGTAATTACTAAATTACAGTGACACAAATGTGTTTGAAGTCGAACAGAATTTAGAATTGTATTCACTGTTTTTGGAAGGATATATAATAATACTGTTGTAGGTAGATTTTTTTCATTTTTAAAAGAGGATGTTTTTGGACATATTGAAGGAAAAAGTGTTCTGGGACTAACACTATTTAACGCTCTCGGGACTTGTGTCTAGCCTTTAACGTCACATTTAGACGCACTTGGTCAGGACTCTTGGCGTCACTTTTTGACGCTCTGGGTCGGGACTATTGTCACTATTAAACGATCTCAGGACTCGCGCCCAGCCCTTTGACATCATATTTAGACACGCTTGGTCGGGACGTACTTTTAACTGACATGCGGCACGAGAACGGGACAGTTAAGTCTAGGAAAAGACCGTGGGTGGGGTTACAAAATGTATGTTTCAGTGACACGCGCATCCACCACCCCAACCAACATCCTTACGCAGATTTTAGGTCTTTCATACTACTCGCTACTGTTGTCGCTGTTAATACTACGTCATCTTACAGCGATGTGGCGGAGCTGCTGCTCTGCCCGGTGCGCCCCGTACAGACACTAAAAGGTGATTTTTGCGTTGGTATCCAACGCTGAGAGACAATGACCAAGCGTCAGTATTTTATGAGTTGTGAGTGAGAACGGGTTGGCATGACCAATTAGGAGACGAGCAGTCACGATCCATGGTGCTCTACTGACTGTGGGTGTGACCAATGGAATTTATGTGAAATTCCATTTTTGCAGTTGCACCAATCAAATTACAGCTCTGAAACTCATCGGTCAAAAGCAAAAGTTCACACGCCCTGGAGAGTACTAATGAAAGGGGTGCTGTCACTGCGGAAGTAAAAAAAAAATAAAACAGCAAGGATGTATATCAAATTCACATATAGGCTATATATTATATGCCCAGCGGCACAAGTTGTCAGCATCATAATGTTTGTGAATGTGCATTTTTCTCGGGAACGATTTAACCTTAAAACTAGCTTGGGAAAACACACCTGTTTTTCTCTGTAGATTCAAAAGTTTGTGGAACATTTGACAGTTGAATGGTATGCAAAAGTGCAGGAAAGCTGATAGGAGAAGTAGGGTCCTACTCCATTCTTTCTATCTTTCTTTCTTTCTCACTTACTGCCTTCCTCGTTCTCCCCATCCTCTCTCTCTCAATAACATTCCAGTCAGTGGTCTGCAGTTGGATCATAGAGATGCAGGGTCTCTGCTGGCGTCCGGGGTCGCCGACAAGAAAGACAAGGAGCAGATGGTGGTCTTTGTCATTCCCTCCTCTTTTCAGCCTCCTGGCAAGCCTCACCACCTCTCTCCCTCTCTCTGCACCACAGCAGCATTGCGGGAGTCTGAATAGGCCCCAACCTTCGCAATGCAAGCAGCCTCGTAGGTATGGACCTCCACAACCAGATGGTGAGATTATTTGGAGCAATTAATTCTTTGAGAGAATCAGTGGGAACATGTTTGCAGCAGAGATTTGGGGGCGAGCGGTTGAATGCGTTGAATGACATTCTTCCTTAAAGTCCCTCCAAGAAAGAAAAACGTTTGGAAGGGGTGGGGGCCTGTGGTGGGAGGTTCCAGGAAGAGTGAAAGGGAGGGTTTTTATCCAGGCAAGAAAAACGCGCGCAAAGTGTGAGGCTGTGTATGGGGACTTTTCTGAATGAAAAGAGACAGAGGGTTTACATTAGAATTTCTACATTACAGAACAAAAATAAACAGGAAAAACAGGTTTTTATATAAAAAAAATATAGTGATCTAATGTTACAGAATTACTAAAAGTGTTTGCAACTTTCCATCATGTTATCTGATTAGCTGTCCAAAGCGATCAATCAGCATATCTATCAGTCTGTCCATCGACTGCTGCCTTTTCAGGTTCAACAGTCTGTTGTGCTAAGTGGGGGAGCAGTAACATAAGGGCTGTAATCTGTCCCCACAAGGCATCATAGCCCTCCTAATGACCCTGCAGGTCACAGGGTCGAGTCCCTCATTAACTCTAACACTGGTGTCGTCATCAGTCCTTTCTGTGGGTACTTTCTATTCCTCTCAATCCTCTCATTCCCACTCCTGTGGATTAAACATCTCTGGTGAAGACTGGTGGAACAGAAGGAGTCTCTCTGCTCACATCCAAGTGAAACCTGTAGAGAGGTTTCTGACCCTGGAGTACTGTGATCAACCAGGCTCAGACTAGTCAATGACAACATTTACATGCACATATTATTCCGATTTTTTTTTCCTTATTCTGAGAAAAGACGATATTCCGACTAAGCTGTTTACATGGCTAATGAAAGTGAATATTTCACTAATATTCCCGTTTACATGTAGCCGTGCAATATTTTCTAAGTTTACCAGCGGCGGCGGACTTGTTGGACCGTGTGAATCTTTCATTCCTTCAACCAGCTTCTTGAAAAGGTCGGCGTAGCGATGTGTGCGCATATCCAAAAACCTGTTGATATCCAAGTCTTTGATAATGTTTAAAAGTAGCTGTGTTTCTCCTTCTTATCGGGTCTCCAGCCTTGCAAACTGTCGGCTGGTTGGTTTGTGTACAGCAACCATAAAGCTGTGCTAAAACCCCGATTGAGACACATTTTCCAAATGCGCTGCATACATGTCCAAAGAATGCCTCTAAAACCACGTCTTAATCAGAAAATGCTAAAAATGCCTTTTTCGGAATATACAACCGAAAAAAGCTGTTTACATGACCTGTATCGTATTCAGAATATTGTCATATTCGGAATAATAGTGGAATATTGATGTGCGTGTAAACGTACTCAGTGTGATCAGATGATAGTCTGTGGATAGGGGCTATTCTAAATACATTTGAAAACTATTGTAGGCGCTAAATATTAACTCCAGTGTTTCCCTTATTCATTCTCAGCAGTGCACCGCAGTGAGTCCATGAACATGGCAACTGTCTGTGGTTAGTTCACTTGTCCGTTTTAAAAGCAGGACAGTTGCGTACTATCTGGTAAATTCAGTTAAACAGGTGAAGATCACATTGTCGATAGCCTACAGGTCATAAATAGGCTCGGTAGTGAGCGACACGCTAACGTACACAGATCAGGCTGAGTTAGACAGAGAATATTTGGTTAAAATAGATCAGTGATGCTGTTTTGCCCTCACTGTTTTCTGTGAAGTTAGCTGGAAGTGAACGTAGTGCCAGTGTCTTTTATGTGGAGTGACTGTGGGGGAGTCCGTTTAAAAATTTTCTTTTAAATGCTTGTCAGCAACCGGTCACGTCTTGTGTGCGCTGATTAATTTGGCACACAGTTAACACACCAGTCATAACTTTGTTTTAATCCAAACTCAACTCCCGCCAATTGCTCTTGCTGTTCCTCACCACCATCTTCTTCCTACTTCATTTTGAACATGGAAATCCTTATTTGAATCATATAAAATATTTTTGAACGATATGTTTGCTGAACATTTTGTTTTGTTGGTTTTCTTCCTTGTACTGAAATGTACATGTTCTTATTTATCTTTTTTAACAAAAAAAACAAACCACTGTTTTGAAAGAAGGAAAAAACGAGAGTGGTGAACTAGGTTTAAAAGTGAGTTTTCTTTAAGTGCTGTGTTGTGGATAGAGACTTTAAAGAAGTAAGAAACTTTAAAGTATTTTGTTTTCCCCACCTGCCTGATCGCACTTTACCCCCTGATTGTATAGTATAAGTGGCTGCTATAGCTACTGACTGAATAAAGAAATCTTAAGTCAAAATTCAAAGAAGTTAAAGAAGGCTGACGATATTTTGTATTGTTCTTCTTTCCATGAAAAGACCAAAACCAACAATGCCAAAACCGACAATAATCTGTCTTTTAATACTTTAGAACTTCTTCCAACTACCCTGGTTGTGGCACTCAGCCCCAAGTCTTCACAAAGATATGGTTTGATTTTTCCCAGTAATTTGCTCAAACAGCTGGCCACTGTAGTTTTTGGCAAATCTTACTCGAACAGAAGGAAATAGTGCATTTGCTAGGGACTATTTTTAGTTGCGGATTAATACACATTTGGTGCTCTAGTGCTCTTCCCGGCAGCAGGACAGTGTGTGTTTGAGTCAGAATAATCTTTTCTGTATGAATAGTAATAAAGGAATATGTCACCCAGTCCAACGGCGATGCACATTGATGTGTTTTTGGCTACAGTATGTAAGATACATCAGGATTTTGATTCTTTGTAGAATAATCACAATTATTCGTAGAATCAAGATTTTTGTCTTGTCATGGGATTTGTGGACAATAAGAACAATGTAGAATATCTCCAGTGTTGTAATGAAACCAAAGTAGTTAAAGAAGCTAAAGAACTTTGGTTCATCATTGATGTCATTTATAGATTGTGTTACAACTAAATATATAGATCATCTATCTGTCACCCTGCCTACCTAACACATCCTCATACCTAAACGACATAATCGGTTGGTTTCCAAAGACTCGAAAAACTACTATTATTTACTGACACACGTTGGCGGAAAGACCCCAACACCGCAGATACAACCTTTCTATTTACTGCTGCACGGTGGCGGGTTAATCATGTGACCGTACGAGAGGAGTTTTAAACACATAGTAAACGTGAAACGGAACTAGTTAAGTTGAGGTTACACAAATACTATGTAAGTGAAACATCAGGGATTTGCTTAAAATGAGTCACATAAAACTACTAAAATAATGACATAACGTGGCGTCACAGATTAAGGTCGGTAAAACTCATGAGTAACGCGCAAATTCATTTTAAAAGGACTTTTGGTTTCACATGGGACACTAACACCGGTTGCTTGAGTGAAAGTCCTGCGCTCTCATACTTTGACACCTCACTTCCTCATTTGCTTTTGTGATAATTACTACAGCCACGCAAATTTTCCGGCTAACAAGAAACATAATAGTCAGTTGCTGCTTGCACAATCTACCTACAGTATGTATGGTCGTTTTCTGGGTGTGGACAGGCTGGCCCACCAATTCATTTTAAGTTCATTGGAAAGATAGTATCACTATTGACAGTATTATTAGTCATATGATTCAACAAATTGTAATAAAATAAACTGCACACTGACACATACTGTACATAGCAAATTGGATGCAGTGGTTAGTCTTTTAGCCTTCTCTGACTGTTTGTCCTGGTAGGTCGTTCTAAATTCTTTATGTCTCTCACAGTGCAGTAAGAAGTCAATTCTAACCAACTCAACCACAACAGCCTGCACCAAAATATGAAGAGATCCCGTTCGTTCTACAAATCCTCACGCTAAGAACATAATCAGAAAGATCACCCAAATCATCCCCCCCCCCCAATGATTTGCTCCATGCTGCTGTAAATTTACTTAGTGTAGGCTATTTATTGTATTATACTTAGTGTAACTTAGTGTATACTATGTTGAGTGATAGTGCATGACTAGTTATATTCAAAGTAAGGGCCTGCATTAGCCTAGAAATCTAGACGCAACTCTCCATTGGCTTGCGAACTGGAAAAAAATAATTCAATTAAAAAAATTGTGTAATTTATAAAGAGGGAATGAGGCAAAATTATACTTTTCATTTATCGGATTGAGCCCTGCCAATGGTGACTTCCCAGACCCAACATCTTGATGTGGGTCTGGGAAGGCCTGCATATGAATACACCTTTAAAAATGTAAAAAGCATAAGCTCAGATGTGCAAAAAGGTTAATCTAATTCACAATGGTTTTCAGCTGCACACACCGTAACCCTAACCCTACTGCTAACCATCAGAGAATGTAGGCACCGCTCATTTAAGAGTTTGAAATTTCTTTCTTATTTTTTGATTAACCAGACTGCTCCAACAAACCACCAGACTTGGCTTCTCATTATTTAGCTTATTAATAGCTAAATGGGGCCCATTTAGACCTCATTTTTCACTGCTGAGATAATGTTAGTCTCCTACTGTTTCTTAACATACCGTATGCTAACCCTAAGCCTGACTGTGACTGGAGAAAGGATATATCTAAAGGACATTTACTGTATCTGCTGAGCAAGAATGTATATTTTGAATAATGTTTCACCACATCGAAAAACAGGCAACATTAACAAAATTTTTATATTGCGTCTTTAAACATCAAAATTTGACAAATAAGCAATAAACATTGAAATCATGACTGGTGACCACAGGTCATGGCTGCTGGTTGTCATAGTAACGTAACATGCATTTCGGCCAGGTGCACAGCATTCAGATATAAGATATAGAAGATATAATCAGAGAGCGAGTGATGGAAAGGTTTTTCACTGCAGACAGAGCTCAAAGAACTGCTGCTACATCTCGGCCCTCCCCACAGTCTGAGATGGCCAAAATAACTCAAATCCGACTGAAGAGTGAAAGCTGCTTGTCTCACTGTGGCGAAGGGGAGAAAGCTGTCTTAGGCTATGTTCACACTTGGCGTCTTTTTTGACAAGAAAAAGTTGACTAGGGCGCTTTTGTAGTAAAAAAAAAAAAGGTGGCAGCGTTTTTATTCATTTATTTATTTTTATCGTATCTTTTCTTATATTTTACTTGTTGTACGTGTCCTTATTGCACCGTAGGTCAGAGAGAAACGTATTTTCAATCGCTCTGTATGTCTGGCATATATTGCATAATTGACAATAAAGTTGACTTGACTTGACTTATTCCAAAAAGCAGCCGAGAGCGTCTTTTGTTGCTGGTACTGCTACAGCATACTAGCTAGAGCGCTATGTGGATCGGTGCTAACGTTAGATAAAACTAAGCGGTGGAGCGAGCTAGAGAAAGAACAGAGAGAGAGAGTGGTGCTGCTAACGTTACATAAAACAAAGGGAGTTCCCTGTACAGGGAGCAGCCGGTCATCCCTCATAACTTGCTGTTCTCTGACTAAATTTTTTCTTGTTGTTATGGAAACGTCAAGTCTGGCAACTTCGCTCGTCATTGGTAGGCTGTCAAAAAAGCGCTTGACGTAGGGCGTTTTTTCCAGAAAAGTTGAACTTTTTTCAACTTCAAAAAGACTCAGGACTTTTTTGAAAACACGTTTCACTCCGTAGGATTATAATGTTGCTGGCAGCTTAAAAAAAGACGCCAAGTGTGAACATAGCCCTATATACTGGAATCCCTCATCTACAGGGAAAAACTGTCAAGTTTGGCAATAGTGCCAAGTAAGCGCTTTAAAGGGGTGATAGAATGATTATATAGGGTATTTTACACTGTTCCTTAAGGTCTCCTAATAGGGTATGTAACATTGGTTGGGCTGAAAATTGCCCGAATGCTATTTTATTTGGCCCTTAACTACCCTGTGAATATGGCTCTATTTGGAACAAGAGCTTTTCTTCCAAATATGGTATGCTCATGAATATTTAGAATGAGCTGCGCGCTGACTGGTTTGAGCAAACTACATAGAAACACATGGGAGACTCGACAGCAGGTCTCATATTTCAGAAACTGCAAAGTTATAAATTTTTTGTCGGGCTATTTCGTTATTAAATTCACTTCTGAGACTTTTTTAAGCGAGAAATCAACTATATAGAGCTCAAATATGGGCTGTTTTACGAAAATTTATGGCCAATTGCAAATTTGGTAAGACTGTGTGTCGGATTTCAGCACCGGTGCTGCCTGTGTTGCTGCCTCGCCGCCCGGCCTGCCTTCCTTCACAGACCCCGGCCTGCTATGAGGTATTTGGAGCTCCGTCACGGCTGGCAGCCCACAGCACTCCATACCCGCGCAAAGTCACAGTTTTTTGCGCTAATGGACAACCAAACGCTGCTGCCCTGACAGAGCTCCAGGGTCTGCAACTCCCTTCTTCCTGCTAGCTAAATGGCCCGTGTGTGAGAGTGAGAGCACGGTCAGCGAGCTTGTTACACCAGCAATCTCATATGTACATATACATATGTAGGTGATGTGAACAACTGTGGATCCAGGGGCAATCTAGGATCAGACCCTAATGAGAATGTGACACGGATACAGTGCCTTGCAAAAGTTTTAACCCCCCCCCTGCTAAATCAGTAATTTCACTGGATAACAATGAATATATGTATTTAGTATTATAACAGAGGATAAATGCAAAATATTGAACATGTGAAAAAACTCCGAAAGTCCCTTTATGGACTACCAGAATCAAATGAAATAATAATGAGGTGTAAACAATAAATAAATAAAAAATAAAACTTTCCTTGACTGGGTTACAGGTGCATAGCATTGGTGACAGACACACAGGATATTAAACCTGTTTCATTGAACCTGGAATTGTTTGCCCTCTGTCACAAACAGACAAGTTAAACAGACAAGTTCGCAAACTCTAACTTGACACACTAAACCTTTTTTTTTTTCATTATTATAATTGTTAGGGGGCTGAGATGAAATTTAGGGGGGCTCAAATGGGTCTAAAATCGCCACTGTGTGGATCTAAACTGATTCTGCGCATTCTGCAACTTCAAGCACACGATCCAGCTGTACTGATGCTCAGTTCTCACTTTGACATGCTGGTAACCAGAAGGACACCATTTTGACCTCATTGATGTTGTGCCCTCAGTCTTACATTTTGGCTCAGGTAAACATTTTGTCTCTGAACCTGTGTCAATTTTTTTTTTTTTTAACGGCCAAAATAATATTGTACAAAGCTTAACCTGAAAGAAGTAATGATTTGGATTCAAACAATGGGGCACCTATTGTCAGTCACACACACACACACACACACACACAAACACACACACACACACACACACACACACACACACACACACACATCTGTCTGCACCTACATGTCTGCTATACAAACAGGACCCGGCAAACTGAGCGAGCATCCAAAATGCCAGGTCAGGAGTGTTTGATGTGACCACGATGGAAAATGGGGAAGTGAAAGTAACAGCTGTGAGAGTTATGAAAAACTCCCAGTGGCGATGACAAGAACAGAGTGAATAATGCTTTTAGACTTGACTCAACTGCTTCTGACCTAAATGAGTGTGGCCCAGAACACAGCTCTCCGTTTTAGCACAGTTAATATGAGAATAGATCATGGATACTAAACACAACCCCCCACAGGTGGACAAAATACACCTGTCTGTGGGGAGAATTATCTAAGTTGAGTTTCTTTCCTTTCTTTTCTATTTTTACTCTGAAGCACATTTTCCATCTCTTTTATGGCAGCGAAAAAAGCTAAAGGAAGTCAATTTAGCTGCAGCGGGCAATTCATCTTTTCTTTTTGTTTAATGTAACATATCTCTCAGGTATCTCTCATGATGCATGTGTTTGTGTGTGTGTGTGTGTGTGTGTGTGTGTGTGTGTTTCTGTGTGGTTACTCAGGTTGCACAGAGTAAACAGTGGATGCACCTGTGTAAATGACACAGAGAGAGCTGTTGTGTTTAGCTGGGAGTCCATCAGGGAATAAGGCATGTTGTGCAAACTGTGTCACCTGGAGAGAACAAGAAAAAAGTGTGGCACCACCCGTCACAGCCACAGCTGAGCCAGCCGCTGCGGACAGATCTGGGTTTAGAAGATACAAGCAGCTCTCACACACCTGATATAACAGTAACTGACATGCAAATGTTTAAAGTTAGATATACTTTGAGGGAGTAAGGGCTGTTGTGCAAGCTGTGCCACTTGGAGACTTTGAGAGTGTCACCACCCAGCTCACAGACCGAATAACAGAAAGCCAATCCACCTGTTAGGTATTATTTACAAGCTATTGTCTGTTCTACTCTAAGAACTGTTGGGCAGACTGTGTCAGCTGGGGAGACTGTTCTGTCACCCATCAAAACCACAACCAGACACTAACACGCACAGCTGGGGCTGAGTTCAGGAGTCATAAGAGAGAGAGAGTGAACGTTTCTGAGAATGTGAGCTGTTATGTGGAGAGTTTCAGAGGTAGCCGTGATGGTAGCCAAAGACGGGTCACAAGGGACAGAGGCGTGTCGTGCAAATGGATGACCTGAACAGAAAAGTAAAAGTGTGTGTCAGCACTTAATACAACTGCAGCCAGGCCAAACAGCACAGCCTGTATGGAGCTTTTGCCATATAGAGTAATAAATAAATAAAAAATCCCCATGTGCACTTTTTTTGGACAGCTATTTAGTAGTTTTTAGTAGTTTTCTCCCGCTCACACTGCTGAGGTCAACTGTCCGAATTCCAGTTGTAAACAAAACAAACATTTGTTAGATAATCCTACAGGGAACAACTAGGAGTGACTGGATCAGAAGGTAAACCAGTGTTATCCTTAATAAACACCTGATGTGTCGTCCTTGGTGCCCCCCTAGGAGGTTATAGGTAGTTTGCTTGTTAGCATCAGAACCTCTGTATGCCGTGACTGTTAACATGTCTTGTTGAAAAGTTAAACGACCCAAAAAATGCGCCAAAAAAATACAAAGAGACAAAACAACTATAGAGATGTAAAACTACCACAAAGAGACACGAAATAGCTTCAAAAAGACACAAAACAACTGCAAAGAGACACAAAACAACTTCAAAAAGACAGAAAAACCACAAAGAGACATAAAAACTTAAAAAAGACACAAAACAACTTCAAAAAAACAGAAAAACCACAAAGAGACATAAAAACTTAAAAAAGACACAAAACAACTTCAAAAAGACACAAAACAACTTCAAAAAGATGCAAAACAACTTTAGAAAGACTTAAAAACCACGAGAGACACATAACGACTACAAAGAGAAACAAAATGACAGACTGCCACAAAGAGACGTTAAAGAATTACTAAGAGACGCAAAGTGATTTTAAAAAGATGCAAAACAACCACAAATAAGACTACATACATATTAGACTACAGTAGTCGTTTTGTGTCTTTCAGGCTGGGTGTCTTGCTCCTATGTAGGAGAGGTGTGGGGGGGCTTTTGCTTGTCTGTGTCCAAGGAGTTCTTCCATATTAGAATATTTAAAGTTGTTTATTTGGTATTAATTTATCACACTGAATAGCAATGTATTAATAATGTACAGGTTACTATTGCCAAGAGTCGTAACACATTTATATTTATTTCCCAAATAGGCCCCCTTGAATCACCAGGTCTATTGGACAGGGATTTCCAAATAAAGTGTGTTTTACAGATTGCATGGTCCTCTTTTTGTTCTTTGTGTTTATGAAATCACTGGATAAGCCTAACAATGCACAATGGCCACGCTAAAACGGTGGCTTCTTTTCTTTGCTTGTGAAAATGCTAATATATTGTCAGTAAAAGTTTTTCACCCAGTGTATTTTATAGTAGTATAGTATTTTAACCTTCAGTTAAAACTTTTTCATAAATGCGTTTTTGCATTCATTATGCTTTCCTTTTCTGTTTCTTGTCCATTTTGGACTCTAAATGATTGAAATGTTGTAAAGCCCAATTGTCATCCTCACAATGTCAAATAAAATAAAGAGATGTTGGGCTGCCTCTGTCACCCAAGTGTGTGTGTGTGTGTCTCTACACCACCCACTGCAACTTCAACCACATCCCAGGGAAACCTCTTGCACAGATGTGGCCATCATGCAATTTCCACTTTGTACATGGTTGCTGCACTGTTGGCCCACCACAAAAAAATTGAAATACTGCTAATGCAAGACTTTCTCTATCTGCCGGCTCTCTCTCTCTCCTGAACTGCACACATGCATTTGTGTCAGAAAGAGCGGACAGGTTAAGTAAGTAGTCCGATCTCTGTCTCCACACTGTGTAGCCACAACAAACAGAGAGTTTCACCTATGAGGCTTATCTAGTAATGAGTCTCTAGTTACCTGGCTCCAGTCCCCCGTCAGCACCGCTATAAACCTTTAGGGAAGTAGAGCCAGAAGGGCCACAATTAGAGAAGTACATGCAAAAGAAGAACGAGAAAGCAAACACAAAGACAGAAGGGCAAAAGATAATGCACACTCGTGTTTCCTCTTTTGTTCCAACTTTGAGTTTTTGCTTGTGTTGAACTTGAGGTCGATCTATGCATCATTGACTGGATACAGGGCTAAAGACAGACAAGAATAGAATATAACAAGGTTACTGAGCACAAAGAGTCAAAGTGCATCTTGTTTATTTTTCTGCTTACACACACTAGGACACACCAAACTGGGCTTTGAACAAGGTCATTCTTTGAACCTTAAAGTGGCTGTGTGTAACTTTCGGTCTGTGTTGATTCTAGCGGCCGCTATGGACAAAAGCGGTAGTGTTTTTAACCACACCTGCTGTCGTAAAGGTCTTTTCTTTACGGTGCTGTGTTGCCCACTGTATTACATTTGTTTTAGCGTTATGGGGAGGTCATATAGCCGCGATGAATGTTTTGCTCAACCAGAAAATCATTCATTTGCAATAGAACACGTTAACACGCCCCCTGGACTCGGATTTCAGAGTTGGGAAGTCGGACAACCTCGCAGTACCCCGAGCTCAAAATCCAACACGGCTGCCCCGTGCATCAACAGTAGTGAAAGCTGTTCTAAACACTTGCGCACACACACCCTCTTCTCTTTTTGGGGGGTTGCTCTCTTTTTGGCGGGGGCTCCCCCGGAAAACGGAATTTCCGATGACACAGTTATAACTACTGTCGATTGACTGACCATAAAGCGATATGCGCATCAACTGGTCTTGCTAACAATGGCCACACTGAACTTGTAAATGGAACGCAGTCAACTCGTGTGTAGTCTATATCGACGACGTTCCACTTCCGGGATTGCTTGAAATCCGATTGAAATTCGGCCAGATGTCCCTCTTTTCAGTCGGATGTCCGTCACCTTCCTCTTTCTTTGTGTTGCCGTTCTAACCTCTGGTGGATGTATGAGGACTATGGTTAACTGCTCCTCAGATCTCTGCAGGGTAAATCCAGACAGCTAGCTAGACTATCTGTCCAATCTGAGTTTTCTGTTGCACGACTAAAACTACTTTTGAACGTACACATGATCCACCAAAACAAGTTCCTTCTCGAGGTTATTTTGCAACGGCACCGTGGCTCCGTCTGGTGCTGAGCACCGCCCAAGATGATTGTGATTGGTTTAAAGAAATGCCAATAAACCAGAGCACGTTTTTCTCCCATCCCAGAATGTTGTGTGGCAATGTGAGACTAACTCAGGTGTGAAGTCATTCCCAGCTCCGGCTTCCAAGTTCCGAGGTAAATAGAACGCACTATACGTCATGATGTATTTGCTAAGTCTGTTTCAATTGCTTTTTTTTTATCAATACACCAACTTTTTCATTTTTTTAATCCATATATTTCAAGATATAATTTACAATGTTTCCACAAATTGAAAATGTGGATAACAAAAGTGGATGGAAATGCACGTCACGGCGTTTGAATGTTTAGTTTTAGTTTCATACTGCTTTTGCCTGTTCGAAAAGGTTCGAAACATTTCTGTGGAATCTGCAAATGAATTCTTGGCAGCAAGTGTTTTCAACCCACTAGCTTTTAGCGACTCAGACTCTGTGTAGGATCTCCAACTTTCTGTTTTATTATGGACATAAATGGTTGAAATGTAAGCATTAGTAAGTCATTGCTAAGGCTAAACCGGACAGTGTTTTTCTCTCAGACCTCATCCGTCATCTGCTTGTCATGGGCGAGAGTTGGAAGTGGAAAGGCTTCCATCAAAGATTCATACCACTGACCCCCTTGAAGTAGTCCCTGAACCAAACAGTGTTGCACACATTACTGAGCAGAACAGTCACTTCCCATGGCAACAGAAAACAGAGAGAAAGAGAGAGAGAGGAGGGAGGAAGACAGAGAGACAGAGAGAAGAGGAAAATACCCATTTAAAGCCATTTAAGCCTTTCAATATTCATGACATTGGAGACTGTGCTGGTTCCCATAACGTTTGGGACATTAAACCTCCAAAGAGGCGCTGAGGTGGGTGTCATCCCTGCTAAACTCAGGGCCCCTGTATATATCCTGGATGGAAAACACTCAGAATTCATGCTGAATTTAAGCTTCCATGTTGTCTCGGAAACCTGCCTGACAAGAAAGAAAGAAAGAAGTGAAGAGGAGAGGAGAGGAGAGGAGAGGAGCCGTGTGTGAATGGAGGAGCTCCCCATTTGCGGCGCCAGGCAGTCTGCCCGGCGGGGCGACTGAAGGAGCGGAGCTGAGCGGAGCGGCGACGCGTCCCGGAGAGCGGAGGAATGTAGGAGGCACAATAATACACAGCTGGAAGGAGTGGCAAGGAGGCGCCGCCAAATTGGCCTGTCCCGGCTCCCCTAGAGCTGCAATCAGCGTTGCAAAACTGAAAATGTTTGTTATATGAAGTCATAACAACAATTTATTCAATCAGAGATGACGATTACCTAGAATTAGGCTATATGTGCTTGAGAAACCACTTTCTTTTATATGAATGGCCTTCTAGTAATACATGTGATAAAAACAATTCACTGAAATGCTGCAAAAAATAACATTGTAATAATAGACTACAGTAGGGTCAAAAACTCCCCACTGACTCACACACATGACACCGGTATGGAAATGTAATATTATTCCAAGTTAACCGCCAATATTAACGTATATCCGCGTATGCTGCGAGTCCTAAAATTAATAAGGAATATGACTGCCTACTTTTGTTGAGTTTTTAATGTTTGTTTGTTTATAGTTTGGCTCCTGTCAGTTTACGGTTTGATGTGATTTCCCCGGTGAGGTAAAGCACGTTTCTTCGTCTAAGCAGGTGGTTCGGCTTGGGATCATCTGTCACAGCAAGCGCCACAGGAGTGATCGATACAAGCGAGGCTGTGTGTAATTTCGCATCAATGAATACGGCACTAAACATGCAATACGATGTTTATCAACCTGCTGTATGGTAATATGTCATCGCATTGGTCGGATCCACCAGCAAGTCTTCAAAAGACGCCTCTGTATGGCTGGACGTAAAGATAATTGAGACTTTTTTTTTTTTCTTTGTACAGCAATAGTAGCCTATGTGCAACTGACTGTTTCCAATCACCTCTCTCGCTCTCTCTCTCACACACACACACACACACACACACACACACACACACACACACCACACGCACACACACACACACACCTCTCCTAAGAACAGGCAGGCAGCTCACCGCAGCGCACACAGAATGAGACACGCCTTTTTCTCGGCTCCGTTGTTGGGTCGGTGGGCAGCGGGCTGCTGGTGATTGACCAGCTTCTCTCCCTGATCTGTCAGCCGGCTGGCTTGGCGCCTCCCCTCTCCTCTATAAATGTAGGAAATCTATTCATTCCTTTCACACCGAGCCTGCTGAAGTAAGAGGAACTGTGAGGCTCCGCGGGATGTGTTGACAGACTAGAATTCTGCATTTCGGTTTATATTCCCTCGCTAATTTTTTGGCGATATTACAGCAGTTGTTGCCGTGTTTACAGCGCCGTGGTATAATCTCAAATACCTCCTGCTACCAGTAACGTCGTTATTTGATTTTCTTTTCCGTTGCCTCTGCCTCTGAGCCGTTGGTTATCTAAGATGAAGGCTGTTACTCCGGTCCACCCCCAGGACTCCTCCTCCAGCAGTAGCCAGCTCTCCGTGCACTATCTGTCGAAGCAGAGCCTCAACATCGCCCGGTGCAGGATGGAAGAGGAGGACATGTTCTGCCTGCAGTACGACATGAACGACTGCTACAGCCGACTGAAGCGCCTGGTGCCCACCATTCCACAGGATAAGAAAGTCAGCAAAGTGGAGATCCTCCAGCATGTCATAGACTACATCCTGGACCTGCAGCTGGCCCTGGAGACGCACCCTTCTCTCCATAAACAACAGCCACAGCGGACCGGGACCTGCCCTCCCCCAGCCTCCAACCCCAGCCGGACACCGCTGACGGTGCTCAACATTGACCACCACCAGGTAAGCTTTGATCAGCGGAGACGACTCTCCATTCCTCGTTTCCAACGGGACTTATCGGGGACCCCGATTTACTGTATCTCCCTGTGCCAGTCAGACTCAGACAAAGCGCGTCATGCCCGGTAGGCTATGTGTCATTGTCCTTTCAATGTTAGGTGTGTGTGTGGGTGTGTGGGGGGGGAGAGACACAGAAAACAACCAAAATGCTATACACCTCACATCACAGCCTTGAAAAATCATGCGTAAAAACGCATTTGGCGTGGGTTAGATTGCGCACTTGATTGCGGGCTTTATGATTTGCATGATAATGACAATGTGTGTCAGAGGCCCACCTTACCCCAGGATTGGTGAAGTACCTCGGGCTGCAGCCCACTCCACTGCGCACAATAAGGGCAATTTGTTATTCAGTAGGCTATAAGAGAATTTATTATGGCAGATATAGCCGGCTAATTTTCTGCTGCTCTGCTGTATATCATTTATTTGACAGGGCTTTAGGCCTTGCTTTTATTGAGTCTTATCAATGGCAGCTATATCGTTTTACATGTTTCTTTTTCTTCTTCTTTTTGTAGAGGACGTCAATAGTCAAAAAGCCGGAGGACTCTATTTTATGCCGCTGAGATACAAGCACTGCATTGGTAAGTTGACTTAAATTAACATTCGTCATTATTTCAAATGTTGGTTTTGTTTACAATGAGAAGTTTGGTTGCTGTGGTATTTTTTTTCTTCTAAAATCACGGATACACATGTGGCCAGTAGAAACCCCCATCAGTGGTGGTCATTGAAGCGTCCCCATTAACTTGATTATTGCAGCCTATATGTGGTGTAAAATGACAATCTCTCAGTGCTCTGGGGAGGCCAGGACATGTCAAAGAAAAAGAATAATTGAGGAACATGAAATTGGCACCAACCTCAGAGGCAGCTGTGCTTTGCGCAATAACTGTCGCTGGTGTAGCAATCTGGGAAGAAGAGAGGGTTAAAACCTCAGCTTGCCCTCTCTTTCATTCTCACACACACACACACACACACACACACACACACACACACACACACACACACACACACACACACACACACACACTCTCCTTCCTCCTTCTCTTGCTCTCTCTCTCATTCACTCTCTGTCTGTCCCTCTCAGTGCTGTTCTGGCCTTAATGTTAGATGTATAGCACTGAATCTAAACACTCCTGGATAAGGCTAAAAAGCACATAGGCTACCTGGTGTGTTCAGTCAGTTACTTTATTATTATTATTATTATTATTATTATTATTATTATTATTATTATCCCAAATGTGAAACTTGATCTGCAGTCAGAAGTGCAAGATAAAAACACATACAAACAACGTACAAATAAATGCAAAGACATGAAGTACAAAAATGCCACAGGAGCAACCTCTAAAAATCTACTTTACATTGTGCAAATTAAGCGTGAGTTATTGCACATGGAACAAAGGAGTTTTTACTCCTATTGCTTTTGAACCGGGGAACTCTAAGAGAGTCTCTCGCAGTCTATCTGAGAGTCTGGGCCTTGCCTGGGGGAGCTGTGGGGTTGTTGTTTGACCTGGTTTGTTTTGGGTTGTTGATCAAGCATGGCCTCTCTGTTTTGTCGGTGGCGCCAGTCAGTCTGGAGCTCTGCAGCTCACCCCTCCCTTCCCACTGCTATTCATCCCCTCCACAGGTGTGTAGGCTGCACAGAGCCGCTCCAAAGCCAGCAAAAGCTTCGCCAGGGACTCACACCCAACTGGAGGCACAATCACAACGGGATTTCAAAACCGCTGCGAGGAATTCAACCCAAATAAAATCACTATTCATATCAGCTTTTCTTTTTGTTTTGTTCCATTGAACGAGGAGTCAGTATGTAGATATCTCTCCCCCCCCCGTTTAAGTTGCTCTAACTTTACTTCTTGTCACTTGAATGTTTTCTAATTAGAGTGAAAATATGGAATCCCCACGCTGAGGAGTTTTTGTTGGAAAACCTGTCTGTCAACAGCTATGAAAACTGCTTGTGAATTGTGCTTAAAGATTAACTAAAAACGACTCCAGTTTAAAGCTTTACTAAACTGCGAAAAATCATTGTACATTTTTTTTGGACATCTATTGTTTAAAATAGATGATTTGTGTTCAACAGGGATGTGATCCCTGGAATTATAAAATGTTTGATATTGTAAAGAAGAACAATTCCGATTCGAGACAATTAAGAATGTACATATATAGAGACACAAATGTTCTATAAAAAAGTATGTGAATGGAAGACTTATATGCTTAAAATAGACTATTGTAATTATAAGATATTTTTATCGAAACCTTTCTTTTGTCATTATGTAAATATTGTGTTTCAACTTTGAAGTCTTTAGTGAATGAACGTGATTATGCTCTGCCCATAATGTCTTCACATGATATCAGTTAACTCTTTGCAGTGTTTTTTTGGAATAGTTCCAATATGTAGCATGTCAGGCTCATTGCAGAGGTATCGAATGTGCACTGAAGCAGCCCTCCCGATGTAGATATGTGGTGGAGTTCAACACAAGTTCTTTTATTATTTGCCCTGCTCTGCTTTCTCTTGAATTATTTTGTACTCATTAACTATAACAACTTTGACCCGCTTGGAGCAATGGGTCGCTCTGCTGTTTGATCTTTCAAAAAGAAAAAGAAGAAAAAAAGAAAAGAGGCCTGATTTGATTCTGTTACATTGCACTCTTATTATAAACATTACATCTTGAGAGTTAACAGCACTTCTGTCAGTGTTTACAATACCTTAAAAAAAAATCACTACAAAACAATGTATCTGTTATTTTTTTGTGCACTCAGAGCTTCTCCTTGCGAGGTTAATGATCGACACCGCGAAAACATTCAACTTTGGTTATGAATTGATGAAACATGTTAACGGACTCCTTTTTTGGACAACAAACAATTGTATTCAGACAGGCAATGTCTTTAAGTAGATATTAAATGATCTCCCTGTTGGAGAGTCAGCAGCCGTTGTTAAGAGACAAATGTAAAGATGAAAGAAGAAGCCTTTATTTTTCATGACATTGAACACCGAATTTACCTCACCACCCTCCTGCCAGTGTGAGAGGGCACTTGTACATTACTGTCAGCTGCACTGTTGGACTTGGCCTTCACTGGCTTGTGAGGAGTTGTCAAAACAATTAAAGTTTCCAGGAAGAATTGTGTCGTCTCGAGTTTTGTCTCAAGGGGCATGTGTGCCAACGCTGTCACATTAAATGACGAGGGAAAAAAAGGGAGGTGCAGGGCAATGCTACCAAACTAAACATAACGCAGTGTGTGAGTTTTAGAGAAAATAAAGGGTGGATGAAGATGTTCAAATGTTGCAGACATCATCTAAGTCCCTAAACCTGTTTTACAGGATTTAAGGATTAAGCCTTTTGTTTCGTGGGCTTTTATTAATTCCATTACACACATTGCCATAGCTTCAGCAGAAATATAAGCGACAGCCAAGAAGTCAGATTTGCGTCAAACTATGAAACCGGTATCATTCATTTTAAATGTTAAAATCTACATGTTCATGTTCTCGCAAAAGCAAACTGCAAACGATGTCTCCGTGCAAAATGGTCAGTTCTACATTTAGATGTTTAACCCTCTGAGGCCTTAGGGCATTTTTTACATTTCTTTTTAAATTCCCATTTGAAGTATATTTGCCTATAAATGATCCCCACGTGTTTCTATCAAAGTGTTCAGAGAAAAATCTGCATTCTGTACAGTGAGGCCTAAATTTGTCCCAGAGCAATGTGTAAAAGAGATAATTTGGCCCTAAAGCTGAAACGTTGATGTCCCCCTTGTGAAAACAAACCTAAACTCAGTCATTTTGGTGCTTGAAATGAAAAGTCTTGGGTTCCCAAAAGTAGCGTAATACGTGAATAAAATAGGAAATAAATGTCTAAAATGACATTTTGTAATATGGCTTTTTGAGTAGGAGTGTTGTCAAACATCGCTTGGACTCGCCGGTGCGTCTTTCGTCCTCAGGAGGTTAAGGTAGAATTCTTATTGTGATTTAACTCTTTACAAAAAAATAAAAGCATATTGGTGATAAATAAATAAGTTATTACAGTAATGTAATTGGTTTAAAAAATTTATTGTTTTGCAAATTGAAAAGGTTAGTGCAAAATGCCCTCAATGGACCAAGTGAATGGTGGAATTACCTACCAATCTACCTTTATTCATCTCACGGATACTGTAGAACTTAAATAGGCCCTAGTAGCTAGTACAATGAAAGAGCCATAATATTTAATATGGATAATATTTATTTATGGATAATATTTATTTATTTGGATAATGAATATATATATATATATATATATATAGAGAGAGAGAGAGAGAGAGAGAGAGAGAGAAAGAGAGAGAGAGACAGAGCGACAAATCGGAATTCACAGCATTCAGGTTAACCATAAATTTACATTTTAATTTTCTGTGTTTGGCATTCAGCTGCTACTTTTACCCTGAGCGACCTATGACGGGTAAAGATGAACAGTAAACACCACTTCCTAATTACCAAAGAGCTCACGGATAAGTTCTCACCCTTCCTTACAAAGATATAGAAAAAAATGTCCGGCAAGGAAGTACGACGTTAAAAAAAAAAAAAAAGTAACTCATCCGACATAATCGCTAGGGCATGCAATTGAAAATCATATTCCCACTTTTAATTGAGGCCTCATCAGGTTTATGGGAGCATTCAAGTAGAAGCAGCTGTGTATCTTAAACGTTCCAAATGTTTTAAAGAATTGGAAAAAAAAAGAGAGACCGATTTATATTATAATGTTCATATTTATGATGCTTTTCAAGTGTCTAGAAAGCAAAAAAAAAAAATCTTCATTTTACATTATTTAGCAAATATTTTTCTGATTTTCAAGTGCAAATGAATCTGAAAATAATTGTGAAATGTATCCTGAATACCATTACTGTAATGACGTTCACCTAGACAGCTGTCAGAAATAACTGTCCCTAAACCACGCATGTGTCTATCTGACATGTATTAGTTACAGTGAGCGTGCTTCCTTTCTTCCTTCTTTGCCACGGAGCTGCAGTTTTTTTTTTCTTGTAGACACACCGAGCCTCCTTCAGTTGTCCCCACATCAACCTGCTAAATGTGGGTTAAAGCAGCCGTTTGACAGAGACAAGCTCAGCGACAGAGACACCCTGTGGGTGCTACAGACGCCTTTCTGACACCGGGCTCCACCGTGGCCAGCTGAGTGTACGCAGGCCATGCAGGCCACCTGTGTGTGTTTATAGTCCACAGTGAGAGAGCCGGGCCTCGCGCCCTTGACAACCACTGTCCTTGTGATGCGAAATGTGCGTGCATGAGTGATAAAAGATTTTTTTTTTTTAAATGAAAAAAATGTGGACAGGTGGCCAGCTTGACAGTTAGACCTTCCTGATATGATTACAATATATTGTGGTTCTCAGAGACAGCACAACATGGGCCTGAGAGTTCAAACCAGGCTTCAGCAGCCATGACTGCACAGCTGATGAGAGCAGCATTTCCAGGAAATTCTACTCTTTTTTTTTTTTTTATAGATAAAGTCAGTGATGTGGTGTAGATAAACCCAGTTGACACTTTTACTAACATAAACCTGCTGACCATACATGTGTCTTGCATTACATTTATTTACACTCCTGCCCACGCACAATGCCATTTAATTCATCACATTCCAACCAATGTATCAGTATTAAAATGATGCAACCATGAAGGTAAGAAAGATTACAAAAGTAGTGATGCATTGTCGTATCCACCATACGAAGGACAAATCCATCTTGACACGTGATCTTTCTCCCGTCTCATGATCATTTTAGCCATGTCTTCAATTCAAATTCCTGCTGTTAGCTGCTGTCCAGATACTCTTTTACAATGTGTTTACAGAAAAAAATAGTTTAACATTATTGTGAGAAAATACATTTATCTGTATATATAGAATGCAATAAATGTAACATTTCTTGGCAAAGACATATGGGAATAATTCAGCAGCCAATCAGCCATACACTCATGCTTATATTTACACATACAGTACATCTACGCACCTATTTTATCCTATTTCATGATATCCCATAAAGCAATGTTTTCCCTCACAGCTGCAGTGTTAAAGTAATACAGCATGGACACAGGACAGGACATTTCTATTACAGCTCCATGATCTGTAGATTTCACTCTCTGTATTAGTCAGCACCTAAAGGTACATTATTCATCTCCGCTCTTATTATACTTGGTAGCAGCCATATGTTGGACTCACAATTCCCACTGTCTTGCTAGAAAGCTCAGTGGTGCCCAAACCTGCATCTCTCCAGCATTGGCACTGCAGGATTTTCCAAATAACCCCTGTTGGGAGTGAGACAGCAGTGCAGCAGCAGGACGGAAAGCGCGTGGGACTTGTAAGGAAGCTTCGTCAGCTCTTTCTGCCTCTTTTAATTTTACACAAACCGGAAATATGTTCAGGTTGAATTCCTACCTGTGGCCTTGCGCTCCCTGTGCATGTACTCCCTGATCTAGATCGTGAGAAAGCATCACATCCTGTTTGATAAGGAGGCCCACATTGGTCAACCTGTTTTCCACCCTCGAGCTAAGGGCCAAGGGAGTGGACGCACCTTGTGACCAGTCACTCGGAAATGTCATTATGAACACAGTATCATTATTATCAAAACAAGGGACTGGCCGGGCTGCAAGCAGGGCCGAATGTTTGCACAGGTGTGTGTGTGTGTGTGTGTGTGTGTGTGTGTGTGTGCGTGTGTGTGTGTGCGTGCGTGCGTGCGTGTGCATGCGCGCATTCATGCATTGCTCTCATTTGTGTGCATGCATCAGTGTGTTTTCCCTTCATCATCATAGTGACTTTCTTGCAGATGATTACAATGTATAACCAAAATTACAAGATGGATTTAGCAATTTCTGAGGCTCACTATTTCGGATTAAATTTTGCTTGCTCATTATGTCCCATTTATTTTTATCCTGCTCTCGCAGGTAAAACTACCATCACTGATTGTTTCCAAGAAAAAGAACTACTGAAATGTTTTATTTATTTATTTATTTTTTTACTAGCACCGTTCCATACAGAAGAAACACACCAGCTCCTAATTCCACAAATTTGCACAACGCACCGTGACACAAACACATAAAACGAGGATGCTCTCCACCGCCTCTGCCTGGAATTAACCTTCTGCATATGTTAAACTGCAATAACAGGTTTGGCTGTCGTGTCTCGCCTCCCTCTCTCCCTGATTTAACTCCACATTACAGTGTTCCACGGGGGCCTATATCCCTGCGTGTTAATCACTGCTCTTCCCGGCGCACAGAGAAATATATAGCGGGTGCTTGCAGAGGAACAGTGAGGACGAAAACGTGCTCGCTCTTGGACACTACTTGATTACTGACTAATTGGTCTAGAGTGATTAAATATCTCATGCTTCTCACTAATTGCAGCTATTTAAAGCAGCTATTAGCTTAAAATGCCTGCCACCAACAGCCGTTTACTCATAAACAGAATGTGAGATGCAGCAATTCACCTGTACAGCTCCGACTGGAAAACAAGAGTTACAGACTCACAGGAAGCGTTGCGAGACATGACATCCTTAATATTTAAACTCTTATTTTTTTCAGAAAGCCAATGAATACTTTATGGAATACTCTGCATTGCTTTACATGTTTGGAATGATGAGTATCTTTTTCCCCCTCCTGCTATTACAAATAAGTAACAGATGTACATTTTTACTCGTGCCTAATTAATCACAATTATATTTTCCACATTCGTATTGCTAGTGATAATTGATGTGTAATTATTTATTAATTTGGGCTGTGTGTGTTCATGATTTGACACTTAATGTGTTTTTATATATGAGAGAAAAATATGAAGAAACAATAATCTCGCTGTCGATCATTCGTTCTAATTTAGCAGCCTCAGTCAACGCTCTGCACCCCGGGACCCTCGAGGAAGAAGGACGTGTGATCTGAGCCTGGAGCGGCCATCAAACACGTTACAGGAGAGTTAATGTGTGTACACCCACCAGTTTAGCTTTAGGGAGGACCTCTTTCGGGGCAACAACTAACAACGCCAGGGGTGAAAGAGAGGAAGATGGAGAAAGAGATGAAGTAAGTGAGGAGCAATAGGGCTAGAGAGTGTGAAAGAGATAGAAGGAGGGAGGAGGGAGGACTTGGCATCACCAGTGCCAACCGCAACTCCCGGGAGACGGGCGATGAATTACAGAAATGAGATCTCACACAAATGCCAAGCTTTTCCAAAGAGCAGCGAGAATGGCTGCCCCCCCCCTTCCCCCTGGAGAACACAGTGATTAGAGAGGGGGAACCAGGGGTCTGCCAAGCCCCTTAAAGGATCTGTGTGTGTGTGTGTGTGTGTTGGTTGGGGGGTGGTGGCACTGGGACAACAGCCATGTCACAGAACATGACCCTGAGGTGCAGCTATCAGACAGCCAATATGGCGAGTTAAATACCGTTGCTGCATCAGAGCGGAATGGCTCCAACTGCCTCCAATCAAACAGGTTTCTGTTCGCCCAATGAGTTTAATTAATTAGGCTTAGTTTATACTTCTTTGCCCAGAAAGAGGAAACAATGTGCTGCGTTTACAGAAGGATACAACATCTCTAACTCAGGTACAGATGCTTTCCAGCAAGATAAAAGCACGGGTAATACAGGCACATTCAGGATGACAGGAGAGGCTAAAACTCCTTCAGCTGCATTTGTCTGAGTTCCATTCTAAATCTTTTGATGATTTTTCTGATAATCCCGGGAGATTTTGGTATAGCAGAATTCAGCCCGAGAGGAAGAGTTGCAGACATTATTCATGGCTGAAAAACTACTGGGTTTATATAAATATATATAATAATTGAATTCTGATTTAGGCCTACAGCTAATATTCTCCTGAACAGATTCTAAATCATATTGCTGTAAAGATGCTCTATTGGGTAAAGATGGAAGTACATTATCTGTCAATTGGAGTATCATTATTTTTGAAAGCATGATTTCTAATAAGAAAACAAATTAGTTATTTGCTAGATGTTTTGTAATCAATTTTGTATTAAAGGTCCCATGACATGGTGCTCTTTCGATGCTTTTATATAGACCGTAGTGGTCCCCTAATACTGTTTCTGAAGTCTCTTTCCCATAATTCAGCCTTGGTGCAGCATTACAGCCACTAGAGCCAGTCCCACAATGAGCTTTCCTTAGGATGTGCCATTTCTGTGTCTCTAGCTACTGAGGAGGAGAGAGGGGGGGTAAGGTGGATGTTGGAGGTGTGGCCTTGACCAACTGCCACTTTGCTCGTTTGAAAGCCATGATGTGTCTCTTTCTAATGGGCAGGGCAAATTATCTGGGTGGGCAAAGCAGAGAAAGAGGAGGTAACCTTGCTCCTTATGACCTCATAAGGAGCAGATTCCAGATCGGCCTATCTGAGCTTTCATTTTCTCAAAGGCAGAGCAGGATACCCAGGGCTCGGTTTACACCTATCACCATTTCTAGCCACTGGAGGACCATAGGCAGGCTGGGGGAACTCATATTAATGTTAAAAAACCTCATAAAGTGAAATTTTCATGCCATGGGACCTTTAAGTTTACCATAAGAAGTAGGGCTATACAGAGCATTGCATTGGTAACATGCATTGACTACAGACGCCGTTATAGGCAAATCACACAACAAGCAAAGAAAAATCCAACAAATAAGCAGTGCAGGCCCAGAAACAAGCTGAATATATAATAAAAAATAGTATTAAAGTAATGGGCAACAAATTACATGACTACCAGAGAGGTCACGGCTCCAGATGGCCTTATGTCCTACCTACATCAGTAATGCTGCTGAGCATTTCACAGTCAAGATAAAGTGAAAGGAAGTATAGGCAAGATATCTACCCCTACCCTAAGACACCCCCTTCTCCCCCAAACAATTTAATCCCACTGTAGCATAATGAGAACGAACCCACCAACTAGGCAGCTAGTCCAACTACTAAAAATGTCACGACTTGCTTCCATAAGAGGTGGAGCGTATGAAATGACCATATCATATGTATATATTGATATGAATGCATGTAAAAATGCAGGAAATAGCATTCAAATAATTTGACCAAATCATCTTATCTCAAGTTGTAAATACTAGCTTTTTACAGAGCTTTCAGCTGCATTGCATGCATTGCATGGTCTTCTTCAGGTCTTCTTCAGTAGACCATCCCCACTAGATTGATGGAAGATGGATGGATGGATGGATGGATGGATGGATAGATTAAGGTCATGAAAGAAAAAATTTAATCTTACATGTTTTTATCTTGATTCAGGATGACAGGAGTCTGTGAGCCACATTATTCTGCTATTTGAAATTCTTTCTGGGAATCAAATATGAGCTATCAGATTCCCTCAGACAAAACTGTCTCTGAGTCACAATGGCGATTTTATGTCAGCGACTGCCTGAGGGGAAACTACATCAAACCAAACAGAAATCACATTGGAGTCTGAGATGACGAATGGAGACCTTGAATAACCGCATTGCTGCTATTAAATTTGGAAATGGAAAAAATTAATTTCACTGTACAGCAATGTTTCAATTTCCTACAGATTGTGCATCCAGTCACAAATATGCGTTTTGATATAGATCATTTACAATTTCATTAGGAAAACATTTGTTCGCATTTACAACCGTCTATATTTCCCTGTGTTATACTGTATGCCTGCACAGTGGCAATGGAACTAAACTGAGAGCAGAGATTTGGTGAAACTGCCTTAAATTTTTCCTCCATACATGTTTAGAGACATAAAAATACTCTGCTTGGAATAATAAATTTTGTCTGATATGGTTTTTTGACAAAAAGTACCTGTCCTAGACAATCTGAGAGGTCTGGATGGTTCATAACGGAGCAGTAAATCAGAAATGTATTTTGGTCCTATGATATTCAGTGCTTTATAAACCAACAGTAATATTTTAGAGTCAGTTCATTGACACACAGGAATCTACTGTAAAGATCTGAATTGGAGTGATATAATCCACTCTCATAGTCTTATTGAGGACACTAGATGAAAGGGGCGCTATGCAGTTTTGGCAATTTCTTCGCTGTTATCTCACTTTTTGCTCGCAGGTTTCTCCATAGAGCTCCCCCTACAGCTTCTTAATAGATATTTGGTAACACTGTGTAAAAACTTGCTCGGTCAGTCTGCCGTTTCCTCTTTCTCTGTTCCTCCGACAATGCTTTCCTAGCTTTCTGCTTCTTCTTTGCCAGCTCAGCCATGACGATAGTGTGAAAAACTTCATCGCTACCTTGTTCTTGCTATCCGGTTCCTGGATGGGGGTGTGTATGTGTGCAATGCCTAAAGCAATTCGTTACATCGCGAGACCTGATATCATGTGATATTTCCTGACGCTGCGGCTCGTTGGCCGAAAGTTGCGAGGGTGGTTTTTCCGCTCACAGGCGCTAGGGGGAAGCGAGACGATCACCATTCAACTCGAAAAAGTTCATATAACCATTCCAATGACTCCGAAGCTGTTCAGTTAAGGTAAATTAAGCTAAAAAAAAACTGCATAGTTCCCCTTTAAGGTGTGATTCAGTGACTACATTAAGATGGCTGGCTTAGTTTGTGGAATTTAACATTAAGCTGTGACTTTTAATCGTTCTTCTTTGGGCCCAAAGACAATCATTTCAGTTTTATCTTTGACTAACTGGAGTAATTACAAACAAAAATTGTCACATTAAATTGTCGATGTTAAACAGAAGATGTCCGAGAATGGAGCCTTGGGTGACTCCACATATAAACACAAAATAGTCCCTGTTCTTCAAATATGATTCAAACCAGTTTAGCTGTGCTAGAAAGTCCATCCCTGTTTTCCAGTGTCTGTCTAATAATATGTTTTTGTTGACCATGTCCAATGCAGCACTGTCAATGCACACATCTAATAACACTTTTTTAGGACTTTTGAGACTTAAAGGTGCAATATGTAATATTGTATGTAATACTGGCAGCTAGCGGTTAAAATAGTTACTGCACTACCAATTCAAAATACTGGAGAGTCGTTTCCCCCGCCCCCTCCTGCCCAGACTGCCGAGACCGCAGCATTCACAACAATGTTGCTAGACGCTTTTCTCACATAGCCAGACATTACTTCACAGCACAGCAGAGTAGCTAACGTTAGATGCTAGTCTCACATAGCCAGACATTACTTCACAGCACAGCAGAGTAGCTAACGTTAGATGCTAGTCTCACATAGCCAGACATTACTCCACAGCACAGCAGAGTAGCTTACGTTAGATGCTAGTCTCACATAGCCAGACATTACTCCACAGCACAGCGGGGTAGCTAACGTTATATGCTGGCTATATTGACAGTCATAAAAGCCTGTGCTCACGCGGAGCTCTGTAACCAACTGACAGACACACTTTTTCGGGTTAAAATTACAGTATGAACCGCTAAAAACACAACAACCTCACCGTCCTCTCCACACACCAGTCAGGCACACTTCCTCGGCTTAGAATTACAATACGAAACGCTAAAAATACCACTAGCTACCTTGCCGACGGAACACACTTCATTGGCTTAGAATTACGGCAACAATCGCTAAACACACTGCAAACTCACAGTCCTCTCTTCCCGATTTACAGCCCCCCCCTCTCGTGGCTTAAAATAACTCACCGTTGTCGGCTCGAGCCGCTGAACTACACGTTGTAAACAGCCATGGCCCGCTTGCCTGGTCCTCCCGGTAACGTTAGCAGTTAACAGGGTTAGCATGGCGGCGTTAGCCAGGACCAGTCGAGATCACTTTACTGGCTGTGTCTCAATTGTTTTTGCGAGTAACCAACTCGGGTACTATATAATTCAATGCGAGTACACAAATGTTGAAATGACATAAAATGCCCGTCCCTAGTGGCTGTGATAAATTAGCCTGAAGCTATGCTTACCTGTTCAGGAGGAAATAAGCCAATTCTACGTCCTTTTGGGATCTAAGCTGTCTCCGTCTTTCAAATACATCTCCAATATTTACTAGGGGGTTGTTATGTCTGTGGTCACGCAACTGTTAGAAACATGCAGTTTTCTTTTTTTTTAGGTCGGGTAGAATCTATCTCCGTTGATCCTGTTCGTTTGTGTGCTGCTTTCATGGCTGTACTACCGTTACAGCTGTAGCGCGCTGGGTTTACGTTTTTACAGGTATATATCTGGCAACCCGGCCTGGCTGTCAAAATGGGCAGTTGATAACAACACACAGATCAAAACATAAACATAAATTCCGTCACGGAATGTAAATTTCAAAAAGAAAAAATACTGACATTAGCATTGTTGTCAGAAAAGATAGTATTTCAGTTTAACATGTTTCCTTAATATCTGATGAGGCATTGGTGTCATTTTTGGATTTATTACAGTACAAATATTACATATTGGACCTTTAAGTATGTTTTGCTGCGAATACTTTTTATTACTACTTAACTAAAGTAAAAGACCTGACTACTTCTTCCACCACCGCAATATGCACAACACATCTTTGACTGGAGTGGGACTTTAACATATAGCAGAAACTGTGTTGCAACACTGACAGCTTCTAAATATTCATAATGTTGGCATTTCATGCATATACAGTGTGTGGAAAAATGAACTCTAATCTTCTACAAAGCGATAACCTCTGCTTCAAAAGGCTTTAGTTCATCTGAAATAAAGCACCACGTTTCTGTCATTGTTGTGATTGTAAATGTCAATTTTTTTTTAATGTTTTCTGGTGCGCAGCAGTCTAAAAACTCTCACAAGCTGAATGGAAATGCAGCACAAACTGGATCAAAATGAAACAGCACAGCCTGCGTGCCTGATCCCTCCATATGTTTCCATATAGATATCAAGCCATCGATTAGGGGAATGCTGTCATCTAGTTGGCAGTGATTATGCTGCTGGCTTTGGCACCCAGTCAACAACTAATTCACATGCTAATGTCTTCCAGATCAGGTCTCGCCCCCAAACTGGTTCCCCATATTGACTTGATTCCCTGATTGGACAGATGGCCACCTTTCAATATCACAAACGTCTGTTTGTGTTTAGGCTAGGGGTACGGGGTTGTGAAATGTGGTGGGGGGCTGTGGGGGGGGAGGATTCCCAAGCTTATGAATAAACAACAATAATCATCTAGATAAACAATAACATTATCTGGCGTCTGAACCTTGACGACGATCCATTATGGCCATTACTGTCACATCATGTGCTACAGTCGGTTTTTAATTGCTCCAATTCGCTATTGAGAATGGGGGGGAAACTCAGACACTGTATCAGTCGACGCTCCTAATTGATTTGTCCTCGTGCTTGCCAAGACCGTAGTCAATACAGTCAAGTGTGCTGAAACCTATCAAAGCGAAGCAAGGAGTGAAGGCGTGAGCACTGAGAACAAAACAGCTGCGGCTTGTGGAGTGAAAGGGGAAAAAGAAAACCCCACTTCTATTTCTCCCGATCCTGCTCCCTCCTCCTCCCCCACACAGCTCTCCCTCACCTCTTGCTCTACTCTTTCTCTCTCCATTTTTGTGCCTGGCAGCAATCTTTCTCAGGAGACTTTCTCTGCAGTTGTGTGAGGAGAATGTCAGTCCTGTGTAGTTGTGTGTGTGTGTGTGTGTGTGTGTGTGTGTGTGTGTGTGTGTGTGAGAAACGTCCCCTGGATGTGCTCATTAACAAAACACAAGTGTGTATGGCTTCCCAGAACAAGGCATTCTGGGTACTGCCACTGTCTATCTCAGCTTTGTGAATTTGTAAGCAACTAATGAACAGATTCAGGCAAGAATACTGGATGGACACACACTCACACACACACACACACACACACACACACACACACACACACACACACACACACACACACACACACACACACACACACACAAATGACCTTTCATACATAACAGTCACAAAGAAAAATAATGAGTTCTACAAACTTAATATTCAGATTTTGTGTGTGGATGGTCTGAAGCTTTGTGTTCTGGGGGAAAAAATGGAAAGTAAAAGAAAAAAAATCCACTCTAAAGGACTTTTTTTTAAAGTGCATATTCAATATTTAATATTTTACACATCTCCTGGTGGGCTGGAAATTGGCTCTGAGTTTGTCTGAAGGGATGCATTGTCTCTCACAGCAGTTTGTGTGACTTTCAATAAAAAAGTTCAAATCTTCTCACATGAGAAGTTGCATCCCGATTTCTTCATAATAACATATTTGTTTTGCAGTTGACAAAGCAATCTCTCCTCGAGGTCCATTTAGTATCTGCTAAAGCTGTCAATCATTCACTTGATCTTCCTCGGCTGATGAAGTTTGCCTAGTTGTCATGGGAATGCAAGTGTTTCAATAAAATTTTTGTATGTT
Organism: Perca fluviatilis; assembly: GCF_010015445.1. NCBI lineage: Eukaryota > Metazoa > Chordata > Actinopteri > Perciformes > Percidae > Perca > Perca fluviatilis. The sequence goes on along the minus strand of NC_053118.1, from coordinate 4,195,391 downwards.
CATTACATCACTATGACATTACTGTAAGGCCTTTTGTGTTTGTATATATTTTTTGTGTGACAATATAAGAAATGTAGTATTGAATTTCCACAAAGTTAGGGGAACTTGCTAGTGACAGATTTTTTTTATTTAAGTTCAATGTTGTAAAATTCAGAAAACAAGTAAAATCCATTGCCACAGGAAACTCCCCTCCCCTGCATGGGTCATAAAGAAGAAAGTACAGTATTTAGGATAATACATATATTTTAAGAAGAGATGGAGGATGAACAGAACATTGTTTACAGTGATGGATCAAGAGCATAACCAGAAAGTGAAGTCTTTTACAGCCACTATTTCAGATTCCCACGAGCCAACAGTGGTAGTGGCTGCATTGTATCTTAGCAACTAATAGGCCTAGTTCATGAACCATAACAGTGCTAGAGATCGATTAAAAAAATAAAACAATGGAAGCAGAAGAGGGCAAGATTTCTTGATTTTTAGTCAATAATATGGGTCAAGCTACATAAATTACCCACATTTCCCATATTTGCCACTCAATCATGTTTCCATTAAACCCACCTACATCATCAGGATTATTTTCTCAGACTTTACAAAGCTGCTCCAGTACTGCTTCCCATGACATGTAAACTGACCTTCTGTTGTGAAATTAGTGAGAAAAACTTCTTTGGTTGCATTAAATAAGTACACAACTTTTTATTCCTACATACATATTGTATTATAATATTAAAAACAGACATTTCTTTGTGCTCATTACGTGAATAAACACAGTCTGGTGTATTGTGTGAGGTGCGGTAAAACAAATACATAATCTGGCATTCAATTTTAGTGTTGCATCTATCTCTATATTTCAAGCTGCTATGAAATGTATTTTAAGGCTGAGTGTAGGCACTCATAAATATGGATTTTCATGTACAAACGGAAACAATTTACAGCCAATCATATTGCCACTGTTCAAAAGTAATCAGCGCATGGCCACGAATGGAAAAACGCTGTAATCTCACATGCAATAAAGCTCTGTGAAATGAGCAGAACAGGTGCATAGGTGAACAAAGATAAATATAGCCTGGCTTGATGAAATAATTTCTCTGTCCTGTATAATAACTCATTATGTTAATCACAAGCCCTATTAATCATTTTCTCATTTGAACTGTCAGGACGTGATTGTCATACGAGGAGATTGTGTAACGTACAGCGAAAAGATTCGCCTTTTGCAATTCATCAAAGTCACATGGGGAAAAAAATGTTTAACGTCAGAACGGAAATCACAGCTGAAGCTGCTGCGATGTGTTCCGCACGAGCTATAACAGTAAAAAGCCTCTTATATCTTCAGAAGTAAAAGAGAAAAGAGCGATGATCCTGATGGCGCTGTAACACAACAGCACAACAGGAAGCATATTAGCAATAGCCAGGAGAGTGTGTGTCTCTGCATACTGTATGTGCTCTCCTGTACATATGTGTGTGTGTGTGTGTGTGTGTGTGTGTGTGTGTGTGTGTGTGTGTGTGTGTGTGTGTGTGTGTGTGTGTGTGTGAGTGTGTGGCACCAGGCTCGTATATTGTGATTGTCTCATTGTGAGAATGCCCTACTGGGGTGGCCAGCTGTTCCTGTGCCCATAAAAAGGAGGCAGGAATGTCTGGTGGGATGAAGGAGGCTGCAGAGACACAGAGAGAGCCACACAGTCACTTTAGAGAAGCAGATGTACGACACACATGCACACACACACACACACAGAATATACACATACGTAGCAGCGCAACACACACACACACACACACTCTGTACACGCACACACACAAAAACTCCTACAAACATAGAAATACCCCCACACACAAGAACAGAAATACAGAAACACACACACACACACACACAAAAGACTTCATACAAAAAGCTCAAAGACACACCCACAGTCATATATACCTGGGTGTGTTACAGCACTACACGCGTACATAAAGACACAAACACAAAGACACACACACACACACACACACACACACACACAGCAGCAGCAGGCGAGGTGGTGGAGGCGTTATTGGTCCATATCTGTGCTTGGAGCCACAGCAGTCTCCAAGGCTGCTATCAGCTCCCCCATTATCTCTGTCTGAGAGTGTGGAGGAGGAGGAGGACAACGTGCCTGCTCCCCCCACCCCTCCCCCCATCAACCATCTCCCTTCATAGCTCCTGTACGCACTCACACACATATTAACACACACTCACCACCAACTCGTTAAGAGGGCGGAAATGAAATGTCTGTCCCCTGAGTCGCCCGAGTAGCAGCTCTTTGCTGCTGCAGCACAAGTTTGGCGACGACAACAGGCATCCACTAATAAATCTACAGAGTGAAAGAGGGGAAGGAGATGGAAAGAAAAAGAGATGGCAAGATCAGGAGTGAAATAATTAGAAAGACAATGTGAGAGAGAGAGAGAGAGAGAGAGAGAGAGAGAGAGAGAGAGAGGGTATGACAGGGAGAGGAAAGAGGGAACAGCCTGCTGCATCCGCCCCTACCTCAGGTCTCATTAACTTAATGGTCTCTGTGGATGGTGAAGGGCTAAGCAAGGATGGAGGGCAAGAGGAGAGGAGAGGAGAGGAGACTTTACGGTGAAAGTGGTCTACAAGCCAAATTTAAAGTGATGTTTTCGTTAAGATTGAACTTTTTAGCACACAATCAGCAGTTGACCATCTGTGTTGCCAATATTAAAAGGGAACTGATGTGAATGCCCACACTAGCCTGAAGGGTACTAGTTTGAACACCTGTATTGTTGGGGGAAAGTGTGAAAGGAAAGTAATGTATGTAATGCCAAACTGGTCCAGTGCAGCTGCTGCAAAAGAAGAGTGCAGGTCTTCTGGACACCTTTCACTTCCGTAGAACTGTGCGATTGTGGGTGATGGTGTACAACAAGAATAATACAAGATAAGTCTAAACCTCCAACAGGAGGCTTAGCTATATAGTGCTTATTTACATTTTTGTATAATTATTTTGTCTAAATCTTTATCACACAAGAGTGTGTGTACTGCATTGCATGTTACAACCAGCAATGTATTGTCCTCAACAGCACAATTACAAAGGCACTGATCCAAACAATATCCAGTCCAGCAGTGGTGCAGAGAGAAGACGAGTGACAGATCGTGGAAAGTAAAGGGTTCAGCGTGTCGTCTATAGAGATTGTGTTCCACTAGGGGCAGACAGGCTCAACATTTGTGAGTGCATGTCAGCGAGACACTGAATCCATTACAGTAAGTGATATGCTATGCTATCGTATCATTAACATATAAACTGCCCAAAGAGAAATAGTCTGCGTATAAGATTTTTCTAAAATAAATGTCCTTTGTTTCTGTATCTTGTCTCTCTTCCTTCTATTTTCCTGTTTACATTTGTTTGTGTGTGTGTGTGTTTGTGTGTGTGTGTGTGTGTGTGTGTGTGTGTGTGTGTCTTATTTCCTGATTGGGGGGGTCTGGTCACTCCTCCCAAGCGCACCATTGGTCAATTCCACCACATCTTCATTTCTTATATTATGTTAAAGCAGTGTCAGTTAAAAAGGTGAGAGCTCAAACAGCCCCTTTCAAGCTGTGCTCGTTGCCATGACGTATTATGAATGGATGTTATGCGTTGCCATGACGCATCATTTTAGCTAAATTAGCTAACTATCTTAGCTAAATTAGCTAACTATCTTAGCTTGCTAACTTCACCCAGGGGGGTAAGCGAGCGTCCACAAAACCGTAGCTCCTATGGAGCCATTTTGTTGCTAACAAGCCATCACCCGCCGTTAGCATCCCATTGACTGCCATTCATTTTGACGTCACTTTGACAGCGAATAACTTTACATCTGAAGCGTTTAAAGACTCCATTTGTCCATTGTTTATTTCTAAAGAAAAACGACAATGTATAAAAGGCTCCATTACCTTGTATCTCACGTTATGGCTCCATAGGAGACATTTTGTGAAAATAGGCTAACGATTGTGTCATAACCATGCAACTTACTGTAGCATAGTAGAGAAAGTACAGGAGAAGCTCGCAGGCAGTTTCGACTTACATTAGCTGTTTAATTACTAATGTTAACTAGCAGTTTAGTTAGCAATAATTAGCCTATGCCTATGTTATCTCCTTACATATTCCTACACTCTCCGTCTCTGCAAGATTGGGAATGATTGAGATTTCTCTTGGCACAGCTACCAGAAGACTTACAACTTTCAGACAGGTTGCTCACGTCACATCTTCATCTTCAAGTTCAGTTGGAGGCTGCTCAGTAACACTCAGCCAGCACCGGAAAAGTGCTTCTAATATCCTTCACTGGTCTCCGTCCAGAGCAACGGGGTCTGTTGGTCCATTTCTTTAACTGGCTATGATTTCACCAGGCTTTCATGCAACACTGGTTATAGAAAAGTTGTCACTCGTCTGGCAATAAGAATGTGCATTCCTACGCTGTGACAAGAGTGTGTGTGAAAAGCACAACCCGGTCTCACGGCAGTTCGTGTAAATGTACACGTTATTCTTAATCTATTGATACGTGTTCACGGAGACGTTTTTCTCGTTTTTTACGTGTAACTGTCACGTTATTTTTTACGTGTAAATGTCACATTATTTTCTCGGGGAAAGGACGCCGGGAGGCGGCGAGGCTCACTCCATAAGACGGGAGGCACAGCCGGCGGTGCCCGCTGGGGACCAGCCGGAGGGCGAAAGGGCGGCTCCATAAGTCGGAAGGCCGCCGCGAGACGCGACGCGCGGCCCGCTGGGGACGCCCACAATAACGGGATGGCGGAGGTTGGGTTTGGAAAATACTTACGGGGAAAGGGCCTTAAACACCGGAGAAAGGGTGCCTTAAGCGCCGGAGGCGCCTTAAGCCGGGGAAAGGGCCTTAAAACGCCCGGGAAAGGGGCTCTAAACGCCGGAGACGCGCCACAGTAACCACGCGGGACAAAACGCGACGGCAGCGCAGGGCGCCATCCCGGAAACAAAGCGCCGCAAACGGGACGCGATCCCCGCTTCGCCGGGTGAAAGTCCTGTGTTGTTTGACCCATCCACCACCCCGACCAACCTCCCTACGCGGATTTTCGGCTTTTTATATTACTCCCTACAATTTCGTGCTGTGGTAACGAAATATGCTTCCCATTGAAATACATTACTTCACATTTTCGTGTTGTCCACCACGTAAAAAACGACAAAAACGTCTCCGTGAACACGTATCAATAGATTCAAATAACGTCACATTTACATGAACTTCCATGAGACCGGGCTGAAAAGCACTGAGTTGTTCAATTTTACTCATTTAGAGTTTGGTTATTTGGCTAGCTTGCTAAAGCCACCTTTCTAATGCTACACTGGTGACAGAAAATAAGCCAAACAGCAGGCCGTTACTGATTTTTGTGTGTTCTTGTGTTTTTTTTGCTGGTGTCTTTTAACATTGTTTAGCCGTGGCGACACCGGGAGTTCTCCCCGTTTGCCCCAAAGTCCGGCTCTGGGTACGGAGACGCAGGCACGCCGGTGTGTCGAAGTGTTTCACCGTCGGATAGTGTTTCCCTCCCGTTAAAATGATAGCGCTGTCACGATTGAAGGCTGGAGAGGAGGCTTTACAAGTGCACAATTTGTGTCTTTATTAACCAAAATGACACCAAAACACAACACAAAACAATACATTAAACTGAGGCAAAAATAACAGCAAACAAACAAACCGGTCACCTCAGTGGAAGCTGCCCACTTTCTTTCGTCTACTGAAGCCCTTTTAACTCAGCCCCCCTGAATTGAACCCTACCACCTGAACAGGTGATTATAGGGTGAGCTAACCTGAGCAAGCAACAGTAACACTGTTTTAGAAACATCACTACAATTGGATAGATCAGTTACTGCTGACGTTACTATTTATACATATATGTGCTACAATAGGCCCCCCAAATATATATAAAAATGTAATTCAGTGCAGAACTATCTAACCTATTGTTCTACACTAGTGATGCACCGAAATGAAAATTCTTGGCCGAAATGGAAAACCAAGACCGAAAACCGAAACTGAAACACCGAAAGAAATTAAGCCAATTATTAGTACCATTGCATTTATGGCTATGACTGTATACTAACTTTACTAAAATCAAGGCATTGCAATTGTATAAATTAATATTAAAGTTTAAAAAATATCTAGCAGAAATATGGCTACAATCTGATAGTCACATACAGTATACAGTAGCCTAAGAACAGAATAGCTTACCTATTGTTATTATTATTATTATCATTATTTGAGGCACTTTCTTGCAGGATTTCACTGAACATATCAGACAACGAGGGTGCATGCCCCTCATCTGGTGCAGAGAGACGAGTCTTTTTTTCTGCGCTCTGATCTCCTCCTGCGCTGATCCATGCTGATGGATGCGGGTTCTCCGCATCCAAGTAATGGTCTTTATAACGCGGATCAAGTACAGTCGCGATGAAGTGCAGAGGATCCGAATAGATCTCACTGAAACGTGTGCTGACTCTAAGAGCGTACTTTTCATTGTTTTCACTCCGTGGTCCGTCTCAACCTCTTTGCTTAGGAGACGCTTTGCAGGTGGATCGGGTACTGACACACGTGCAGGTCGCGGTTTCTGTTTGCGTCATCACAACATTTTCGGCCGTATTGTTTCGGTGATAAAAGTATTTCGGCCAAAAACCGAAAATACCCTTTTGGGCCATTTTCGGCCGAAAATTTTCGGTGGCCGAATATTCGGTGCATCCCTATTCTACACCTTAGGATTGCCCATCCCCTCCCTACAGAAAGGACCTAATGAGGTAAACCTGCATCCACTCTCCCTGATTAAGCTGGTGAGGTTAACACTATGAACCAATAAAACCTGCTGAACAGGCCTATGTCAAATAATAAAGTAACAAATAAACTAAAACAATAACCTACAACATTATATTGAAATCAAGAATTGAGCAGACACCAAACAGTACCAACCCTGGGAACAGGGCCTAGTGTAAAGGGAGAAAGGAAGCCTTTTCACAAGCGTCCCTCCATTGTAAAGTTAGGGCATAAGGTTTGCTTAAGGTAGGCGAAAAACATCTGCAGCTTCTCGTGAACGAGGTGAAGTTGGATTAATGATTGCTTATGACGTATTTTGCTAATGTTACCTTTATTAGCTCCATGTCAATGCTTCAATATACCCTAAAACTGTGAGAAATCGAAGCATTGACACGGAGCGATTTAAGGAAACATCCGTAAAAACCAATGAATGTCAAACGTTAAACTGACTTAACCCCGCTCTCTCATGTCCCCATATGGAGCTAAGCTAACTGAGTTAGCCTCCACTCAGCCTTAAGGCCCTGACACACCAATCCGACGGCCAGCCGTCGGCAGAAAAGGCGGACTGATCAGTCGGCTCCCCGAGGTCAAAAAAGTGCCTCGGAACACACCGAAGCGACGCCGACTTGAGCGTACATTCTGCGCGAGACGTAATACGTCTCCATAACAGCAGGCGTCACCCAAAAAAACGAAAACCGGAAATGACGAACGCATCACGTGGGTCTGGCTTCTTCCGAATTTCAAAGCCAACCATTAATGGCGGCTCGTTCAGAATACGATCTCGTCCATCCATCCATCCATCCATCCATCCATCTTCGTCCGCTTATCCGGTGTCGGGTCGCGGGGGGAGCAGCTCCAGCAGGGGACCCCAAACTTCCCTTTCCCGAGCAACATTAACCAGCTCCGACTGGGGGATCCCGAGGCGTTCCCAGGCCAGGTTGGAGATATAATCCCTCCACCTAGTCCTGGGTCTTCCCCGAGGCCTCCTCCCAGCTGGACGTGCCTGGAACACCTCCCTAGGGAGGCGCCCAGGGGGCATCCTTACCAGATGCCCGAACCACCTCAACTGGCTCCTTTCGACGCAAAGGAGCAGCGGCTCTACTCCGAGCTCCTCACGGATGACTGAGAGCTTTGCCTTCTGGCTCAGCTCTCTTTTCGTCCCAATGGTGCGATAGATGGAATGTAATACCGCACCCGCTGCGCCGATTCTCCGACCAATCTCCCGCTCCATTGTCCCCTCACTCGCGAACAAAACCCCAAGGTACTTGAACTCCTTCACTTGGGGTAAGGACTCATTCCCTACCTGGAGAAGGCATTCCATCAGTTTCCTGCTGAGAACCATGGCCTCTGATTTAGAGGTGCTGATCCTCATCCCAACCGCTTCACACTCGGCCCGAACCGATCCAGTGAGTGCTGAAGGTCGCGGAGCCGATGATGCCATCAGGACCACATCATCTGCAAAAGCAGCGATGAGATCCCCAGCCCACCGAACTGCAACCCCCCCCACCCCGACTACGCCTCGATATCCTGTCCATAAATATTACAAACAGGATTGGTGACAAAGCGCAGCCCTGGCGGAGGCCAACCCTCACCTGAAACGAGTCCGACTTACTGCCGAGAACCCGGACACAGCTCTCACTTTGGTGCGTACAGAGTTGGATGGCCCTGAGTAGAGACCCCCTCACCCCATACTCCCGCAGCACCTCCCACAGTATCTCCCGGGGGACCCCGTCCATACGCCTTCTCCAAATCCACAAAACACATGTAGACCGGTTGGGCATACTCCCAGGCCCCCTCCAGGATCCTTGCGAGAGTGAAGAGCTGGTCCGTTGTTCCACGACCAGGACCGGAATCCGCATTGTTCCTCCTCAACCTGAGCGAACCCTCCTTTCCAGCACCTTGGAGTAGACTTTACCAGGGAGGCTGAGAAGTGTGATACCCCTGTAATTGGCACACACCCTCTGGTCCCCTTTTTAAAAGGGGGAACCACCACCCCAGTCTGCCACTCCTTTGGCACTGTTCCAGACTTCCACGCAATGTTGAAGAGAGCGTGTCAACCAGGACAGCCCCTCCACACCCAGAGCCTTGGGCATTTCTGGGACGGATCTCATCAATCCCCGGGGCTTTGCCACTGTGGAGTTGTTTGACTACATCAGTGACTTCCGCCCGGAAATCGTACACAATCCCCGTCCCAGCCTCCAGCTCTGCCTCTAACATAGAGGGCGTATTAGTCGGATTCAGGAGTTCCTCAAAATGCTCCTTCCACCGCCCTATTACCTCCTCAGTTGAGGTCAACAGTGTCCCATCCTTACTGTACACAGCTTGGATGGTTCCCCGCTTCCCCCTCCTGAGGTGGCGAACAGTTTTCCAGAAGCACTTTGGTGCCGACCGAAAGTCCTTCTCCATGTCTTCTCCAAACTTCTCCCACAACCGCTGCTTTGCCTCTTTCACGGCAGAGGCTGCAGCCCTTCGGGCCGCCCGGTACCCTGCAACTGCCTCCGAGTCCTCTGGGATAACATATCCCGGAAAGACTCCTTCTTCAGTCGGACGGCTTCCCTGCCACCGGTGTCCACCACGGTGTTCGTGGGTTACCGCCCCTTGAGGCACCTAAGACCCTAAGACCACAGCTCCTCGCCGCAGCTTCAGCAATGGAAACTTTGAACATTGTCCACTCGGGTTCAATGCCCCCAGCCTCCACAGGGATGCACGAAAAGCTCCGCCGGAGGTGCGAGTTGAAAGTCCGTTGGACAGGGGCCTCCTCCAGACGTTCCCAATTTACCCGCACTACACGTTTGGGCTTACCAGGTCTGTCCAGAGTCTTCCCCCACCCCTGACCCAACTCACCACCAGATGGTGATCGGTTGACAGCTCTGCCCCTCTCTTCACCGAAGTGTCCAAAACATACGGCCTCAGATCAGATGAAACGATTATAAAATCGATCATTGACCTTCGCCTAGGGTGCTCTGGTACCAGGTACACGTATGAGCATCCCTATGTTCGAACATGGTGTTCGTTATAGACAATCCATGACTAGCACAGAAGTCCAACAACAAACAACCACTCTGGTTTAGATCAGGGAGGCCGTTCCTCCCAATCAGCCTCTCCAGGTGTCTCCATCATTGCCGCGTGTGCGTTGAAGTCCCCAGCAGAACAATGGAGTCCCCCACTGGGCCCCATGCAGAACTCCACTCAAAGGTCCCCAAGAAGGCCGAATACTCGAACTCTTGTTTGGTGCATATGCACAAACAACAGTCAGAGTTTCCCCCACAACCCGCAGGCGTGGGAGGCGACCTTCTCGTCCACCGGGTAAACTCCAACATAGCGGCTCGCGCCGGGGCTTGTTAGTATCCCCACCCGCCCGGCGCCGCACACCCTGAGCAACTCCGGAGAAGAAAAGAGTCCAACCCCTATCCAGGAGTACGGTTCCAGAACCGAGACTGTGCGTAGAGGTAAGCCCCACCAGATCTAACCGGTAGCGCTCCACCTCCCGCACCAGTTCCGGCTCCTTCCCCACAGAGAGGTGACGTTCCCGTCCCCAGAGCCAGCGTCTGCTGCCTGGGTTTGGTCCGTCCAAGGCCCCTGACCTTCACTGCCACCCATGTGGCGGCACACCCCCGCCAGCGGTTCCTCCCACAGGTGGTGGGCCCATGGGCTGGAGAGATGGGAGCCACGTAGCTTGTTCGGGCTGTGCCCGGCCGGGCTCCGTGGCAAACCCGGCACCCGGGCGCTGCGCCCGGCGGCCCCCGTCTGGGCCTGGCTCCAGACGGGGGCCCCGGGCTTCCTCCGGGCAGGGTCACTCCATTTCTACCTTGTTTTTCCATTGGGTTTTTGAACCATTCTTTGTCTGGCCCCTCACCTGAGACCACTTTGCCTTGGGAGACCCTACCAGGAGCACAAAGCTCCAGACAACACAGCCCTCAGGTTCACAGAGACACACAAACCTCTCCACCACGATAAGGTGATGGTTCACGGATGGTTACGAAAATAGTTCACCGAAACGTGTTTCTGAAAACAATTTAAGCAAGAAATAGGCCGTGAAGTTGCTGAATCTGTCTGTTTTTTTGATCGACAAAGGTAAGTTTGAAAGATTTTCGTCAGAATTTGAGAGGCGTTCGTCACGCTAACATAAGTGCACTGATTCGCTAGTCAAGAACTCCACCAATCAGATTGGTCATTGAGTCCGACTGCCCGCCCTCTGATTCAACATGTAAAATCGGCCAAAGTGAAGGGCGATGGACGACGGCACGAACACACCGAACAGACTCGAGTCACTGACCTCGTCAGACTGTCCGATTATCTGGTTGGTGTGTCAGAGCCTTTAGTTAAACAGCTCGTTAAACCAACCCTTTCAAGTTACGCACCTCTCTTGCGGTCCTCAGACAGACGTCTCTATTTGGGGGGTAATTAGTCACTTATGTCCAGCACCAGGAAGTAAAATTGCCTTAAAAGCAAGAGCAAATTTCTAAATAAAAGCATGCAATTAAAATCAAGCAGGATAATAAAACACAATACATAAAATCAAGCAAAATTAAACATATATAAAACAACCAATAAACCCATTACTTCTGCCCTGTGACAAAATGTAAAATATGAACAAGGCATACTTTGTAACATTGTTGCTAGGCACCATGATATCAACATAATTTACAGTAAACGTCAATCTGGTTTACTGAACATTAAGCATTTTATAGTATAAATGTAAGAGTCCATAAAAAGGAAGGCCAAGGTGGACTAGATGGAGGACAACTTCCATTATTCTACTCTCATACTTTAACCATTTCTTAACCTTCTAATAACAGTTAATTGCATATTACTGTAGCTATTTGTGTCCTATTATTCAATTTCATTAAGAAATGTTGCCTGAAAAAGGTTGCTTTCTTGGACCAGTCTGGAAGGGGAGAAGTTAAAAAATAGATTTTAGTTTTTTCTATATGGAGTTCATAAATCACATGTTGTATCTACCTCCCCTGTACAGATGAAACACTTTCCATCAGTGTGCCACAGCAGCACTCATAGTTCCGTTGTGATGGTGACATGGCCGTCAGTGTTGACAGGGTATCAGCTGCTATCGTCTGGACTGTCCAGCTACTGGCGCCGCACTCAGAGGGGCTTCTGCACCACCAGACTTTGGACATGGAGACACTCAGACAGACACATGAGACAGCTTGAAGAGAACCGCTGTAGATGTGGAATAGGTAGAGAGACCACTTTCTGGTACAGTACTGTTGAATCTTGACATAATGTCATTATTATGTGTGTACGATGGATGGGAATCAGATTTGCAAAGACGGCTATCAGCAAGTTCACTGAAACGCTGCTCTCGCCATGGTAACACATCAGCTTTCTGCATATCATCCACAGTATTCAAAATGTATTTCCATGACACTATTAATCAGAGGTGTCAAGTAAGTGTAGCGTGTAAAACAACCATTCAGTAATGTGAACTGGAATGGAAAGATCATTCCTCAGTTTCTAACTTTCTGCTCTGGTCTAAAAACGCTAACAGCTGCTGATTTGTAGCATGACAAGGCACAGGCCACTGAAAGAGACAAAGACAGACACGCTGAAGAACAAGACAGATGACAGACCCCCAAACTATTCTACATACTTGAGACTGCCACTTGGTAAAATCAAAAGAGCCACTGCAGAGATGAATGAAGAGCTAGGGAGCTGACGAGAACAATATTTAGCATCGTGGGACTGATGGGGGAGAAAAATGACAATGCTGGACCCCAAACAAGTAAGAGCTATAATTCATGAGAAATGTACAGTGAAACAATTTGTCATCTCTGTTAAAAGCACCTTGATAACAGCTGTGTTATCTCTTTAGAGAATTGCTTATCCACGATTACAGAAACTCACTACATTCAACTTTGCTATTTCACACACAAGGGTTTCTGTAAGTTAATGCGGCGCAAGCAAACAAATACACATGCACAATGACACTCTCTCTTTCTCTCTCTCTCACACACACACACACACACACACACACACTTACAAATACAGCCACACTGCAGGGACCATCTGACAAGGCCAAAGTGATGTTGGTTTCAGGGGACCGTGAGTTGGTCCCTCCACAGATGGGCCGGGGCCCTGCACCCTCTCCCTAATGCTCCATTCTGCAGCTGTGTGAGATTAGCTAGGTACCATCAATGCTAATTTGTGCTGATACAACCAAAACTTTTATTGAGATGAGGAAAAAAAGGAGATAAACCCACACACCCTTGGTACATCGAAGATGTCTCCTTGAGTCTGCTGCAGAGGCTGCAGGTGTATACTGCACAGAGGCCAAGGTGGGTATCTAAATACATTATTATTAATGTTTGTTATAACTTCATGTTATGATCATTTCTAGGAATTTGAACGATCTTCTTAAGCTTTATGGAGGATTATACCGTGTCATTTACCAACATTTTACAACATACTTTACAGGGCAGTAATGTCCGAACTTGTGACGTATTCAGAGATTTTGATTTGCTTCAGTTTTTGTTCATCGAAGGTCTAGGGTATAAAACATTTGGCAAGGCGAGGCATATTTATTTGTATAGCACGTTTTATACACCAGGGCAAGTCATAGTGCTTAACAGGGCAGTGTTGTAGTATTCAAGACCTCGAGGTATGGCTCTCAAGACCATTTTTTGAAGGTCTCGGTCTCGTCTCGAAATCGACCACATTCTTGTCTCGGTCTCAGATGAGACGATGAGAGGACTCAAGATTTTATTTCAAGACTGGTCAAGACCACAACTGCAGGAATATCACTAAATTGCCTGTGTATCGTCTGCTTTATGTGTTAACATAATTACTGTGATTGGATGTAAAATTTCCTGCTTCAAATGCAACCAATAACTTAACTCATTTCTAGATTGAAATGTGTCTGTTAACCCCCGTTCCCTCCCCCCACCACCCCTTAACACACACTCCAAAAGTGAATGTAGTTGACAGGAGAAGAAGCTCTGGCTGTCTGGGAGATGTTAGCCAAATCCTTGGTAATATTTTATTTATTACATTTTATTTATTATATTTTGTTATACGAGTTTATTTGCAAAACAACATTTAAAAGAAAACACACAGCAGTTTGTAAATTCTGCAATGTAACACTGATTGAGACAGCTAGGGCAACCTACATTTTTTAGTAGCTTTTTAAGTTTTAAGTAGCTTTGTGGGCGGATCTCGGCCGCTGTTGCTATTATAACGGTGGGATAAATGACTCTTGTGCCCGACGCAAATCTAAAATGGGTTGGTCTGAAGTAGCTAGGTGTGGTTTGGGTATAACGTGCAATAAACCAATCAGAGGGTCATCTCACATTCCCTTTAAGAGCAGGCGCTTGTTCCATGGCGGATTGCTATTATAATGGCGGATTTGCCTGGCGCACCCCAGCGGGAGCTGTCCGGGATGCGGAAAAGTAATAAATGCCCATCTTGACCGGGTGGCGATGTTGCTGCGGCCTCTCGGGCACATCTCCTCAAGTCTGGAGAGGATTGCTGCAGCCATGGAGCGTGGGCCTCCAAACGCACCACCTGCTCCTGTTGTGCCCCTTCCTCCTCCCCCCACTCCATCTCCGTCCACCCGCTCCACCAGGAGTACATCGCGCATTGCCACTCTAATATTTCCTCATTTATGTCATCAACACATCCATGATTCATGGAAATGTGTAAAACACAACAAGCCACAAAGAATCCTGCATCTTATTGAGGACTGTACTGTAAAGTGCCTCCTGACCGATCCAAACACCTGAAGCGCATTTTCAGTAATATTTTCCCTTGTATTTATGTATGGTTTGCAAAAATGGGAACTGCTGCGTGTAGATGAAAGAAGCAAAGTGTATGCGCGTTGTGCACACGCTACATTATAGCCAAGCATGCGCCCCTAAAATAGCATCTGAATAACACGCTACTGACTTTAGACTAGCGCCACTGACTTTAGACCAGGTTTTTACTGGTCAGTAGCGGAATTGTTTTCTGAAACTGCAAAATAGCACCAGGGAACGTTTGCCCCAGAACACGCCTCCTCTTTTCGCTGAACCACCCCCGGGAGAAATAGATTCCCTAATTTACCGACGTGTGCCTGTGGAGGGAAAAGTCCGCTGTGCGTCGGGTGCAAAATAGGAACGATACATGCGTCGGTGTACAAAGGCAATTGCGCTGAGTGCAAGATAGGGCCCTATGTGTGTTGTTGTTCTTAGACTCCATTCATCCATCCGAACAACAACAACCTTGGAGCTAGCAAGCTACACGCTGAAAATTGCAGGTTTGGAAGACAATTTGGATCGTGCAGCAAGTCAGGCCAGCTTGGTTCTTTCGGGGAATGACTGTAAAGATTTACAAACAATAGGTTTACGGCATTTACTATCTAACTGGGACGTTTTGGCTGGGATTTCTATAGTAGCATATACCAAAGCAAGTTTCTTCTGGAGACTATTTTGCAGAGCCAACGTTGCTCAGTCAAATGCTAAGCAATGCCCAAGTGATTGGTTAAAAGAAATCCAAACAAACCAGAGCGCTCCTATTCTGGAATGTATGTGTTGTGTAGCCAGACCTTACTCCACAGCGCTGTGAAGAGAGATCCTAAGGGTTCTAGGAGGTTCAGATGGCACATATCCAAAATGTAGTTTGGTCCAAAGCCCCAGAGTAATTTTGTAGATGAGCAACAATACTTAAGTCAATTCTCAGAGTGACTGGTAGCCATGTTGTATGTCCTAGTTTTCGTCAGGACCCAGGCAGCGGCGTTCTGAATAAGTTGGACTTGACGAAGAGCTTTTTTGAAAGCAGACCAGTGAACTACTAATGCAATCTACTGGAAATAAAGGCGTGGGTACGTTTTTTCTAGGTCTTACTTGGACATTAGTCCTCTGATTCTTACTATACATTTTTGATGGTAGTACAGTAAGTAGACGAGGTGGCCCATTTGTTGTAATTATTGAAATTTAAATCTTTGGTTAAGACAGACAATTAATATAGCAATAAACCAATATTTGCAATTTAAAGATATAGTGGAGTATTGGCATCCTGAGCAGAGAATGAATTCACACTTCCTCTATTTGTGTTGTAATCCGAGCCGTTCTTTGTTTTGATAGTCGGTTTGGCCACACATTCATGTTAGTGCACGTGAGTGCCTTGTGCATCGGTATCAGACGCCGAGGTCTGAGACAAAACGGAATTATTTGACGAGTTTGGGAACGGTCTGGGAAAGCAATGTGAAGGCAATCACAGACCACTTTTTTCATTATTAGGTAGAAATTCCAGAGTATTTGTATTTGTAGTATTTGTAAAAGGTTTAGAGACTATGCGGTGGGATTCATGTTTTTGTTATTGCGAAGAACAGAATGTAATTTATTTTGTGTCATGGCAGAATTTTACACTTGTAAAGCTACATACAGATCATCTATTTACATCTGTTTACACATGATGCATTTATTCATTTTTTGAAACACATCAGACCTGTAAACCTCATCAACTCACACACAGTTTTTTTCTCTCTCTCTCTCTCTCTCTCTCTCTCTCTCTCTCTCTCTCTCTCACACACACACACACACACACACACACACACACACACACACACACACACACACACACACACACACACACACACACCACATATGGCTAACCCTAATATGGTAGCTCTGACTGATTACATTATTTATCATATGCATAATGTCTCCCAGCTAGCCTATTTTCCCCAGATAAGTAATATACAGTGTAATGTCATTGGCACACACACTGCAGTAGAAATAATGGGGAGGTTTGTTCACTTTATGAAATACTATTCATCACAGAGACAAACAAATTTGATTTCAGCTGTGGATTATTCACTGGCGGAGACGGATATTGTTTTCATGCAAAACCAATAAAGAGGCATCATGTGAAGGTTTTGATTACATTATCAGAGCTACAAATACAGTTGCTAATAACAGTGTACAAGTGCCTCATGACTGAATCGTCGTACAGCATGGTATTTTCCTTGGGGTTTAAATGTTGCAGAAACACAAAAATAATTAAATAATGACAGCTTAAATAGCCTGAACCGGCCTTCTGACATGCAGTACGCAGTGTTGCGTGGTAAATTCTGTGATCTCATCTTTTACTTTGATACAGATGCTTGGTAAGCAGTTCATAGCATCAATTTAGTTACTTTAAATCAAAGGTTAGAGTAGGTGATAACAGATTGAAAATTACAATTGAAAAGGCATTGAAATAGCCCTAGGCCTACAATAAAAAACTAAATTAAAGTATCTTTTGTTTGAATATATCATTGCAGTGCAACAATGCTTTGTTACAGCATCCAACTTAACAATATGTGCAGAACAGTGCCTCTGGACAAAGTTGATTCCATACCTAAAAGTATGACAGTGCAGATCATTAATTCCATTATTGGTAAATGAGTGAATACACTTTTGAAATGGAAACCATTGACTTTGTTGCTTGATAGCCTTGTTAATAACTGTTACCGCTGCTGCATTGGCATTATTCAGATTTGCTTGTAACATTCCAAGCTAATTTCATTGAATCTGACTATATCTGTTTGCTACTTTAAAAGTGAGTATGGAGATAGAGCCGGGAGACCATGATCTTAACTTAGCATTGGAAGCAGGGCCAAACAGCTAGCCTGGTTCTGTCCAAAGTTCAAAACTACGCCTACCAGCAAAAGCTCCCTAATGAACACATTGTATCACATGGTTTGATAAAGCTCAGTGCAAATTCAATCTGGAAGACTCCCTTAACTCACTCACTCACTCGTTCATTCTAATCTCTTTCTGCCTCTCTCTCTCTCTCTCTCACTCCCCGGCTTCTACTCTGTGGTCATTCATTCCAAGTAGTCCAACTAAATCTTGCCAGAATGTCTTTTAGCCAATCATATCCTTGCTGTCCAACTTTAAAATTATTTTTATAATGCACTTGCAAAAAATGATTGTTCACTCTAAATGAAGTCTCTCCTGATTAAAATATGTACACAAACAGAAATGTAGAAACAAGAGAGTTACGTGCTAAACTCTTTCTTGGTGAACAGCAGCCAGGCGCAGTGACTTCCTAGAGTTTTGTCATCACAGTGAGCCAAAAAACTATCTGAATAAATTTGGTGTTGTTAAAAAAAACAAAAACAAAAAACTGTTCTGGATTACTTTGATTATTAATGTATGCAATGTGGGAAATATGGTTATTCACTTTGATGCCAAGAGTCAGATGAGAAATCTAAATAAAATCCATCACAGCAGTCGGGCCAGTGAGGATGTCTTCGCAGCCATGTTGCTAGCGTGACAGGAGCTCAATTCTTTAAACTATTGTAAAAATCCTGTAGCTATCCTGTAGCTTTTTACATCTAGCTAAGTTTCAAGCAGCAAATATCACAAAACTGGAGTCAATTTAAAGGGTATTTATTGGATTGGACAGTTTAGGCATGAAAGGGGAAAGGTTAACCTACAGGTTAGAATTGAACATGGGGGTGCATGCTCTACCAGGTGAGCACCCCAGGCACTTCAGTTTAAAGGTATTTAACAGCAATTACAAAAACAAAACGAATGGTCAGTGATGTATCAGGTGCGTGTCACATTTGTGTCTGTGGGGAAACAGTCTGAACCATTTAGAATATAGGTTGGAATGAAAGTGGAAAGTTTGGTGTATGTACAGTAAGTGCTGCTGAAATAGAGATTTTTGGCTCAAAGTATTAAAAAAAACTCATTTTGAGAAAACAGCCTTTAAAAAAAATACTGTATGTATTGTAGAATTCCATCCATTTGCAAGACACTATAAGTGAATAGGGTAAACCATTAGATATCACCATTAAACTTCCCCAGGTGATTTCTTGCAATAAGACAATCATTTTTTGTATTACATTTTTTTTTTAAATTTTGAATATGCAAATGAGGAATTAACTACTGCTAACTTTAGGTGAATTTGGGAGAAATTTACAGGCACAAATAGACAAAGTGTATTAAAATAAACACCTAAATGTGTATTTTGGATGTTTTTCCCCCACTAGTCTTACAAGAAGACATGCTATGCAAGCAAAATAGCCCAAAAACTTAAAATTGAAAAATGTTTTTGCCTGTACCCTTTATTGTCATAAATTTGTTGTGTACATCAGTGTTCAATTTACCATTTTCGCCAATTTATAAGCTACAATGTTAGTGTTAGCGGGGTCCATGCGAACATGGATAGTCAGGAAAATAAATCTTAATAGCTACACTTTATGCATTCAGTAAATTGAACTGATTCCATCACTTCAGAGAATTTGCTCGGACAACATCTCAGTGACTGTTAAATAAACCTTATAAGCCGTTCAGCCTCATTCATTTCTGAGTAGTAAGTGTGACTAGCACAAACACTCTCTCTCACTCTGTCTGTCTGTCTCTCTGTCTCTCTCTCTTACTCAGATCCGGTGCCAAGTGGGCATCACAGAGGCATTGTGTGTTTGTCTAATGACTACCTGCTGCCTGGCACAGTTACATATGGACATGACAGAGAAATCTGATTAACCACTCAGCCACACACTGCATTGCTGCCTTTCATGCACTGTGTACGCATGCATTTGTGTGTGTGCGTGCGTGCGTGTGTGTGTGTGCGTGCCAGCATTTTCTCTCTGGAATATTGCTATTGCACATAAAACACAAAATCATTGTATTGTTTTTTTTGTTTATGCCTCCATCATTGGAGTTATTACTGAGGTCATTTTACATTGGATTTCTCCACTTGTCTGTCCAGCTTTGTTGTCTTTGTAATGCTTTTCTTTAAATTTTCTATGAATCTATAAGGCCTCATTCAATGCTGTCAAATGTGACGACCAGGTTCACAAGTTTCAGATTGCGTAATCTGAAAAGATCATCTTTGATTGTTCAGACATCATGGTTCATTATGGGATTTACTGTATTTCCTTTTCCTGTAATGTTCCATTTATTTCAAACAAATTACTGTTGTGTTGTTGCAAACATTAAAAAGACTTGTGTGCCAAATTACTTTTTTTCCGTCAAACACGCACCAGCGTTAGAGAAGAGGGAATATTGCCTTCAGATTGTAATAAAAAAAGAATTGTTTTGTTTTACATAAAAATGATACATTATTATGTAAAGGAAGAAGGTCTGACTGATTAATCCAAAGCAATTGAATCTTTCAACCTAGTCAAAGAATGAGCTCTTGTCAAAAAGAAATTCAAGCCAGTCACAAGAGAAATAAAAAAGACATAATAAAAATGTACCATCTTGTGAGAATGTTGCTTTGATTTCATTTCCCAGCTCTATAAAGATTTAAATGAATCTGTTTTCAGAAGTAATTCGGCAAACAAGAAACAACGGCTGACACATTTAGATGCCTCTCTTTCTTTCTGCCTTCATCTCTCATAAACAATCCTTCCTCTCTCTGTCTCTCCCTCCCTTGCTCTCAGATTTTACCGTTGTGTCAATTACTGTCCCAGTAGTTCTCCTCCTCAGTCTGACACATCCGCAGAGTGTGTGAGCATTCATCAGAGCTGTTTAACCCTCGCAATGCCCCGAACTGGAAAACAGCCAAGGAACCTCACGGAGGCAGCCAGTTGTCAGCGACTATCGCCCCCGCTTACAAACCCCCCGTCACCGATGAGCACATCAGACAGGGAGCAGGCCTTGTTGATGAGGAGAAATTCACTAATTGTTTGATTATACAGATCTTCATGATAATGAATCGCTACTCCACGGTTCGGGAACATGGTGTGCAACCCGAATTACCACCCCAACACTCAAGCTGTGAAAGTTGATTACTCATTAGCGGGTGACTGAGTGGCACAAACAACCCTGGCACCCCCTTTAACTTCCCCTCCTGTGATTTTTAGTATATACTTGTAACTGCTGTACAGTACAGGAGGAACAAGGGTCCCCCTGCCCAGTACCAACATTGATAGATTAAGATCGAATCCATACAGCATCACATTTTCTCCTTTTTAAACCAGCTCCTAAATCTACAAACATTCAACATTACCTTATGTCTGCCTGCAGGTTTGGAGGCAGGACACATCTGCAAAATGTTCCTGAAATACAAATCAATTTATGAAGCCAAGTGTTCTTGAGCAAGACACTGATCCCCAAGTTGCTCCCGGTGTCTGAATGAGAGGCAAACCGTACAGTACAGTTTGTCCAGTAAGGTAGAAAAACGCTATATAAATGCAATCCATTTACCATTGCTCCCAATATTACTGTTGATGGTTGCTGCTCAAAAAACTACTAGCAGCAATTTGTTCAGTCTGCTGTTTGGCTTGGAACACTACATTTACACTCTAGCGCGCAACTTCTCTATCTTCTCGGAGACAGAAAGTCTGAGTGATATCCAACCAATTGGCGGCCCACACGCAATGGCGGAAGGAGGAACCTGAAGATGAATAAAAGAAAAGGGAAAAGGAAGGTCCAGTGTCAGACCCGGAAAGACTTTGTTGGTGGCTAGGGAGAGAAAGTCTCGAAGGAGCGGCTGATCCATATGCATATGAAAGATCTGTTTGCAATATCATTTTACTAAAGATTGTTATAGTTTAACTGAACGAATCCTGAGTATTCATTTCTTGGTCTGCCTTTCAACGAACACAATAAGTAAAGGGGAAACTTTGAGAAGTGACCGGTGGTTCTTAAAAGACTCTGGCTTTTTGAGCAAGAGTAGAATCGGTCGTTTTTTTTCCTACACAACCCATGTTAACATTTCAATGGGAAGACTCATTTTTGTAACTAACTATTATTTTGAGCTGTCTAATGGATAAAACACACCTCCATGTCCAGACTGTATCTCACCTAAACAGTGGTTAAGATTTAACTCTGTAAGAGAGCCAGTTAGATTGGAATATGTGCTTGTGTCATGATGTGACTTGCCACCTCTCCAAACTTACAAACCTTATTAACAGCTAAAAAACTGTAGTATAATAACCCTAGCGGCAGCAAATTTAATTTGCAGCCAGGGGGGTCTAGGCACTCTCCGTTGGCTTGCAAGCTGGAAAAACCAAACTCTGGTCAGGCCAATCATATCGTACATAGAGTCCTACCGACTCTATGTACGATATTATGCTTATGGCTTATGGCTGCTGCTGCTGGGAACAGCGTTCTTCTGGAAGCTTTTCTTTGAGAAAAGAACAAAGAGGGAATCATTCTTAAAAAAGGAAGATGTGTGACCGGATACAGCAAAAGTTTAATCTATCAACTAGCTTCGCTACCTTCTTCGTTGCTCTGCCTGGTTATAGCGCTATCCTATTACGTGCAGAGGGAATTTGAAAGACAACCATTTATCCCGCCCCTCGGATTGAGCTCCGTCAATGGTGAGTTCCCAGACCCAACATCTGGATGTGGGTCTGGCTTGTCAGGCTAGTAGTATGAGTCATTCAAATACTCATTTTGGTGGATATCCATCCATTATGTAATTCCAGCTTTATAAATCTTTAATGATTGATTGATTGATTGATTAATGAATGATAGATCAATGAATGCATGATTATTTATATATTTTATTATTTGCTCACTATGTACTTTATATTATACGTTTTAATTTACTTATGTTATAACTCTGTTTCTCCATATTGTGATTTCTACTGCTTTGTGGACAGAATCTGACTTATTAAAAGGTACCGTGTGAAGTTTTATTTTTTACAAGTGTAAAAAACCTGTTCTGTCTGTGGCGTGCAAATGCAAAAGGACGAATATGCACAAATGGCAATACACCAACAAAGGCAAGGAAGAAGAAGACGGCAACCTTCTAAACATGAATGTTAACAATGCAGGATTTGAAATATTTAAAAAAATCATTCAACATGTTTGTTAAACCTCGAAGGGTACACTCAAAGCCTTTTAGCGATTGATACTGAATGTGAACACAAAATTTTGCTTGTCTGCAAGAAAACTCCACAGGGCACCTTTAATTTGACTTATTGGAAGGATAACCCCTTGAGATGTAGCATGTCATTTTTCGACGGGGTCCCAAAAACACAAATACATAATTATAAACACATACAGACAGAAGAGTGTTACATAACAAACCTAAACTGCAAATATACAGGTACAGACAGCTCGCTCAACCTCTCTCACCCACAACTCCAGCTGTTAAATAAAATACAAAATACCAAAAATTAGATACAATCATAACCTGCATAATAAATCAATTCCATCAGAATAAAGAGCAATTAAAGCAGTTCATCTTCAACATAAATAAAGAGAAGAATTGTTAAATACACACAAATTAAAAGCAAAAACAGGTTTTTTTAAGATGAGAAAATGAATATGTCCTGAAGCAGCGGTATGTGGTAGTAGATCTCAGAGAAACTGGAAGCTTATTCAGCCTGTTCTCATGAACCATACTTTAAAAAGGCTACAAAAAGTTAGGCACTGTAATTTGTATGATTTACACGCTTGTGCTAAATGCACTACATTGACGGCAGCTGTATAAGAAAGCAGCTAGCCGCGTAGGGAGGATGGGTAGGCGTTAAAGGTCCCATGACATGCTGCTTTTTGGATGCTTTTATATAGGCCTTAGTGGTCCCTTAATACTGTATCTGAAGTCTCTTTCCCGAAATTCAGCCTTGGTGCAGAATTACAGCCACTAGAGCCAGTCCCACAATGAGCTTTCCTAGTATGTGGCATTTCTGTGTCTATAGCTATTGAGGAGGAGAGATGGGTGGGCAAGGTGGAGAGTGGGGGTGTGGCCTTGACCAACTGCCACTTTGATCATTTGAAAGTCATGATGTCTCTCTCTCTCATGGGTGGGCTAAATTCTCTGGGCGGGCAAAGCAGAGAAAGGGGAGGTAACCTTGCTCCTTATGACCTCATAAGGAGAAGATTCCTGATTGGACCATCTGAGCTTTCATTTTCTCAAAGGCAGAGCAGGATACCTAGGGCTCGGTTTACACCTATCGCCATTTCAAGCCGCTGGGGGACCATAGGCAGGCAGGGGGAACGCATATTAATTTTAAAAAAACCTCATAAACCTTTAAAGGGGTGATAGAATGCAAAACCGATTTTACCCTGTCATAGTTGAATAACAACAGTTCGGTGGGTAAATAGGACATACATGGAAGCTCAAAATCTGAATATATGAAAATCTCATATTTTGAAACTGCCGCTGAAAACGGGCAAATCTCAACAAAGCTAGTTGTTTACGTAAGCATCCCAAGACCTGTACCTTTGTCACACCCATGGGTGTATTAAGAGAACGTCACGCCCCAACAGTTACATAGGCTACACAACTGACCTGAGATCAGTTAGTCTTCTGAATCTAGGTCGGGCAGATCTCTGCTATTCTTACACACTTTTTTATGCGAGAAATCAACTATGTAAAGCTCAACTATGGGTCGCTTTACGAAAATGGATGGCTAATTGCAAATTTTGTCCGACTGTGTGTCGGAGTTCAGCGCCGGTGCTGCCTGTGTTGCTGCCTTGCCGCATGGCCTGCCCTCCTTCACAGACTCCGGCCTGCTGTGAGCTCGAGTGAGCTCCATTACGGCTGGCAGCCCACAGCACTCCATACCCGCGCAAAGTCACCGTTTTCTGGGCTAATGACTACCAAACGCTGCTGCTCTGACAGAGCTCCAGGGCCTGCAACTCCCCTCTTCCTGCTAGCTAAATGTGAGTGAGAGCGCAGTTAGTGAGCTTGTTACGCCAGCAATCTCTTACCACAGGTTCCAGTTAATCTTTTAATGTGTGTAATTATAATGTGTTGAGTTATTTAAACAAACGACTGGGGAAATAAATGCCGCTTGTCCCCGAGTCTCGTTGATAGAGCCTGCGGCTGGATGTAGCTAGCTCTACCAATGAGAGCTAGCTAGCCTCCTCTTAGAATTCCTCTGAAATTCACAAATATTCATCAACTTGAAATCGGACAACGTTGTTAGCTTTATAAGACATTTAGGTAGATGTTGTATAAGTGGCGTGACATGTGTGTAACATGTGGTAAGAGATTGCTGGCGTAACAAGCTCGCTGACCGCGCTCTCACTCTCACACACTAAATGGGCCATTTAGCTAGCAGGAAGAGGGGAGTTGCAGGCCCTGGAGCTCTGTCAGGGCAGCGGCGTTTGGTTGTCCATTAGCCCAAAAAACGGTGACTTTGTATGGAGTGCTGTGGGCTACCAGCCGTGACGGAGCTCCAAGTACCTCATAGCAGGCCGGGGTCTGTGAAGGAAGGCAGGCCGGGCGGCAAGGCAGCAACACAGGCAGCACCGGCGCTGAACTCCGTCACAGTCTTACCAAATTTGCAATTGGCCATAAACTTTTGTAAAACGGCCCATATTTGAGCTTTATATAGTTGATTTCTCGCTTAAAAAAGTCTCAGAAGTGAATTTAATAATGAAATAGCCCGACAAACAATGTATAACTTTGCAGTGTCTGAAATATGAGACCTGCTGTCGAGTCTCCCATGTGTTTCTATGTAGTTTGCTCAAACCAATCAGCGCGCAGCTCATTCTAAATATTCATGAGCATACAGGGCCGGATTGGGACTCATTTTCAGCCCTGGATTTTCATGCCTTAGACCGGCCCACTTTACTTCACGAATGACTATATTAAAAAAATGTAATCAAACCCTTAGTATATAAGTCTGCAATAGCGCTCTGTCCTCTACATCCTTGTAATTCGGTGTATTTTGTAAAATATCACTATTTACAAGTGTTGCCTCACAATGTAGATTTATTAGAAAAGTTAACATCTTAACAACAACCCAATGATGTTGAACAATATCAGAATCTGTTTCTGTGCAAATAAGTAATCACTTAAATAACTTAAATAAAGAACAAGATACATTGTATTGCACTTTCTAATGACACCATCATCTATTTTTTCCTTTGAATATTTCATACAACTTTCATAATGGGTTACAAGTAATATTTGGTCATAAAAGTGATTATATTGTAGCTAATCTGATCATGTTTGCTTGTTCACACACTGTGATACAACAGCTTACAGTAGATGTGCCATCCACACTGACAGCAGCTATCCCACTACTGGCTCTGCTTCTGACACTAAATCACATTTTATAAATTGTCATAATTCTCAGCACAAATCTCTCCTTTTTACAAAGCTTTCTGATCAAGTCAAGTCAGTGTCATTATGGTAGTGCCGAATCATCTGGCATCATTAATTATCCCAGGGCATTTTTCATATAGAGCAGGTCAACACCACACTCTTATTAATTCTTATAATACTCAGTCAATGATCAACCCTACCTACCCAAACTGGAGTTCTGGGCTCATATAGCTGCTGCTTGGTAAACTTACTAGCTCTTCATTGTCACTGTTAGCAGCAAACTGGACTAGTAGGCCCACTAGCTGCTGCTGTGGAGCAACAAGAACAAGTTTGATTCATAAACATAAACGCTGGTTTGCAGGCACTTCTCCTAACTAACTTAGCTTACCCGTCTCAACGTCTTCATTTGGCGTTTTGCTAAAAATAGAAAAAGTTAATCTGGCCACGTCAATTTCTAGAGCTCTTCTTTTTAAATTGACGCTTTTTCAGTGCCGTTTTGCGCTTTCTATTACCCGTTAAAACAGCTTCTTTTTGCTCGCGGTGGCCTCCTCCAACAAGCACCAGTGACTTGTGTACGATGACGTTTTTTTTTTTTTTTAGCAAGGTGCTGCCGTCGGAGGACTCCGAACATAAATAGGTCATCATTAACCAGGCTGCACTCTGCGAGTGGGCTGCATGAATGAAGAGAACGGTGGGCTGCAAGAAAAAATAAATACTGTAAATACAAAAAGTGGGCTGCGAGTGCAGGCAGCATAGGGACAGCATCCATAATATTCAACTATGATTTCAACCCAGTGCCATACCTGAACACCGGCCCTCACAACCAAACAACCAGACCGGCCCACCGGGAATTCTCCCGGTGCTCCTGATTAGCCAATCCGGGCCTGTGAGCATACCATATTTGGAAGAAAAGCTCTTGTTCCAAATAGAGCCGTATTCACAGGGTAGTTAAGGGCCTAATAAAATAGCATTCAGGCAATTTTCAGCCCAACCAATGTTACATACCCCATTAGGAGACCTTAAGGAACAGTGTAATATACCCTATATAATCATTCTATCACCCCTTTAACATATAGGACTTTCAAGGCAGGGAGCAGAGTTCGCTTCCCGGGGGGTGGGGGGGGGAGACTTTCACCCAGGAAATGCGTGTTCCTTGGGAGTGTTTTAATATAAACCACAATCATTTCCTAAACTTAACTAGTCATTTTGGTGCTCAACACGACCAGCAGCTCGCAGTGCACTGTACCCAGGCTCACAGTCACCTAGTCTCGGGTAACAGAACCACCAACTACCGCTGACCTGACGGAGCACCATTCGGAGCACCGTAGCCGGCAGCACGAAGCTCTGTAGCGGCTTAAACAGCTAGCCACTGCTGCTCTGTAGCACGAAGCTCTGTAGATGTCACATGACCAGTCAGAGGTCTCCTAGTTTTTACATATCATACGTTTTAGTGTGCACAGTCGGAGGTCTCCTAGTGTTCGTATAATGTCATACGTTTTAGTGTGCAGAACTTTGCGTACGATATGATACAAACCCGTTCATGAGAATGCGTTGGATTATTAGAATCAAAATATTCTTTATATTTGAATGATCTGCATCCAACGTTTTTAGGGGGACAAAGAAAAAGGGATATTGCATACGTCTGAGTGGATATAACGATCTACATGGAACCAAAAACTGTTGGTAGGGCAGTCGAAATAAATACATTTAAAGATGAAGTGAACCCAGGGAAATTGCCTTCTGGATTTTAATCCATTTTAATGAAATGTGACTGTGAATTTAATAGTGCTATTTTGGTTTACTCTACACACATATCTGCACCTGTTCCATTCCTGTCCATCCTAGAAGAGGGATCCCTCCTCTGTTACATTTCCTGAGGTTTCTCCCTTTTTTTTTATAAGGATTTTTTTTTTTTCCTTGTCTGCATTGAGGGCCTAAGGATACAGGGTGTTGTACGCTGTACAGATTGGGAAGTCCTGGGAAGAATGACATTGACTTGACAGCCTACATGTAGTAACTACAAAAAGTAGTTTTACATATTTGACTGAATCACAACAACTGCTGGAGCTGCTCCCCCCGCGACCCGACACCGGATAAGCGGACGAAGATGGATGGATGGATGGATGGACAACAACTGTTATTTATGCTTTGACTGACACATGCCTCTGCTTATGTGCCTGAATCATTCATCCAATCCAATTCAGCAAGTGAGCTACTAATCCGCACAGTATCAGCTCCAGTGCTCAATGACCTGCATCAATACAACAATATGACTCTGTGATTGATTACGCCCATCTTTGGAGAAAAGCCAGCTAGCAGTGAGGTTGCTGCCAAGGTAGGCAGACAACAACTGTCTTAGCCCTGAAAATGTGTCTTTACAAACAAACTGGCCTGTTGCTAACTACATGAGGCAGACGCGGACACATTTTGATTTATATGCATATGCAGTGCAATTTCACTTCTTCACTTTAACATGTCTTTGAACAATGGTTGATGTGTGAGTCAACATCCGTCTGTTAATTGTTTTGATTTCATAATGACATTCATGCACCAGTTATATAAAAAATAATGATCAAAATAGCAATCAAAGCAAACATTTGAGGCACCAATTGAAGCACCAATATTGCACGGGTTTATCATATAAATTGGTTGGGAGAGGCTGGATAACAAGAGCAGTGTGTGTGTTTGTGTGAGCCAACACAATTAATTTGTCTGTAATTGCATGTACAGTACAACCCGGAGTGGGTGGCTGGGCGTTTGTGTGCATGTATGATTGTGAGTACCTGTACTGTATGTATGTGTGGGAGTGTGTGTTCTTGAGTGTGTGTGTGTGCTGCAACAAGACAAAAGTTAATGAGGTTTGAAGGCTGCTGTGGCAGCGGCGGCCTTGTCTTTGTCTCTGTCCTCTGCCACCCTGCCCAGGCCTTTATTAAAAGGATAATGCAGCAAGGGTCTTTAAGTGTGCAGCTGCAGAGAGAAAGAAAAGGGTGAGAGAGGCATAGAGTGAAGTAGAGAGAGAGAGTTTGGGGTGGTGAGCAAAAAAAGAGAGTCAGGGAGAGCAAAGAAAGGAGAAGGCAGCAGAGAAAAAAGAGAGGATGAAATAATGGTTATAAGAGGAGTAGAAGGTAGAGGATTTGAAGAAGGCATAGATAGATAGATAGATAGATTAGATAGATAGATAGATAGATAGATAGATAGATAGATAGATAGATAGATAGATTGCAAACAGTGCACATATTTTTGACACTGATAGAAGTCCGTGGAGGACTGGAATTTATGTGTAACGTAGCTATCGACACCTTTTAATTCCCTATACCTGATCTAGGTTACTCAGATCCTCTGACCAGTTACTTCTGGTCGTCCCTCGGTCTCTGCAAAAGCTAAGGGGTGACCACGCCTTCTCAAGCTTGATTTATGGTTGTGCGGAGGCTTCACGCAGAACTTTTGCCATAGCCTACTTAAGTGGCCTGAAGTTTATAATTGTGCGTTGGTGTGTTCGTCGATCTCTTAGCTGGGCCGAAGTGTGTGTGTGTGCGTGGGGAGTGTGTGGTAGAGCGAGTGAGAGAGTGACGGTGATTAGCTTCGGAGCGAGTACCGACTCTAGAGTCCTAGTGAGAGAAACAAAGTGTCTCCCCTGTTCTTTCTGACCACGGTGGGAAATCTGGGGCAGGAAAAGTTAACCCTCTCCTTGATTTCATGTTGTTTATGGAGGACAACCTGGAAATGAGTCGGGGGGAATGCAACGCTACCAAGCCACGGCCGAGCGACATGCAACGCCGAGACGTGAATTTTTCGAGAGGTGCACGTCAGGCTACGGCAAGGGTCCGTGTCTCCATACCTACAGTACGTGCGTACCTACGGCGTAGATTTTACGCAGAAGCATAAATCACGCTTCAGTCAACAAACTGCCCCAACACATTGGATCTGCCCCCGAGTCATTTAAAAGGGGACACAATATGCTTTTTCGTACTTTCTGTCATATCTAAAATGTCGTAATGTACGATTTTCATTGTTATGTAGGCATGTATGTATAGCGTTAACCTCTTAATGCATCCATGGTGCTACTAGCCGATAGCCCCGGCAGTTTGGGAAACGCTAATGACGTTAATTCAATTCAATTCAATTTAATTTTATTTATAGTATCAAATCATAACATAAGTTATCTTGAGACACTTTACAGATAGAGTAGGTCTAGACCACACTCTATAATTTACAAAGCCCCAACAATTCCAACAATTCCAGTAATTCCCTCAAGAGCAAGCAGTGCGACAGTGGCGAGGAAAAACTCCCTCTTGGGAAGAAACCTCGGACAGACCCAGGCTCTTGGTGGGGTAGCGGTGTCTGACGAAACGGTTGGGGGTGTGATGAACAGTGGCGATAGTAGTCGCATTAATAATGGAACAGTGACTGGATGTAGCGGGAAGCTGCAGGGTTCAGCAGGACGCAGCATGACATTGCAGGGCATCGCTGAGCTCAGCAGGGAGTGCAGCAGGACCAGGGCGACAGCTGCAACCAGGGTCTTGGTGCCAACGTTCTCCAGGGAAATACGCTGGGGAAAAAACATAAGCAGGCCTCGGGAGGAAAACTCCCCAGAAGCTAGGATTAGTAACAAGCATTTCTGGGACGGGCTGCACACAAATAGTAATAGTAACAGTAATAGAAACAGTAATAGAAAGGGAGAGGAGAGAGCAGCTCAGTGTGTCAAAGGAAGGAAGTCCCCGGCAGTCTAGGACTATAACAGCGTAACTATAACAGGTAACTAAGAGAGACAGGTCATAAGGAGAGGTAGCTTTTTCGGGCTTAGAACTCTCCCCCTGCCGGATCTGGCTTGGCTGGCCTGCCTCCCTCTACTTTGTTATGTATTATTAATCTAACAATTATGAAGAGAAGCAGTTGGGCCAGTTAGGTGAACACTGCAACTCCTCACTCCCTAACTATAAGCTTTATCAAATAGGAGAGTTTTAAGTTCATTCTTGAATGAGGTGACAGTCCACGTTACAGGCTTTACAGCATACATACATCCATACATCCCTCAGATGTATCATAAGATAATACCATGGATGTATTAAAGGTACTCTAAGCGATGTCACGCGTTTTTTAGGCTACAACATTTTTTGTCACATACAAACATTGTCCACTCTGGTTCAATGCCCCCAGCCTCCACAGGGATGCACGAAAAGCTCCGCCGGAGGTGCGAGTTGAAAGTCCGTTGGACAGGGGCCTCCTCCAGACGTTCCCAATTTACCCGCACTACACGTTTGGGCTTACCAGGTCTGTCCAGAGTCTTCCCCACCCCTGACCCAACTCACCACCAGATGGTGATCGGTTGACAGCTCTGCCCTCTCTTCACCGAGTGTCCAAAACATACGGCCTCAGATCAGATGAAACGATTATAAAATCGATCATTGACCTTTTGGCCTAGGGTGCTCTGGTACCAGGTACACATATGAGCATCCCTATGTTCGAACATGGTGTTCGTTATAGACAATCCATGACTAGCACAGAAGTCCAACAACAAACAACCACTCTGGTTTAGATCAGGGAGGCCGTTCCTCCCAACCCACGCTCTCCAGGTGTCTCCATCATTGCCCACGTTGCGTTGAAAGTCCCCAGCAGAACAATGGAGTCCCCCACTGGCGCCCCATGCAGGACTCCACTCAAGGTCTCCAAGAAGGCGGAATACTCCGAACTCCTGTTTGGTGCATATGCACAAACAACAGTCAGAGTTTTCCCCCACAACCCGCAGGCGTAGGGAGGCGACCCTCTCGTCCACCGGGTAAACTCCAACGTAGCGGGCGCTCAGCCGGGGGCTTGTTAGTATCCCCCACGCCGCCCGGCCACACACCCTGAGCAACTCCGGAGAAGAAAAGAGTCCAACCCTATCCAGGAGTACAGTTCCAGAACCGAGACTGTGCGTAGAGGTAAGCCCCACCAGATCCAACCGGTAGCGCTCCACCTCCCGCACCAATTCCGGCTCCTTCCCCCACAGAGAGGTGACGTTCCACATCCCCAGAGCCAGCGTCTGCTGCCCGGGTCTGGTCCGTCGAGGCCCCTGACCTTCACTGCCACCCATGTGGCAGCGCACCCGACCCCAGCGGTTCCTCCCACAGGTGGTGGGCCCATGGGCTGGAGAGATGGGAGCCACGTAGCTTGTTCGGGCTGTGCCCGGCCGGGCTCCGTGGCAAACCCGGCGACCAGGCGCTCGCCGACGAGCCCGCCGTCTGGGCCTGGCTCCAGACGGCTTCCTCCGGGCAGGGTCACTCCATTTCTACCTTGTTTTTCCATTGGGGTTTTTGAACCATTCTTTGTCTGGCCCCTCACCTGCGACCACTTTGCCTTGGGAGACCCTACCAGGAGCACAAAGCTCCAGACAACACAGCCCTCAGGTTCACAGAGACACACAAACCTCTCCACCACGATAAGGTGATGGTTCACGGGGTGCTCTTTGGATGCTTTTATATAGACCTTAGTGGTCCCCTAATACTGTATCTGAAGTCGCTTTTGTATAGGCCTTAGTGGTCCCCTAATACTGTCAGCCTTCAGCCTTGGTGCAGCATTACAGCCACTAGAGCCAGTCCCACAATGAGCTTTCCTTAGGATGTGCCATTTCTGTGTCTCTAGCTACTGAGGAGGAGAGAGGGGGGGTAAGGTGGATGTTGGAGGTGTGGCCTTGACCAACTGCCACTTTGCTCGTTTGAAAGCCATGATGTCTCTCTCTCATGGGTGGGCCAAATTCTCTGGGCAGGCAAAGCAGAGAAAGGGGAGGTAATTCCAGATCGGCCCATCTGAGTTTTCATTTTCTCAAACGCAGAGCAGGATACCCAGGGCTCGGTTTACACCTATTGCCATTTCTAGCTACTGGGGGACCATAGGCAGGCTGGGGGAACCCAGAACCCTAATGTTAAAAAACCTCATAAAGTGAAATTTTCATGCCATGGGACCTTTAAACAAGGACCATTTAAGTGTTTGGGCTGGTAAGTTGATGTACCTTTCGCAATTCAAGGTCTATGGGAAAAGTCTTTCTTGGCCAGAGGGGTGCAGTTCCACCTATGGCTGCTAAGCACATTATGGTCTATGTATGCATAAAGATCCCACCGGGGCTGGTAACGTTAACCTGTTTTCGCCTGTTAATGTGGTGTGTTGGGTTGTCAATGCTAATGTAATGGTACAGTTAGCATCATATCAAAGCTTGTTATATAACGTTAGTGCAAATTAACCAACGTAAAGCTTTTGCTGAAGGACAAGCCAACTTTTAGCAGTTAATTATTCTGTCCTCAGTATTCAGAGGTTACATGTATTGCGTGTGTACTGGTGTTACAACTTTTAGAAGTATGTATTATGCTGTTTAATCTCAGATCAAGAAATCAAGATTTGGTTACAACACGGACCGCGTTGCAATGATTAGCTACAGGAGAGAAGATGTCCGTTCTTTGTTCCAATGCAATCAGTGTGACAAAACCTGGCGGTTTTGCAGCACCCAGGTCGCGCTGAACACAAGAAGCATCAAACAGCTTTAAAGGGGTGATAGAATGATTATATAGGGTATTTCACACTGTTCCTTAAGGTCTCCTAATGGGGTATGTGACATGAAAATGGCCCAGTTGATATTTTATGGGCCCTTATGCATCCCTGTGTTTTGGCCCTATTTGTAACAAGAGCTTTTCTTCCAAATACGGTATGCTCATGAATATTTAGATGAGCTGCGCGCTGATTGGTTGAGTGAATCGGCATACACACACATTAGAGACGCGCGCTGATTGGTTGAGCGAATCCCCAATACACACACATTAGAGACTCAACAGAATCTCATATTCCAGACACTGCAATGTTTCGTTACCAAATTCACTTCTGAGACTTTTTTATGCGAGAAATCAACTATATAAAGCTCAAATATGAGCCGTTTTACGAAAATTGATGGCTAATTGCAAATTTGGTAAGACGTGCCGGACTTTAGGAGCTCCACACAGTCTGTGTAAACTATAGTATATTTACAGTTTGAATTTCGTCACGCCACTTATATAACATCTACCCCAATGTCTTATAACGCTAACCGTTGTGTCCGATTTGATTTTAAGGCATTTTTATGAACGCGAGGCGTTTTGTTAGGACGAGCAGCTAGCTAGCTATATGTCCCATTCAATACAATGGAAAACGATTGCAGCTAGCTAGCTACACTTTCGGCATAACTATAGTATATTTACAGTTTGAATTTCGTCACGCCACTTATATAACATCTACCCCAATGTCTTATAAAGCTTAGCTAACACTTATCCAATTTCAATTTTCTATCACCCCTTTAAGGCATACAAAATATATATTATTTACTTAGATTTATTAGTTAGGATTAGTAATTGACACTGCATGGCCTTGTATGTTTTTTGTTTTGAGACTTCAAAAATGTCAGTGTAGTAATGCTCATGTGCATTAGATTTAATCATAACAGTTTTGGTAATTTAATAAGTTGTTTAACATGCCATTTTTAAATATCAACCACGACGGCTGAGCCAAGCGGTCTCCAAAATTCCTGTTTGCGATGAAGCGCCGCTCCTGTTGCCAAGCAACCTTGACAGCTGCAGCTGATAAGTGGACAAAACTTTAACTACAGCACCAAAATGGAGCCAGAAGGTTTTTTTTATTTTTTATTTTACCATTTGGCCAAGTGAATGAGAGAGGAAATAAATAATAAACCCTGCATGTGAACATCTCTTGTCTCCAAGCACAGAGCTCCTGTCAGCTCACAGCGGGGACTTTGAGCATGACAGGCCAGCCAGATATCTAGCTACCCAGACAGAGCTAGCTAGCGTCAAGCCAGTTTGTGGAGCTCCTCAACTCTGAAGCAAATTTGGAGCAAATATTTTATTTGCCATCAATTTTCATAACACTGCCTAAATTAGACACCTACACAATTAATTTCTCGTCTGAAACAAGTGAAAGTGAATACAATGATGAAATAGCAGATGAAAATTGTAAAAAGGAAATCTTGGTTGGTGGTCATTTGTGTTTGCCTACAGCTTCTGCTTAAATGCAATGAATGCTGGGAATCCTGGGGCTGCGAAGGATACAACAGTTGGATCCTCTGAATTCTGTAAAGGGAGGCCGCATTCGTGGACCACGGACGCAGCGACAGTGGCTCTGCAAAATTTTCTCGGGAAGGAACTTGTTTTGGTGGAACATTTGCACCCCACAAAATAAAACGCCACGTACAATATAAATGAAGTTGAGGTCACATAATACATTAATGTGAGCTATTTAAATTAGCTGGATACATGGTTAAACGTAATTTGCTCTTACCAGTGTATCGACCATACCTGTCAAGTATCCCGTTTTGGCTGGGAAAGTCACGTATTTTACCCTTCTTTCCCGCCGTCCTCCCGTATTAGTATTTTCCTGTAAATCTCCCGTATTTTAACCTGCGTTATTAAAATATAATAATAGCCCGGGCCCGAGCGGAGTAAAAAAAAAAAAAAACATTCCCAATCTGAGCTCTGTCACTAGCCTCGCGATAACCTGCAGTAGGCAGTAGCCCATAGATATATGGGCAGTAGCCTACTACAGGTACTGTAGGTGGCAGTTGTCGTGAGGTTAGTCTGTGAGGTCAGATGATGAGTGACAACGCGGGGGAAAAAAAAGAAGAAAAAACAGAGACGGATGATGGACGCCATAAGTTTGGCACTGCCAAAACTTCTGAAGGCTTTACTATGCATTCCCCATAGCAATGTAAGTTCAGAAAGGGTGTTTAGCATGGTACAAAAGATTGTTCCAGAGAATAGGAGGACGTTAGACAACAGAACTGTCTGCGCTCTACTCTTATGTAACATGAACCACTCTGGCCCCGCCCACAAATACACTCCTTCCAAAACAGTCTTAAAGAATGCAAAGTCTGCTACACATTTGTACAATAACTCACTAAAAGAGTAAAGAAAAGTCATGTGAAATGAAAAGAAAAACTGTAAAAGAAAAGCAATATGAAATGAAAAGAATGTGTGGAATGAAAATAAAATGTAAAGACAAGCAATGTTATAAATTGTAAATGTTTTCAGCATTCTGCATCAAGTGGTGATTTTAGCTTTCTTGTACACCTGTCTTAAAATGTGAGCCATACTGGAGCTTGGTTGGGGTTGTGGGACTGCTTGCGGTGGGCGCCGAAAAATTTCCCTTATTTTCAAATCCAAAACTTGACAGGTATGGTATCGACGTGTGTACTTCGTCCACAGTAATCATGCCAATCGCTTACAAAACGTCCCAGTTAGAGAGGAAATGCCGTAAACATATGCGTTCTTTTACAATCCTTTGCAGACCTGCCTTTTTGCACGATCCAAATTGTTTTCAAAACTTGCCATTTTCTGCGTGTATCTCCAAGTTTGTTGTTGTTCCCCGAAGCGAACGGCAACACAGAAAGCGGAAGCCAGGTGAGGAACATCCGGCGCGTGGCAGGCAATTATCCTGGAAATGTACTTCTGTTGATCTAGACTATACATGGTGTAACTTTTTCTTGATGAATAACAGTATCCATATAAATAGAACTAAACTGTACAGCGTCTTACCTGCTTGCCTGACTCACCAACTCTCAGAAAGAAAGCAAATAGCATATTTCCCAAAATATCAAACTGTATCTTTAACAATAGCTTCCTTCTAAATTCCTGAAATATAACTAACAACGACTAATCTTTTGTTACTTTTTGACTGACCAACACACAACACTCAGTAACAGCACACTTCCCTTCCCTGTGGATCAGTCTGCTGAGGCGAACAGACATTTTTGTAATACCCTGCTTTGTACTGGCCAATTAGTAACCTGTTAATTGGCGCAGGTGCACATGTCTGAATCCAGGGGCATCGTGATTCATTAATGGATCTCTGCAGACCTCCCGTTGGCTGAAATTAGCCCTCCTTTCGGCCAATGGCAGGTCTCAGGTGTGGCCGAGACGCATGCCTGTTAGTGTTGCTGAATACATTGTAATTAGTCAGTGGCTGTAATAAGTCTCTCTCTGTGTCTGATTGGCCTCTCCCACCAGCTGCCTCTCTCCTTTACCCCCTGCTTTGTCCATTTTTCTCACCTCTCCTCTCTCCGTCTGCCTGTTTGTCGGCTGAAACATATAAAGTCTCTTCTCTATTCTGTTTTCTTGTTTTGTTTCGATTCAGTCTTACTCACATCCTCTGTTTCAATCTCCTTCTCCTGCCTGGCCTGAATTTGAATATGTCATTTTTTTATATTATATTATTAATATAACATTAATGGTGGACCAGATTTTGTCACGCAGCAACAAATTCACAGTCTAAATGAAATATGGAGGGATGTTAGGAGGGCTAGTGTTGTTTGTGACATTTGTATTAGCTTGAAGAGAATCAACACTGACTTCAACATGTGAATACGTGTTGCATAAATGGTCGGTTAATTTATATTTAATTTATTGTAGATGCCTGCACGCTCCTCTGGCTATCAGGAAGAGTTAGTTTAATATTAAAACCAGGATTTACCTAGGATTAGTTTCTTACATTAATTCGGAGTACCACTCTTTGAAAAAGAGAAAGAAATCATACATCGATTCAATCTCATAATCTGAAGGTGTGCTACAAAGGTAAATCCATAACTCGATGGTAATACACTTCAAAACAAGTAATCCAGTTCTTTATAAATGATGAATTTTTGTTAAAGGCCCAGTGAAACGGACGTTGAAGCTTGTTGCTGAAGGAGGTTCTCTAGCTTCTGTACTGTGACGTATTTCTTAGCGGTAAATCAAATCCTTTGCATTTGATTGGAGTTTAGCGCAGTACTGAGGACTGTTGGCTCCACACAAACTTCCCCTAACCTTTTTGTTGCTGTTAGATCAGGAGGAGGATGAAAGATGAATGGGAACTTGCTGATTTATGAACAGCTCTGTCACTGCAGCAAAGTTTCCATTGATTGATTAGACCTCCGCCACATTGTAAGCAGCCACGACAGCGTGTAGCTGGTATTGTTTTCACCTTGAAAGTCTGTCTGTCTGTGTGTGAGTCAACACCGTCACAACCACTGTCATTGCTGTTGCTAGCTAGCTAGCTAGCTTATGAATCTGTAGTATAGATGTAGCTCATAACTCTGTGCTGCTAACAGTTGCAGATTGATTGACAGGAGAATGTCATGATATTATTGATTGACATTGGTTGGTTATTGCTGGAATGGAATGGAATTTACTACAGAGAATGCTGATTTTCCTAAATCTTGCCTACAAAATCCAGAGAGCACCAACCCTGTTTAACAGGTAAGCAAAGTTCAACCAACTCAAATGGATGGATGGATGGATGGATGGATGGATGGATGGATGGAGAAACTGCCTGCAGATGGATGACAGTGGGGGGCTGAAAAACTCACTTTTCTCAGCTGGTTCTCTTGGAGTGGCTCTGTATGGCCGTTTCTGTCTCTGCAGCAGCACATGAAGCTTCAGGTCACAACCTCATGGTGACTGATGGTAACTGAGTCAGAACGCTCAGTTAGAGCAGGATGGTCTTGGTTGAACTGGAGCAGTTTCTCAACGTCTTTGCAAGCTTCTTCAGCGCTTCATTCGAACTTAGGGAGCCAATAAGTCTGGGCGCACATAGGCACATGCACTGCTTGCGTTATGATAAAAGAAGAGGGCAAAGGAATGCAGATCGGTCAGTAGGACATCGAACCACACAGAGGATAAAGTAAAACAGAAGAAGAGGTGGAAAAAAGAGCGTGCATGTGGTGTAATTATCACAGGGTAGATGTGTGCTTTTATTGCTTTCAGACTTGTTGCTGTGGTTTGATGCATGCTTTTATGTGTTGTGTTTTTTTTTTTTTTTATATTGCACGGTTTTAATTGCATGTTTTACTTATGGCTTTTCCCTTTGACTTGAATAATTATCCCTAAATTACCTGCAGCTGAACTCTTTTAATGGCCATGGGAGAGGTGGAGGTGTGCCAGAGAACCAACCTATGGTGCGGTTGGGAGGAGGGACCAACGTAATTAAAGCTGGCCACAGGTGTACGGAGACCTACAGGGAAAAACTAGGAGGGAGAGCAGCGATGAGGGTGTGAGACCAGGGGACAATGGGACTGGGAAGCAGAGATGTGCCTGCCTGCCTGCCGTCCAGGTGAGGATATGTGGAGACGATGACTATGTTGTGTGCCTACCTCCCTTGGGGTATCTAGGGGCGCACTGTGGCGGAATAAATTAAGTTGTTTTGATTGTAATGTCTGTCTGCATATTTTCTTGGGTCAGCACAACTCCCCAATAGAAATTATAGGATTTTTGTTTGTGGTCACACTCCACACCTGTGACATAGTGTCTATACTTTCCCCTAAACAACAACAAACGTCTAGCTAGTAAGCTGCACGCTGACAGTGTTGGTTTTGAAGGACATTTGGATCATGTAGGCCTGCTCGTTTCTTTCGGTGAATGATTGTAAAGATTTACAAAGAATATGTTTACGGCATGTACTTTCTAACTGGGACGTTTTGGGATAGATTTCTGGGGATTGCTATGGATATACACTGGTAAGAGTAAATTACGTTTAACCATGTAACCATCTAATTTAAATAGCTCATATTACTGTATTATGTGACCAGTTAACTTCATTTAATATTGTATGTGGCATTGTTTGAAAATGTTCCACCAAAACAAGTTCCTTCCCAAGACCATTTTGCAGAGCCACCGTCGCTGCATCCAGAGCTTAGCACCGCCCAAGACGGTGATTGTAAATGTGATTGTTTTAAAGAACATCAAACCATTGAAAAGAAAACCCATATAAAGGATGAGGTCACATACCAAAACATAAAGGCATTCTTTTATGTCTGTGTGTGTGTGTGTGTGTGTATATATATATATATATATATATATAGTGTATGTAGAATTTGAATAGAAAATAAATTATTTCACCTTTAATGAAGTCACATGCTTGCTTGGTTTCCCCCTCAACCTCCTTGCGGAGCACAGGGGGGTTGGCATGCCATGTGTTGGAGCACTCTCTTCTCACAGCATGTGTGCTGAAACCAGACAGTCCTCACCCGGAAAACGGCCATGACACAATCACGTCCGTGACGTCACCTCATGTCCTCTTATTAGTAGTTTTACGAGACTCATTTTAAGCCAATCCCTGTTTTACTAACCCTATTTTTTTTGTTGCCTAAAATTAACTAGTTCTGTTTCACAACGTTAACTACATGTTTAAAACTGTGCAGAGGTGGAAGGTGGAAAGTAACAAAATACTTTTACTCACGTTACTGTATTGATTAGTTTTGTTGTGTATTTTAAGTTTTTATTTTAAGTTTTTAAAATCGGTATTTTAAAATGTACATGATTATGTTTTGGGTGAAGTAGTGTATTTCGCTACATTATAAATCATATCGGTTACGGAGTAAAAAAAAACTAACGAAAACCGAAAAGGAAGAAAAAAAAAATCACGCCCCGGAACCACTACACCAGACCTGGGCATTCTTTTTATTGTGCGAACGTATGCAGCTTCTACTTCTCTAGTTGCAAGTCGCAATTAAAAAGAAGTAGAAGAAGAACTGCAATGTGTCAGACCAATGGATGTATTAAGAGAACGGTCGGACCCCTGTGTCGGCACGGCGCGAACTGAGCGGGAGACGTTAGCATGCACGTGAGTGAGCGGTTATCCCTCAAATGTCAGCTCATGGGAAAAAAAGAGGTTGATACAGAGTGCTGAGGTAAAGCCGTGTGCTTAGTTTGCGGAGAACAGATCGCTGTGTTAAAAGGATTATAATTTGAATCGCCACTACAATACTAAACACCACACAGAGAAATACAACTTGACTGATGCAGAGTGGCCACGGACATCTGAAGCTTTGCTAGTTAAGCTGCAAAAGCAACAAGGCATCCAGGGATGCAGCAGTGGGGGCTCTTTCACAAAAGCAGAATTTATAAATCCAGGATAACCGATAAAGCGAGGCTTGACTTAGTCTTATCTGTGTAGCCTGGCTTGGTGTGTTTCACAAAGGCCAAGCCAGGCTGAGGAGGAGGGACTAGGTCGAGTCAGGCTGAAGTAATTTG
The DNA here is from genome assembly GCF_010015445.1 of Perca fluviatilis. Lineage (NCBI taxonomy): Eukaryota > Metazoa > Chordata > Actinopteri > Perciformes > Percidae > Perca > Perca fluviatilis. The sequence goes on along the minus strand of NC_053118.1, from coordinate 4,154,670 downwards.
GATAGATGCGCGTTAACCACTTTTCCTTAACCGGCCGCAGCACGGTGGCTCAACGGTTAGCACTTCTGCCTCTGAAGGTTCTGAGTTCGAATCCAGGTAGTTCCAGGCCTTTCTGTGTGGAGTTTGCGTGGGTTTTTCTGGGTGCTCCGGTTTCCTCCCACCATAAAGACATGTATGTAACTAGGACTACAGTTGAAAATTAGCCGACTGGCTAACACTGGCGCATTTACAGAAATGTTGATAAATGTGCACTGTCCTAATCAAATAAATAAACTGCAAGGTTGATAACAGATTTACAGATACTAAAATGGAAAATATGCATTGTTCATACTTTATACAGAGTGAGCAGCAGCTTCTTGTGGAAGGATGAGCGGCTGTAATGAAACGGTGAGAGAAGACGTGGCAGACAATCGTGGACCGACTGAATGTAGCCTAAAAATATACACGCTCAGAATTGAAACCGTCATAATCATACCATTCAAGGATTAGGCTACTGATCATTTGCACATATTAACCGTTGCACTATTTGCCTTAAAAGTAAGCAGAAGATAATGTTACTCAGGAAATTTACCATGAAGATCAATTTTCTAAAACGCTAGAATATGATGCGTAAATATCTAATTTCTCCCTCTCATGGGCGAAAATATTAATTTCCTAAGTCATATTAACTTCCACTGCTCGCTTTTAATGCAAAGTGTACAACTGTTCATTTTTGCAAATGACAGTGACTCATTGAATGGTTTTAGTTAAGAGCAGTAGTTGGTAAATGTATATTTTTAGATATATCATTCAGTCGGTCCACTATTATCTGCCACGCTTTTTCTCATGGACAAGTTTCCTTCTTTATAGATTATATGCTTTGCTCCCTCGTATATATGGACATAGAAAAGAGACACTGAAGAAATTGGACTCTAAAATCTAGAAACTATGAAGATAATTAAGTGATAAATAAACTTAAAACAAAAAGTAAGGAAATTTGTGTTTGGTAGATTATTTCTCTGTGGTAACGATGCTTTTTGGCAATAAATCTTATACCGTTGGAAAGCCTGTTTAGTTCCCTTACAAATGGTGCCCCATTTGTAAGGAACATGCAATTGTGCCAATGAAAAATTTGCCAAATCGTCTCTGCCATTGCCAAACAGGTTATTTTGCTGTTGCTATTGACACTTGTCACTTGACACAGGAACGTTATGTTCAGTGATGGGTCCAGATTCTGCCTATGACAGTTGGATAGTAGTGTCAAAGTGTGGAGAAGACGCGGAGAAGAACACTATGCTGATTGCTGCACAGATAGAGTAACACCTTTTGGTGGAGGCAGTGGAAAAAACAAGGCTTGTCATCATTGGAGGCAATCTCAATGCAGAAGGATATAGAAATGAGTTTCTGCGATTAGTGGCAATCCCATATCTCCACAGTCTGGGACCGAACTCTATCCTCCAAGATAACAACACTCGCACCTATAGGGCGGGGTTTATCAGAGACTGCCTCCAGAATGTGGGAGTGGCGAGGATGGAATGGCCTGCCAGCAGTCCTGACCTCAACCCCATTGACCACTTGTGGGATCAGCTTGGGCGTGCTGTTCGTGCCAGAGTGACCAACACAACCACATTGGCTGACTTGCGACAAATGCTGGTTGAAGAATGGGATGCCATCCCACAGCAGTGTGTGACCAGCATGAGGAGGAGGTGCCAGGCTCTTGTGGCTGTGAATGGTTCTTCCACACGCTACTGAGGCTCCTGTTTGTGAAATTAATAAATTGTTAAATTGCCAATAGGTCTTGTTTCTTCAAACTTCAAGCATCCAATCCACCAAACCCCAAACGAGTCAATTGCAGGATAAGCTGTTTGGCATTGGCAGAGAAGATTTGGCAAATTTTTCATGGGCGCAAACCACATACTGCTGCTCATCCCACAAATGCATGTTCCTTACAAATGGGCCACCATTTGAAAGGGAACTAAACAGGCTTTCCAACGGTATAAGATTTATTGCCAAAAAGCATTGTTACCACAGAGAAATAATCCTTTTTGTTTTAAGTTTATAATGCACATTGTAAACATGATTGTAACAGTGTATTCATCAGTTATTTCCCCCCAGCAAAATATAAGGCCAAAAACCATTGAGGTGTCCTCTCCCTGTTGTTACATGAATGTACAGTAGCCTCCAACACTATATACTGTAGTTATTGGTTCAGTGAAGTAAGACTGTAATTTGGGAGGATTGTACAATTACGATATGTTCTTAAAATTGTACAATCATACCAAATTATAGTCGTTAAAGAATACAAAAAATTATCAACTAAAATAATTTAAAGTGCATTGGTACACTATAGAAACATGCATTTACAGCACTTTAAATATTGCCCTTAGTAACAGACTTCATTTAAAACACATTTTTACAACTTTATCAGCTTTTTCTAATTATCTCAAGAACTGCAGTAATATATTATTATTATTATTATTATTATTATTATTATTATTATTATTATTATTATAACTTCTAACAACAATATGAACAGCAGTCTTCATACAGCAATATAACAGTAACACTGTCACAAAAATAAATGGTCACAACTTTAAATAACAGTACTTAAATGCACAGCAATATGCACCTGTTGTATTTTAATACAGGCTGATAACAATAAGATAAAGCCACTGCTGAGTGAACCGAAAAGGCTCCAGGATTAATAAATCCTGGCTGTTAGCCTGGTCAGGAGCAGGCTAGCTGTTAGCCTGGCTGCTGCACAGAATAAATCTCCATGGTAACTTAGGTGCCTCTGCTTTTGTGAAACTGAGTCAAGGCTAAATTGAGCCAGGATAACTATGAAATCCCGGCTTAATCCCTTATCTTGGTTTTGTGAAATAGTCCTCAGCGTTTTGATATCCCACAAAATCGCCAAAAACAGTAAGCCATTTTCTGAAGGGGAGTTTATTAAAGAATGATTGGTGGACGCTGCACTAATATGCCCAGAGAAAAAAGAGACGTTTGAGAACGTGCCGCCTGACATGAAATTAATATTGAGCAGAATTGAGTTTAGCCTATTGGTCCGGCCCTTCACAACAGTCCCTGTATCTCATGTGGCCCCTTGGGAAAATGAATTGCCCGCCCTTCCATAGGACAACATATGTAGGACGCTGGCTAAATTAATTCACATGCATCTAATTAGCTCATACGGGCTACTTAGGTGTGTAGAAGCTAGCTGCTAGTCTGGGCTGTGAACATTAGGTTCTAACCCAGAAATGCTTGTTATTAATCCTAACTTCTGGGGAGTTTACTCCCCGGAGTCCTTATGTTTTTCACCCAGCGTATTTCCTTGGAGAACAATGGAACCGAGATCTTGGTTGCAACTGTCGCCGTGGTCCTGCTGCACTTCCTGCTAAGCTCTGCGGTGCCCTGCCATGTCATGCTGTGTCCTGCTGAACCCTGCTGCTTCCTGCTATGTCCATCCATGCTCTGTTGGGCCACGCTACATCCTATAACGCCCTGCAGCGCACTGATATGAGATGAACTACTACGACTACCATTTGAAGTCACTGTTCCATTATTAATGTGACTATTAATGCCACTGTTCATCGCATCCCCAACCAAGAGCCTGGGTCTGTCCGAGGTTTCTTCCCAAGAGGGAGTTTTTCCTCGCCACTGTTGCACTGCTTGCTCTTGAGGGAATTACTGTAATTGTTGGGGCTTTGTAAATTATAGAGTGTGGTCTAGACCTACTCTATCTGTAAAGTGTCTCGAGATAACTCGTGTTATGATTTGATACTATAAATAAAATTGAATTGAATTGAACCCATTTATGGAGTCAAAACACATGATTTGGCCTTGATTTGCATTATAACTTTTGTTTATGTTTGTGAAGAAAAGAAGGATGGCCCTCAGAACTAACAATGTATGGTACTTTAACTTTCAATTGAAAACGTTTTATGGGATGGTCTGAACTAAAATTTCATATTATACCTTTCTAAGTCTTAAATGTCATGTGTGATATGTATGTTATTACATGTGTATACATTTGTATAGATGTTTATACATTTTCCTTTAATTAAAAACAAAATAATTTTGGATTTATGACCCCTTGTCCTATTTTCACTACATGGGAGAGATCCCCCCGCCCCGTTTTAAATTTTTTTAATGTAACTAAGTAACTTTTACATTTTGAACTTAAAGTACATTTTAAATGAACTACTTATTACTTGTACTTGAGTACAATATTTTATTTTCCACCTCTGAAACTGTGCCTGTTAAGTAGATGGTTAAAATTTCCACTTCAGTCATGTGTTATGGTCACATTTCCAACACCCCACCATGCAGCGGTAAATAGAAAGGTCATAAGATAGATAGATAGATAGATAGATAGATAGATAGATAGATAGATAGATAGATAGATAGATCATTTCTAAATCACATGAGGTCCCTTGGTAATAATAGTTCCATGCGAATATGGGCTTTAAATGATCTGGTTTGTGATGGAACTTAGGTCTTGATAAGATACAGTGTTCCTGTTACTGTAATCTACAGAACTTCAATGCCACACCATGGTTACTTGATAATTTAGTAGCCAGCTATCTCAAAGAAAGCCTGGCTCTGTCGAACTTGCTTCGTGGTACAGATCTCACAGTGATGACACTTGGAAATATGATCATCACAAACAATAATGAAACCATGTAGACCGCGATGCGATACATTTCTGGATTTGCATGGTAGAATGGTAAATGTGTGCACGTGTGCATAAGTGGGTTTATGTGTTGAAGGGAAGCTGCAGCAGCCTGTATCCCTGATGAGGAAGGAGGACAAAGGAGGAGGAGGGGATGCAGGATGGGTGTAAAAGTGGAGAAGGTGACAGACAGCTCATTCACTTAACAAAACAGAAGAAAGACTGCTTCTTCAGTAAGCAAGATTGGCTTCTTTGTTTGTTGATGATGGGGTTCATCATAAGCAGAGCAACAACAAAACCAACAGCTTTATCAGTGTTACTCCAAAGATCTTGGACAGTAAAGGCTTCCACTGTCTTATTCAGATTTATCCTGGGTGGATGAAGTATCCAAATCCTTTACTTAGTAAAAGTAATAATATCCTTGTATATATGTACTCATTTACAAGTACAACTCCTGCATTTGAAATCTTACTTGCTGTAAGTAAAAGTATTTGTTATGGCAACCTGTGGCATAGCCAGTGTGTGCCTGTGCATCCCAAAGAGGCACAGGCACACCCTAAAAATCAGATGCATAATGAATGTTTTGTTGATCAGGGCCCATTCTATGAACATTCAAAAGTGTTCTCGCCATTCCTCAGGAACCACAACTTCCTTGATAAAATGATCTCAACAGGCACTGGTTCTTCCCAGCCTCACCCAAAACTGGCGCTCCATGTAGGGCTGACAACAATTGGTTTTAACATCCGTCCTGAGCGATCCAATCACAACTGGACAGCTCTAAGTACATTAGTTCTCGCTTGGCAGTAGAATGTGTCTCTACATGCATCTTGAGTGACCACTTGTGATCATTAACTATATATAAAGATGGATCCACTTCTTCCTATTGTACAAAAGCGAAGCCAAAATATCCCAGATACAGGCACTGCCATCTTTTCATTTTGAAGCCAGAATCTGCGCAGTAGTGTGCCTTTCCTTGGTGGCGCCAGTTCATAGAGCTCAGAGCGGCCGTGGTCTGCTGAAATCCGCAAGATGACACAAAACACGTTGTGGTGGAATTTCCAGCTTATGAACTCATGCTATGTGAGTTGAGACAGTGGTACCCCAATCTCCTTCAGATCAGTGTCCAACATAACCTCTTGACCTTTCCAGGCAGAGTAGTTGTTCAACTCTGTGTCTCCATAGAAGACGGGAGATGTAGCAGCTGTATAATAAGACTGTGCTGCTCATACTGCCAAGGTCATGGAGGAAGTAAACACATAACACATTCTGTCTGTGCTGAGGAATTTGGGTAAAGCTTCTGTGTTTATGGCGCCCGCAATAGATTTGTTTACATTGAAGGTTCAGCTAAATGTAACGCCTCCAGCATGAGTTTAAATACACCTTGGAAGACAGGAACTTCAGAGAGTTGGGACGGCACAACACGACAACACAATGTGGTGAAACTGTACTGCCTGCCTATATTTTCTCCTAAATTGAGAGTCCAGTAAATGCTTCTGTGTCATTCATCAGCCTCCCAAAACTTCTTCACGTATGTGAAATGAGGGACACAGAGGGAAGGCACACACCATTCATCTAAACACACAAAGATGACAAAGAGCTGGATGTCGGCAAAGTATCCCTTTAATGTCTTACGAAAGGCAAAGGCAAGAAGGGAATCACATAGGCAGTTTTTTTTTATGGATAAAATCAGAAAAATAAATTAAGAATTTCTGTGCATCTTTGCAGTTAAGAAAAAACAAACATTAGCATGGCAACATGACATCATGACTTTGCGTAAACATACACGCCACTGTTATCTGTACGCATTTTGAGCATGTCTACGCCGTATACAGTACGTTGCATACAGCACATTGCATGTCTATTGTATGTCTACGACGTATTGAGAATGAGGACATACGTCATGGTAGCTTGCTGTCACGTGACAATTTGGGAGGTGTCTGAGGCCGCCCATCATTTTGGGATCCTACACTATCTGTTGCCAGGGGCAACAGTGTAAGAGCGACACAGAGACGGAGCAGGAAAGACAGCTCGCGGAATTAGCATCACGGTGAACGGGTTGGGTTTAGGAAAACAATAATGGGGCTGGGTTTAGGAAAACAATAACGGGATGCGGGACAAAAATGGCACGGTTGGGTTTAGGAAACGTGACACGCGGGATACGATCCCCGGTCTCCTGGGTGAAAGTCCTGTGTTGTTTGACTAATCCTCCCCCCCCGACCAACCTCCCTACGCGGATTTTCGCCCTTTTATACTACTGCGGTGTAAATTGACGCAATCACAAGGATCAATGGATGCCAAACGGCATTGATAAACACGCTAAAAAGGGATTATGCATCTTGATAACAGGCCAAAATGGCATACGAATTGGCATGTCATACATACGCCACTTCTTGAGATCAGTCTGAGCATGGCATGCCGGTCTCTGTTAATGCACTTCTGTCTGTGTATGAAGCATTGTTCCCTCCATCCTCTATGCGGACATGGCCTACATTTTCATAAGACACATCACAGTGACACACTGAGATTTAATGTGGCACAGAGGACAGACCGAACCGAGTGGAGGAATCCCACTGCTTTTATATAGGCCATTTATTCACATCCATCGCTTTCAGTTTGGAGCGTCGGGAACTGGGGAGACTCGTTAATTCACCGTCTTCCTCTTCGATGGGTTCACGAGCACGGGAGACAACTGAGCAATTTAGTACAGACTAGAGACAGAGATTCAACTCGGGAGAGTCCACAGTGAAAGACCGTTTGACATCAATCAGAGTGACAGTGTGGCATGGCACACTGCAGAGAAATTCAAAAGGAACTCCCTGATGACAAACAAATCCCATAACATTTTTTCACCATGATGTCGTTTTATATTTAGTATTATTATAGGAAGGTCATAAAATAATGGTGTGGTTTTTTTTATTTGAGTGAAATGAACCTACATTAAGACTGTAATTGTAAAAGTAATGCTTAAACTGCAAATCTGAATCTTAGTATAGCAGTCATGACCTTTCCAGTCACTTCATTTATTTAGTTTCTATTTAGTTCTCTGTTGTAAAATGAATAAAGAATGGTAATAAATAGGGGTGACTTGGTATAGTCAAATGTTCAATGCTTTGATCGAAAGAGCCTGATTCGACTGCCAGTCTCAAAGTAAAATCTTCGAAGCGCCGTAAAGCCCAGTCAGACCAAAGATTTGCGACGAAACTAGTGTAAACTTGCAGCTACTTGCAATGAGCCAGTCTGCAACGTTCTAAAACCTTCCAGTTCATCTTTAAAGCAGAACGACTATTGTACTAACATCCTAACTTCCGACTTCCAGGCTGTTTTTGTAGCTGGATATCATCTGTTGCGTCTAAATATGAATGTGGATAACGTTAGCATTGGATCCAAACAAATGTGCATAAACTGATCTTGTACAAAAGAACACATGTGGCCAAATGGCACTCAGAGACAAAAGACTCAGAGACCATGTGGTCTTTTAAACAGAGAATTTTGTCCTACATGTAAGTTCCACATCCCTTGCTCCAAACTCCTAAATGAAGAAAGGAGATAAGAAGGCCACAAAATGGCTGAATGACCACGAAGGAGTGGCCAAAGTGGTCAAACTCTAAGAACTACAACCTTGTAGTTCACACCTTTTCAGAGATCTCTGGATCCCCATTCGCTTAATGGCCCCTGAACACGGCATGCGGTCGGGGCCTATAAAACTTTTGGACCCACCTTTTTTCATTGTCTTCCATTGCAACCCGTTGGTGAAGGGAGCGCGCAAGCGCTTGTGCTAAAACTTCTATTTTCTGGAGAAAGTGGATTTAATTTCGGTGTCCAAAGAGCATCGTGGATCCTATGAAAAACGCACCAGTGTTTTTCATATGGGCAGGAGAAGGACAAACGTTTTTCTTCTCAAAGTAGACACGGCTCCCCTCCTTCTGCCCTTTTTGGAGGGAAAGTTTCTCCGTGGTCGCTGACGACATGGACGGTTCTGTTCTTTCGTGGAAACCTACGGACTGATGGACTACATACAGTCTTAGTGTTCTAGGCAGAGATAGAACATAGTATGTTTATTAATGTGTAAAGGCTAAAGTTGCCATTTGTTTCCCATTAATGTGATCGATTGATAAGCGCTACTGCTGCGTGTTTGATTTATTAATCTATGATTGTGACCGCTGAGTCAAATCTATTTCTGTGAATGTACTCTGATCACGGTGCATTGTTGATATGTTATGTTGAATATGTAACTTGTTCAGGCTGTAAATGCTACTTTTTTTTTTAGGATGCAGCAAAGAGAGGTAGGGGCATAAGAGACAGAAAAGAAGCGGCAGAAGAAAGAAAGTGAGATAGCAGGAAATAAGAGGTACAGAAGAAAGTACACAGACAGAAAGAAAGAAAGAAAGAAAGAAAGAAAGAAAGAAAGAAAGAAAGAAAGAAAGAGGGAGGGAGGTGGAAGGCCCACTCTCCAGAAAAAGGTAGACTGGCGGATGACAGCAGGGTCTGAAATCAGGATCAGGATCATACCTCCTGTCAGACCGTCACTCTGGATGTCATAAATTCTCTCTTACACACACACACACAACACACACATACACACACACAGGCATAAAAGCAGACATCTCAGTGGGACCTGTTTGAGGAAAACATGAGTGAATGGAGGAGAAAACACCGGGGTCAACAGAGGTTGATGGACATACTATAGTACACAGAACACACACACCTGCCCTTTTCTACAACAAACCTTGGTTACCATTCAAACAAAAAATGTAGGGGCCTCAAGGGACAACCCTGTGTCTTATATAAAAAAACAACAACATAAAAATAACTCATATACAATTAATTTGAGAAATATGTTTAATAGGAAACAGTGCAGTCTGGATTACAGTTTTATCAGCATAAAAAGGAGCATTTATATTAAACTTATCTGCAAGCTGTTTTCTGCCAGCAAACGCCGTGATTGGCCAGGTGTGTGGAGGTGAGAAAGTAAGCAGGGTTTCAACGCCCCATGCTGGCTGAGTCCTGCAGCGGTGCGGGTTCGAGTCCGACCTGCTGCCCTTTGCTGCGTGTCATCCCCCATCTCTCTCCCCCTTTCATGTATATCCACTGTCACTGTCTAAATAAAGGGAAGAGCCCCCCAAAAAATAATCACAAAAAAACCTGGTTATTTCAACCTGGTCTCACAGAATTCCGTGAAATGAACACGGCCCCTTAACTCAAAATCTGTGGCAGTTTCACAGAATCGCAAAAAATCTGTGATGGGCCCATGGAAGAATTCCGTGAAATGAACACGGATCGCCGAAGAATTCTGTGATGGGCCCACGGAAGAATTCCGTGAAATGAACACGGCGCCTTAAGTTAAGGAAAAGGTCGTGGGTGGGCTTACGTTTCCATTACACGCGGGACAACAACGGGACGGTTGGGTTTTGGAAAATAAGAACGGGATGGTTGGGTTTAGGAAAACAATAAACGGTTGGGTTTAGGAAAACAATAACGGGACGTGGGACAACAACGGGATGGTTAGGTTTAGGAAAACAATAACGGGACGCGGGACAACAACGGGATGGTTGGGTTTAGGAAAAGAAGAACAGCATGGTTACGGTTGAGTTTAGAAAACGTGACACGCGGGACACGATCCCTGGTCTCCTGAGTGAAAGTCCTGTGTTTGACCCATCCACCACCCCAACCAACCTCCCTACGCGGGTTTTCATACTACTCACTATTGTAGTCGCTCCTAATGCTATGTCATCTTCTCATTGACTTTACGTTGGCATTGTTTTCCATGGTGGCCACACGGAATTTTCACACATTCCGTGCCACCACCACGTAATGCGGTGTTAACAGTTTGTGATAATTTCACGGAATTCTGTGAGACCAGTCTGCATTACTTTTAACACTAAAGAGAGATTGTCTGAAAAGTTAATAGTAGAAAACGATTGTGGTTTATAATAAATAAGGGAGAGGTCAACACTGCCTTGATGAATGAGGCGAGACATGTTGGAAACCATGATCCCTCTAATTTTGTGAAGTATTTACTTAAGTGTATGGGTGTAATGCTCCAGGGTCAACATACTAATGACCATAGGCAGAGATGTGGACTTGAGACCAGAGGCCAGTACTATGAATCAAGATCAACATGCCCTGGATTTATTTCACTTACCCTACCTACCTACATACCTAACCTAACAACCGCAGTCCCGCATAAGCTGTGTCACGACGCTGGTTAACAACTAGTTCAATCAACCCAGGGTTTCCAAATCCAGCGACACGCTCACATAAAAGAGGCGGTGTTTGCACAGCATGACCAATCGCAAACATCTACCAGAGCCGCATATTGTATATAAGAAGAGCAAACTATAATTCTACATAAATATGAAGAACACAGACATGGTTTTACTGGCAAAAAGCAATGCAGTCGCTGCTTTCTAAAGCAGGAGGAAAGCTGGCAAAAAAATAGCCGACGCTGTAAATGCGGAAATCACAACGCTTATCAATATCTCAAGATATCACAAGATCTGACCATAATTACACTTCTACTTTCCATAAACTGCCGTTGCTTTAGCCTATTATTTCAGTTGCAACCCTGGCAGTGGTAAGCTATCGTGAGAGCAAATAAAACATCTAAAAAACATAATTGCCCCATTTAGTACATCATGATCAAACCGGGTTCATTAAATCTAGACTAGCATCGGATAATGTCCGCCGCGTGCTTCATATTGTAGATTTTGCCTCCGATTCAGAAGATCAAAATGCCATTCTTTCATTAGATGCCGAGAAGGCTTTTGATCGGTTGGAATGGTGTTATTTGTGGTCTGTCCTTCAATTTATGGGCTTTAGTGATAGCATTATCTCTATGATAAAGTTATTGTATACTAATCCCTCTGCAGTCGTTATAACGGGCAATTATTAAAGACACACTGCATTGCATCTCTCTGTATGCAGATGACATTTTAATTTTTACAAAATATCCCTCTAAATCCCTTCCACATCTTCTTAAAATCTTTGAGAACTTCAGCAGTATTTCAGGCTACAAAATAAATTGGACAAAATCGGCTTTAATGTTGTTGGGGGTACCGGAAGACCAGATACCACTTTTCAACATTCCAGTTGTTAATAGCTTTACATATCTAGGAGTGTCCATCAGTCCCTCACTTAACTTGTTAACTGCTGAAAATTATAATAAAGTTCTAAAAAATGTGGAGGGTGATTTGAATAGATGGGGGATGCTTCCTACTTCTTTCCAGTCCAGACTTTCGGTTATCAAGATGAATATATTGCCTCGTGTTAATTTTGTTGTGAGTAGTATGATCCCTTTAGCCCCACCGGGTGGTTACTGGAAGAAGCTACATTCAATCATTAGCTCTTACTTATGGAACAAAAAAAAACCTAGAATCAAAGCATCTACCCTACAAAGACATAGATTATCAGGTGGGGTCAATTTGCCCAATTTTGAGTGGTATTCCTGGAGTTTTGTTTTGCGTCCGCTTGCTATATGGTTGAATCCAGGGATCTTTGTGTCATGGCGTCCCATTGAAGAACGTTTAACATATCCATATTGTTTGTCTAGTCTGGCATACTCTAATATACCTCATAGTACAGTTAAACGTGATTTTGGGCCAATAATCTCTTATTTTTTCACGGTTTGGCCATCGTCCATCGACTTGCTAAAATCCCGAATACATTCTTCGCTCAATCTCCTATTTTTAATAATCACTCTCTTTTAATCAAGAAGAAACCAATTAGGTTCCCTCGGTGGAGTAATAGAGGGGTCTGTGTCCTTAAGGACATCATAGGGGAACAGGGTCTTCGTGCATTCCATGACTTAGAGAGAGCATATAATTTACCGGGCACTTTTTATTTTTATTTACAGTTACGTACAGCAATGCGCGCTCAGGGCGTCCCTTGGGGTGTTGAGTTGGGGAATCATCCTCTTCATGTAATCTTTGACACTAAGGGCAAAATTAATGGTATTGTCTCAGAGTTATATAAGTTTATAACCAAAGTTTCATATAAGCCCTTATCACTTATCAGAATCTGGAAGACAGATATTAACATCTCTCAGGAACCAGACTGGTGCGTGATTTGGTCAAATATATTTTTATCATCTAGAAATCCTGATCATCAAATGATACATTACAGATTTATCCAAAGGTCTTATTTAACGCCGCGAAAATTACAGCAAATGAAACTCAGAGACCACCCATACTGTGATTTCTGCCCAGACAATACCATTGCTACTTTTTACCATATGGTGTGGCAGTGTCCAGAGGTCAATAGATTTTGGCATAGTGTTTCATCTATCATGTCTAGTATCATTAAACGACCCATCCCTTTCTTACCATATTTGCTTCTACTCAATGACACATCGTCTCTAAAGCTAACTATTAACAATAGGCGTCTTCTTTTGGCTGGTCTGACAGCTGCCAAAAGAATGATAGTATGTCGCTGGAAACCACCACATACATTGTTAGTAAAGAAATGGCTCTCTTCTTACCGGGATATTGCTCAGCTAGAGCTCTCTACAGCACGTTTACATTATGCCAAAACTTTGAATATTGACTGCTGGTCAGAGCTATTAGAGAAAATAAATGAAATAATGTAGATAAGGTCAGACTTTTCCTATTGTTTACATCCTGATTTGTTTTATACATTTGCTTTATTTATTTTATTTTGCTTTTTCGGAATGTATATCTAATGTATTCAATGTATAATGTTGTTGTGCATGTACTTCATTCAGCTTTTTTATTATTATTTAGAATATTGTATTGACCGCTGTGGATCTTACAATGTGAAGGAGGAAATCAGGATGTGCCTGATATTTTCAAGTATGAGATATCTACTTAATGTATGTTTGTGATGGAGGAGGGAGGGACGGATGGCAATGGGTTGAGAGGTTGTGTGTGTGTGTGTGTGTGTGTGTGTGTTTATTTAGTTATTATTATATATATATATTTTTTATTTTATTTATTTTTTATTTATTTTTTTCTCTTCTTTTTTCTTTCCAATTGTTCAGTGCGCCTGAGCGAGTCTTGTTGGGGTGAGGTTTTGGAGGGGACAAGCATCAGAATTGAACAACACTTTGTTGTGCTTTTGTTGTGTTTTCAATGGCGATGTAATCAGCCTAAGGTTTCTTGTTGTTTTTCTTTCTGAAGATGCTTCCTCCTCAATGTATGAATGATTGTAAGAAAATAAATAATTAATCACAAAAAAAAAAAAAAAACATAATTCAAACCGATGTGTGCATTGGAAACACACGGCTCAAGAAGCCGATAAATAGCCTATACGTAATTCCCTCCGCTCAAAATCTATATCTTTCATAAAGATACCCATCAGGCAGGGCTTGACATTAACTTTTTGAGGCACTTGTCCTATGGACAAGTACATTTACGTTTCACTTGTCCATGCACAAAAGTCACTTGTCCGGGAAAAGATTTATCATTTTCAAAAAAAAATTGTGTTTTGCTAATGCAGAATTCGAACAAACCGTTGAAAGCATCCAAACACTATCAGCATTAATAAAATTCAGTTGAAACAGTAGAAACACACGTGTCCCAAGAATAGATTTCCCCTTCAACAAGAAAAAAGGATCTCCAGACTCCATAATATAAAGTAATACTTTGCACGCCGGTGTGCAGAAGTTAATATGTTGAGATTCTTAGTCAATATTCTGAGTTACTAAGTCAATATATTGATATAGTGAACCAATATTTCGAGATATTAAGTCAATATATGAGATACTAAGCCAATATATTGAGATTGCAAGTCAATATTTTACATTTTCTCATTACTTTGAGATTCTTAGTTTATATTCTGAGATACTAAGTCAATGACAATAGGTAGTGGTGACTTAAACTTGAACTTATACTATATCTAAAATAATTTTGTAGACCTAACAATGGATTTTGCAAATAAATGTTTTTTCTTTTTTAAATACAATTTCACTAATTTCTACCCGGCAGAGGCTGATTTACCGAAGGAATACTTTAAAAGGTGTAGCTACTTTACAGTTGATTATTACCTGATATTTAATCTGCATACCTGCAAACTCAGAAGGGCTGTAAAAGTGAACGCAACATCTGTGTTGTTTTTCCGTCAACAGCAGCTGCACACTGTCATACATTCCTCTACTACAGTAAAATACAGACAAACCTTTACACCGTTTAGCTGTCAGCATTTTAACCGTGTTTATGGGTTATTCCAGCTGCCAGCTAACGGTAGGCTAATGTTACCTGCTGCCAAGTGTAGTGTTAACTAGTGTGACGTGCGGCGATGTTTAGGTTGCCTCTAACGTCCGTTTTCGGAGCATCAGAGCAGGTTATGTGTTAGGTGTTCAGCATTAGTTAATATCACCTTCACCTCATTGTGGTGGAGAGGTTTGTGTGTCCCTATGAACCTGAGGGCTGTGTTGTCTGGAGCTTTGTGCTCCTGGTAGGGTCTCCCAAGGCAAAGTGGTCTCAGGTGAGGGGCCAGACAAAGAATGGTTCAAAAACCCTATGACAAAACGAGGTAGAGATAGAGAGACCCTGCCCGGTGGAAGCCCGGGGCCCCCGTCTGGAGCCAGGCCCAGATGGAGGGCACAGTCTCGGTTCTGGAACCGTACTCCTTGATAGGGGTTGGACTCTTTTCTTCTCCGGAGTTGCCCAGGGTGTGAGGCGCCGGGCGGGTGTGGGGATACTCACAAGCCCCCGGCTGGGCTTGGAGTTTACCCCGGTGGACGAGAGGGTCGCCTCCCTATGCCTGCGGGTTGTGGGGGGAAAAACTCTGACTGTTGTTTGTGCATATGCACCAAACAAGAGTTCGGAGTATTCGGCCTTCTTGGAGACCTTGAGTGGAGTCCTGTATGGGGCTCCAGTGGGGGAATCCATAGTCCTGCTGGGGGACTTCAACGCGCACGTAGGCAATGATGGAGACACATGGAGAGGCGTGATTGGGAGGAATGGCCTCCCTGATCTAAACCAGAGTGGTTGTTTGTTGTTGGACTTCTGTGCTAGTCATGGATTGTCTATAACAAACACCATGTTCGAACATAGGGATGCTCATAAGTGTACTTGGTACCAGAGCACCCTAGGCCAACGGTCAATGATCGATTTTATAATCGTTTCATCTGATCTGAGGCCGTATGTTTTGGACACTCGGGTGAAGAGAAGGGTGGAGCTGTCAACCGATCACCATCTGGTGGTGAGTTGGGTCAGGGGGTGGGGGAAGACTCTGGACAGACCTGGTAACGTCTGGAGGAGGCCCTTGTTCAACAGACTTATAACTCACACCTCCGGTGAAGCTTTTCGTGCATCCCTGTGGAGGCTGGGGGCATTGAACCCAAGTGGACAATGTTCAAAGTTTCCATTGCTGCAGCTGCGCGAGGGGCTGTGGTCTTAGGGTCTTAGGTGCCTCAAGGGGCGGTAACCCACGAACACCGTGGTGGACATCGGTGGTCAGGGAAGCTGTCTGACTGAAGAAGGAGTCTTTCCGGGATATGTTGTCCCGGAGGACTCCGGAGGCAGTTGCAGGTTACCGAAGGGCCCGAAGGGCTGCAGCCTCTGCCGTGAAGTTTGGAGAAGACATGGAGAAGGCACCAAGGTGCTTCTGGAAAACCGTTCGCCACCTCAGGAGGGGGAAGCGGGGAACCATCCAAGCTGTGTACAGTAAGAATGGGACACTGTTGACCTCATCTGAGGAGGTAACAGGGCAGTGGAAGAGCACTTTGAGGAACTCCTGAATCCGACTAATCCGCCCTCTACGTTAGAGGCAGAGCTGGAGGATGATGGGGGATTGTTGTCAATTTCCCAGGCGGAAGTCACTGATGTAGTCAAACAACTCCACAGTGGCAAAGCCCCTGGGATTGATGAGATCCGTCCAGAAATGCTCACGGCTCTGGGTGTGGAGGGGCTGTCTTGGTTGACACACCTCTTCAACATTGCGTGGAAGTCTGGGACAGTGCCAAAGGAGTGGCAGACCTTTTCAAAAAGGGGGACTAGAGGGTGTGTGCCAATTACAGGGGTATCACACTTCTCAGCCTACCTGGTAAAGTCTACTCCAAGGTGCTGGAAAGGAGGGTTTGGCCGATAGTCGAACCTCAGATTGAAGAGGAACAATGTGGATTCCGTCCTGGTCGTGGAACAATGGACCAGATCTTCACTCTTGCAAGGATACTGCCCATCCGGTCTTCGTGTGTTTCGTGGATTTGGAGAAGGCGTATGATTCCCCCCGCGATCCGACACCGGATAAGTGGACGAAGATGGATGGATGGATGGATGGATAATAATAATAATAATAATAATAATGTATACTTTATTAATCCCGCAAGGGAAATTACAATGATTTAACCCGGCAACAAGTGATCCACCGTCGTGATAAACAAAACCCTGGGTTGAACCTGATGTTATCTCATTAACACAAAATCTTCCTTCGTAGTACAGGGCTCTGGTGACTTGGACTCAAGTTGACTCGAGTCACTGTTTTGATGACATGAGACTTGACAAAAAATAACTGACTTAAGACTCGACTTGGATTTGTTGAAGTTAATGCTTTGAGACTTGACTTAACTAGAGGCATGATGACTCAGATGACTTGCGTGTATTCACAAGTTTGAATGTTAGCTGTAAAATATGAAATAATATAAGTTAATGTCATGTTTCTGTCTAACTATGAAGTATGCTATGCAGTCTTTGTCCACAGCGCTGTGGAGATAGGCCTGGCAATGCGAGACTAGCTATGCAGCGGCAGCAGGGCTAACTGTGAATCATGATTGGACGACTCAAAAAGCTCCCGTTGTATGTGGTTGTCATGATTGGATGACTGGCTGTCAGTCAAACTCCTTGCTATGGCAACGTCTAACATCAAAGTCCCCTGATGAAGCCTCATTAGTCGGACCAGATTAAATTTTATTAGATGGGGTACTAATACCTGGTCTTTTCTCTTTATAAAGGCCGGATACTACAGGTAAGAGTACTTTATGTAACCTGTGTGTTTGCTTCGACCTTTTTTTCTTTTCTTTTAACGTTACTCTATTCTACTGACAGGCTTGCTTAGCAACAGCCTTAACGTCTTAGCATACTAGGGTTAGCTGTCTAATCGCTGAACTAATTGAGAAATGTTAGATGCTGAATTCAAACCACTGTATAAATCACACAGGACAAATCGGACATTACATATAACAGAATACATTTGTTTGGTCACGTTCAAATTACAATTAATATCCTTTATAAACTTTTATCAGCGGAGTTTAACTAATCAATAACCTACCTCCGGAGCACACACGTACGTACCTACGTCATCATGCTGATCACGTCCACACACGTTTTTTTTTTTGTAAAATACATAGGACTGTCTAGCCTGACAAGTCAGACCCACATCAAGATGTTGGGTCTGGGAACTCACCATTTACCACATTTTCACGGCAGACATGCTGACATGTTTGTCAAAGTAGGGAAAGCACAGGTGTATTCAAAACAATTAATGATGGCTGCATTCCACTTAGGAGAGGCCCTGGTATTGTGCATGCTGACTCACTGAAATATCTTACTGGGACACTTGATGGAATTGAGCTATCATTAAGGTTATCAATTTCAGCTGTGCTTTTATGACAAGTCAAAATGTCTGCTGTGAAAAAGGTCCATTGGCAGGGCTCAATCTGAGGGGCAGGATAAACAGTTGTCTTTCAAATTCCCTCACACGCAATAGGATAGCACTACAACCAAGCAGAGCAACGCTAGTTGATAGATTAAACTTTTGCCATATCCGGTCGGCAAAACTCCAAATACATCTTTTTTAAGAATGACTTCAGTGCCGTTCTTTGTTCTTTTCTCAAAGACAAGCTTAACTCCAAGTCTTCTAAAGCCGATTCCTGTAACTCTGCCGTCATTATGTTAAGCCCGCCCACCGACTCTATACACGATGTGATTGGCCCGGCTAGAGTTTGGCTTTTCCAGCTCGCAAGCCAACGGAGAGTTGCTAGACCCCCTGGCTGCGAATTACATTTGCTGCCGATAGGGAAGATACTGTCTTCATCACTTGTTACATTTACCTTGGATGTTAAAAACAAGTGACTTGATTTGGGACTTGCCTTAACTAAGGACTCAACTTGACTTGACTTGACATAACCTGTGACTTGACTTGCCCAAGATAAAATATCTTGAGACTTGCTTGAGACTTAGACCAAATTACTTTAGACTTGGGACTTGAGCAAAGATGATTTCGTCACAACTCTCTCCATAGGTGTACTTGGCAAAAACAAGGAGACAATGTTGTAATGGAAGCTCGCATATTCCTTGCTAACAAAGTGATTGCAGTAGATACATTTTCCTTGGTTACTGTACAGAGAAGGGACAGCAATTTAATTATCACCCTGTCTAAACAAATAGCCCACTGGGTGTACGAATCAGCTCTGTCAAATATAAGATCAAGTGAGCAAATTGTGTGTGTATATGTGTAACTAACTATTTCATATCACCAGTGGCACTAGTGTGTTTCTTTTAATGTTACTGTTCTCATAACCAGAGAGGGCCAAACCTCTCCAACACACAGCGAGCATCAAGAAAGAGCCTCTCTATGCCACTCCACTGTATTCATTATCTTGTTCGGTGGTTCAGTAGGTGTGTTGTGCTGTGATGTGTTGTTTGTTGCCGCACTGAGCCGTGTTGGCTGTGTATACTTCCCTCCTCTCTGCTGCGCTCCCTATCACTAATGCAAGAGACATTAGCATAGTGTTTGATGTCGAGTTAGGAGACATTAAGATGCTCTCTGTTTAACAACTGTGTCAAGTGTGTTCCGCGTCTATTTACTTCTAGGACATCAAACAATGCTCGCACAGGGCCACAATGATGCCATGGCTGTGCAGGATGATGAGTGGAGGAGAGGTGGAGGCAGAGAGATGAAGAATGAAAGCAAGAGAGAGAGAGGAGAGAGAGAGAGAGAGAGAGAGAAGAAAGAAATGAGAGAAGAGCCCTCCTTCTCCAGCACTACAGAAAGGATGGTGTGAATCAGCAGCACTGACTGTGGTGTCCACCGCAGCTCTTAATTAGAGCACAGCCAAGCCAGGAAGAGCCAACTATGCTGTTCAATACGTGTGTTTTTCTTTTTCTACTGTAGTTTTGAATCAATCAGCATTTTCTTCCAAATGAAAGAAAAAAAAACTGTGTGTGTGTACATGCGTGCGTAAATGTATGCAAATGGTATCCCCATTGTGATTCTTTCCTTTGTGAGTCCAGAGTAAAAATCTGGCCCAACTAAATCTGTTTGTGCCAATTCATGAGAGGTTTATACAAGATTAAAATGCAGATAAATGAAGATGAATCATGTGTAGATTTACAGGGAGCCTGAAGACAAAGAAAGGATACAAAAGCCTCATGGAGGTTTAGAGAGACCCATTTCTCCAGCTTGTTTGTCTCCTGATCGGTCTCTCACCTGAAGTCAAATTCACTAGCAAGGACCACACCACAACAATATGTCATTTAAAGATTTAAAGGCTTGATTATATTAAATTTTAAGAACATAGGATTGGATTTGGATGGGGGGGGGGGTGAGATTGAAAAGGGATGTCATGAAGGTTGTGATTGGTTTAACTTTCTTTAAACCAATCACAACCTTCATGACATCCCTTTAAACCACAGCACATTTTTCTCCCATCCCGGAATGCTGTGTTCCAGACCCTCCTCCGCAGTGCTGTGGAAGAGGACTGGCAAAGCAAGACTAAGTAGAAGGGAAGAGGGGATGAAGGGATAAGGTAGGGGGGAAGTCGAGATATCAAAGGGGAAGGGAGGGTGGGTCGAGAAGTCGGAGACTAGCAGCACTGGTTGGCGTGAAATATAAAGGCTTGTCAGGTGATAAGAGTTGTGTTTGAGGCGTGGCCCTACTAATTCATTAATTCATTAACTTCATATGTTTCGAAGAGCGGTATTATTGCGCTGAATGGATGATGGGTTGATTAACTGGCATTCCTGTTTGTTTGTTAAAGTTGTTAAAAGCCAAGTTCATTGGCCAATCAGCTGCCAAGGCCCACTTAGGTTTCCGTCCTTCGTTGTTTTCCCTCAGATGTAATTTAACATGACTTAAGATGGCCTGCATCTATCATTGGGGTAAGTTTGTTTCTGTTTATTTTCTGGCTGTTCCAGCTAACAGGTTAGTTCATCAATTTGCCAAAGAAATTATAAAAGGCAGCACCAAAGCTGGGAAAAATGCAATAGTATGTTTAGAATTTACAAATCTGAGAAAGAGCACTATAGGTGCAATTAGAGCAACTCCAACACATTCTCAGTCTCCCATCGTGTAATATACAGACGCTTGGTCACATGCCTTTGGCGTTTGTTATTCACGCTAAATGTCTAGCTAAATACTGTAAAGTGTAAAGAAACTAGAACAGGACTGGCTTTATGTTATGTATTTGTTTGTATGTACATGCCATTTGTTCATATACATTATTCAACTACTTATGACTGAACTAAACATAACTGAATTTGTTTCAGTTGTGTGTTCGAAATGTATTGCCTTGTAAAATTGTGTATCATCTGTATAAATGTGTGCATGTGCTCGAGTGAGTTTGTGTGTGTTTGAATGTTTCTTCTCTCCACAATGGAAGAGTCAAGGAAGGGAAGGTGAGAGATAAGAAGACCCAGAAAGAAAGACGAGTGAGAGAGCAGAAGAAGAAGGAAAGCTCTGTGGAAGGCGGGAGATAAGAGGTAGAAGGTGAACAGCAACACTTGTCACTAACTTTAACCCGTCAGATTAGGATGGTGGAATTTAATGGAATCAAGGCAGGAATGGGATGGGGTGAGGGCAAAGAAGCCTTTCCGGTTGGAATGTAACACAGCACTTCAACCAAAACAGAATAAAATATATTTCATCATTTGTCAATTAATTTAATTTCAGTAACTAGTGTTCTGCATTATTGCTCGAAGATTTATTTAAAAATGTGTCTTTATGCTATTGTAACAAAAAGGAGGGAACAGAAAACATTCTATTCTCAACCTGAAATGTCTTTAAAAGCAATAGTGTGGAACTATTTTGTATTAATGATCATCCGTTACATTCAAGCCATTGCCAAATGAGTTGATACAAAGCTAATAAGGCCTATCAGATTCACGAAACTCTCCTCTGTATTTCTCAGTTTGGCTATGTTTGTAAGATGGTGTAGTCCGGTCAACATTCGCACGCAGCAGCTTGAGTGATGTGTTTAACGCACGGCCGAGAAACGACAGCAGTAGCATTCAGCTTTGGAGACAAAGAGGACATCAAAATAACAAGATAATTACCTCTTCTGAAGAGTCCAGTCATGCTTTTTTAATCCTCTGTGTTAGCAACTGTGCAGAGGAGGGGTGGGCGTGCGGTCACCAAAAGCTTCAAGTGGATGCTCCGACAGCGTTGTTGTCATTAATTAGAATTCCTCATGGGGGCGACAGAAGCTACGCACCATAGCTTTAAGCGTAAGGCATCATTATTGTACAGGTTTTAGCTCCTCTGTTATAGCTGCAAAGTCCTCTTTTGCCATGTCACTGCCTTTTCATTGCATCTTTTTTAATACATACATCATCATTATGCATGCCTGCAATCAATACCTGTCCATCATTCTGACACAGCACAGTGTTTCCGATGTGTGGCTGTGTCGACTTATAGCAGGTGGTTCTGTGCTTGGGCTGTCAAGGACAAATGGTGGGAGATGGGAGTGTCAGTGGTAAATAATGAAGAGCAATCTGTAAGGCATCTCTGCTCTATTCAGTTCCATCAGCCGCAGGCTAAAAGAGGCTACAGTAACTCTGGCAACCAGAGCTGATCAAGTACGTCAAATGACACTGTAGATGTGTGTTTAAAATGCATTTGTGTGTTTGTGTGTGTGTGTGTGTGTGTGTGTGTGTGTATGTAGGTGTGTGTGTGTGTGTGTGAGTGTGCATGGTTGTGCGTTCTCTGGAGCATTGCCCCCCTGTATCTCTACTTCCTGTATAACAATCCAGCAGAGGTGTGCAGTGGCCAGAGGCCTCTTTTCTTTGATATGAAGAGCAGCCAAAAGGTCTTTGGCTGGAGGCTGATATATGTCAATCAGCTTTTTTTTCACCCTTCACGCAGCAGCAGAAGCAGGAGGAGCGTCTGCCGTCCTGTCCGTCTCTCTCACCTACAGCGAATCCCTCCCCAGCACTGATAACACTCCAAATAACAGGTGAGCGACTGCTGGCAGAAAGGAGATTGCCTGACCTTATTGTTTGCCTTCGCCTCCTCTTTGTTCTTCACAAATAAAGGGTTTTTTAATAAACTGAAAGGTCCTCTGCCGTGGCCCATAGAGAAAATGAAAGGGGGCAGTGAGGTATGGTACAATGTGGCGGGGGAAAAAAGAGCAGCTCATCAGAAAATAACAAAGGTGCAAGTTAAAGATAAGGCGCCTGTCAGAGATTAATCCAGGCCTGCTTGATTGTTTTCTTTAATACCAGACCTGCTACAGCAAGCGATAAGTTTGCTGAGTAATTTGGTTTTCTAGGGGACGGCCAGCGAGTGGGTGGCTGGGTGCTCGAAATAATATTCAGGTGTGCTCCATAATTGATTTTTTTTTTCTTCCACCCCTCAGTTCTCAAAGAAAAATGAGATGAAACTCAAAACTGCTTTGACTTGCCTTTCTGTTCACCCAACTCCCCCTCTCCCTTCTTTTCTCTACCTTTTCTCTCTGTTCCCTTATGTTTCCCCTTTGGATTAATAAACTGGCTTTGTTGAAGACAATAAAGGAAAGGAGAGAGTGTGCTTGAGGAAGCAGTTTTCTCTTCTTGCTAGCAGCTCTATTGTGATGGTTTCTGAAAGAGGCAGAAAAAGAGAGAAGGATGGGTAGCACCCGCTGCAGATAGAAAGCATAGTTTGAGTTTGTGTTTGTGTGTGTGTGTGTGTGTGTGTGTGTGTGTGTGTGTGTGTGTGTGTGTGTGTGTGTGTGTGTGTGTGTGTGTGTGTGTGCGTGTGTGCGTGTGTGTGTGTGTGTGTGCGTGCGTGTCACGTTCTGGTGAGTCAGAGGACAATGAGTGCACAGAACAATAGATTAAAATCTATTCGTTTGGTAATGAAAAGCAAGGAAACACTCACCCTATGTTAATTTGGCTGCAGAAATAAAATATATAAATATGTTATTGGAGGGAAAGCAAGCTGAAGAAAAATACTGCCCAACTCAACTTTTTAATTTTCTGCAGCAATTACCATCCTTTCCCCTTTTCTATCTCCTCCCTTAGAGATCATTCAAGTTTCTCTCACTTGCTGTATAGGAAATGCTTTGGGAGACATACTTTAAATTAGATTCATCTGAAAAGACAGCAGACTCATCAGACAATACACAACCTCAGCTATGTGGGCAGAGTTCTCCAAATTGTCTTCTTTTTTGTATCTCAAAGGTGAGTAATAGGCTTTTGAATTTTTGAAAAGTATAGCAGCACACAAGCTATATCTCTAAATCTCAGTGAATCAATCATTTATCATCAGCATCATCATCATCATTTCCAGCCTTTATATGCCAGCAGCACTGTGCCAGATTACGTCTGTGAATTTTAATAAATAACTTGTTTTTTACCCTGAAAGAGGGACACGAGAAACAGACACAGAGGGAAGGAAAAGGTTCTTATATTTTCAATCATTTTGCCATTTTGCTGCCAGAATTGATTGGCCTCATGAATCCCTCATCTTCCTGCCTCTCTCCTCCCTTCTGCTCTCCCTCTCCCTCTCTCTCACTTCCATCGCAGCCACTTCTGCAGAAGATGGCCTGTACTCTAGGGCTGTTTTCCAATTACGGTCCAACCTTTTCACAGAAGGTCATTATAATTAGAGATCCATTTAGATTTTTTCTGTCAAAAGCACAAAATATTTTTTTTAAGTTCGTGGTCCCTGGAAGAAGAAGGAGAAAAGGCTGTAGTGCTGATCTCAAGTGGCTCTATTATTATGGTTGCTTGGACAGGTTGCATGCATTAATGGCTTCACTTGGGGGAGAGACTGGCCTTTTGCACATTACTAGCGCATGAATGAAAAAAGACATCTTTTGAAATAGCTCTCTGAATCAATACTAGGCCTGTATGTGTCTGTGTGTTCACCTCAGCAAAGAGAGGATAATGAGTAGAGGAGGACTTCATCGGGAGTGGAAGTTACTGTGGACTATTACTCGCCCGAACAAAATAAGTCTTCATATGTAATCTGAAGAAAAATGATTATAGAGCTGCGGAATCTGTTTAAGTATTGCTAAGATTGTTTTTATTTATTTTTTATTTAAGATAGTAACAAACCTGAACCTGTGGATATATATATATATATATATATATATATATATATATATAGCTTTGTAACTGTGGTGGCCTGGATCATAACCGAAATATCTACTTTCTAAGTAAAGGTCATTTTACTTTTCTTAACATTAACTGACTGTTTGCTAAACCCCCACCCCCAAACAGCAATTGTCTATCCATATCTCTTATGGACTGTACCGAGGCACGAGAGGCCTGACAAACTTGCACATGTGGTGTGTGTGACGGGGCGCATAGCTGCCGTCACGGTAGCGATGCGCTACCGAGTTTAGCTCACAAAGGCTGAGTTTAAATGTTGCCTGTGTATGTTTTGTTAGCATGTCAATATGCTCTGTTACGTATTATATGCTCCGTTTCAAATTATCTGTTAAACCACATTCATTTGATTCCATACAGTAATCCCGTAGCATTCTTGTGCACATATTTACAGCTAATACTGCGGTGATTTCTAGGCTATAGCTATATTTATCAATACATCATATTCTGTTTAAAATCATATTGTTTGTCACAAACATCATTTATAATAATCACACAACACTTACGTCTATGTTAATTTGCTGTTTATTTAGTTTAAAAGGTAACAGGATAACTTGTAGTCTTGGTGGCTTACCGGCGTCTGCTCTGTTGTTGTTAAAGGAAAGTTTGCCGCGATCGGCGAGTTTAAATGACGTTACTACATCCGGGGTAACAGGAAATGATTGTAATTTTGAGTAATTATTTATTTTGTCTGTCAGTCTTTGGTGGCTTAGTGGAATGTTTTGGTGAGTCAGTTATAAATCTTCGGTAAATTTCTAGTCTACTAGATCTGTTAATTTTGGCTGATTGTAGCTTTTATTGTCTGTTCGCCTTAGCCACCCTGTATTTTATTTGGGGTTGGTATCTTCCAATTCCAGGGATGCGCTACAGGCCTATATAGACTGTCAGTGTCAGTTGCTCGAGAGAGCTAGAGAAGGAAGGACGTCAGTCTGTGAAGGCTCTGGTGACTAGTACAAAAACGTCAAACTTGTATACAGCTGTAACTTTGTATTGTTTAATAAGTTTTGACTCTCACGTCAATTTATTTAATTTTTTGTGGAAGTATATTTTTTTTTTTTTTTTTTTTTTTTTTTTTTTTTTTTTTTTTTTTTAAATTTTGGTTTTGTTAATTGATTATTTTGCCTATGGGCCTTAATTTGGGACAAGTATAATAAAATCCCATCCTTTTTGACACCACTTTTGATTCCGTCTGAGTGTCTACATCTGCTCACGACCATTCTGTTGCATCTACCCTCAACGTTTGGTGGCAGTGGTTTCCGGGTTAGCAGTGTCCGAGCAGCACTCTATGGGTTGAGATGAGTGAAGAAGGAGCGGGTACGGCAACCCTAGCGATGGTTTGGCGATGGGAGCCAGGCCCAAATCCACGGCGTCGACGGCCTCCCTCTCGGAGGGAAGACAGGACTGCGCTTGGAGAAAGTGGTAGAAGCGATGGTGGAGTCTCAGGGGTCAGCAGCACCAGATGGAGGCAGAGGCGCGTCCAAGACAGGAGATGGAGAGGGTGGAGCACCAGTTCAGGCAACTGCAGCAACTGGTGAGAGACGAGTCGGTAACAACGCAGGAGACGGGACAGACACTTGCTGGACGGCAGCAGAGGGACCCGCCCGACTCCCGCCCTTCGGCAGCCTCCGATCAGCTCTACAACATGCCATTTCTGGATGTGCCAACTCCTCAGCCACAGACAGGTCAGCACACAGCACCCAGGATGCAGAGCTCCCTTGACTCCACAGCTTTTGGCCTTGCCACATCACCACACCTTCAGCGGGGTGGACACCCCCTAGGATGTCCCCTATGAAGAGGCCGAAGATATTGAGAACTATTTGACCACCTTTGAAAGATTGGCAGCAGCAAGTCAGTGGCCCCCTGAGACTTGGGCATTGTACCTGGTGCCATTGTTAAAGGGGTAAGGCTAGATCTGCCCTCGCGTAGCCATGAGTTTGGCAGATAGCGCTGACTACATGAAAGTGAAGCAGGCTGTTCTCGACAAGTTCAACATCAGCGCCGAGACTTACCGCCAACGTTTCCGGTCCAAGACCGTTGTGGCGGGGTGAGGGCGGCGAAGAACTTCAAGCCCGGCTGAAGGACCTGATGGGGAAATGGCTAGTTCCAGAGTTGCTGACCAATGAGGAAGTGTGTGACCGAATCGTGTTGGAGCAGTTCCTGGACATGCTGCACCCTGAGCTTCAGGTATGGGTGAGAAGGCGCACCCTGCCTGCGTCAGCGCAAGCTACGCAGACCTGGTGGAGACCTTCATGGCCGCCAGGCAATCCAGAAGAGGCCCACAACAGCAGGACTGGAGAAGACCCTACCAAGCAGCCCAGCGGGAGCCAGACAAGACATTCTCTGGTAAGTCTGTGGGTGGGTAGTGCGTGTGTTTAAACCCTCCAATAGCCCGGTGTTAGCACCATTCCGGCTAGAGCACCTAGGGTACTTGTATGCCATGGTTGTGGCCAGCCGGGTCACATTAGGCCCAATTGCACAGTGCAAAGAATGTCTGATTCAGAATATGTTACATACCTGGCCATAGCAAGCACTTATCTGGTACTTCTTCCGATGTAACAGTCCCTGTGAAGATAGGTGGAAAGACAGTTCAGGCTTTAGTTGATACAGGAAGTAGTGTATCGTTTATTCGTAAGTCCTGTTTGAAGTCTGATTTCCAGCCTGTGGGCACAGTGAGGTCCGCTGCATCCATGGGGATGAGTCTGAGCACCAAACAGGTGAGGTTCTCATTGAGATTAATGGCCAGACGTACTTGTTAACTGTGGGGATTTTGGATAAGTGCCCGTATCCTGTGATTCTAGGCCAGGATGTACCAATTCTTACAGAGCTATTACAAAGTGTTGACACAGTTGATGCTTATGTTACAACTAGAGCCCAGGCAAGAGATGGACCAGACACTGATGTTTGGTCAGAGTTACCATTTGAGAGTTGTCCTGGTGGCAAGCCTAGAAAGTCCAAGGCAGAGGCAGGCCGAAAGTGTCAGGTACAGTGATGCAGGAAGGTCTGTCCTCCCCACCGTTAGAGGGTACTGAAGCCTTTTGTGAGGACTTCCAGATGCTTCAGCCGGCGGCGCCACTCTTAGCTCGTGCTTTTCGGTCTGCAAAAAACCCAGATGAGGCTAGGGAAGCCATGAGGGAAGGTGACACATGTTTTGTTGTCAATAATGAGAAACTGTATCAGTGAGTACAGACACAGAGCAGTTGGTTGTTCCGGAGGCGGTCTTAGGACCAAAGTGTTGCACTTGGGACACAGTGTTCCATGGTCAGGACATCTGGGCAGGAAAAAGACAGAGAAGAGAATCCTGCAAAGATTCTATTGGCCAGGTTTCAGTAATGACATAGCAGAATACTGTAGGTGCGTGTCCAGAGTGCCAGTTGTCTGCTTCGCTCCAAGAGAGGCTTAAAAGCTCCCCTCATCAGTCTTCCCATTATTGACACACCTTTCAGTCGCATTGCCATGGATGTAGTTGGTCCCTTGGAGAGGAGTAGGGCAGGTTACCGCTACATCTTGGTGATTTCGCGATCACGCAACACGTTACCCAGAGGCATTCCCCCTCAGAAACACTAAGGCAAGGCAGGTGGCCAATAGTTTGCTTCAACTTTTCTCCCGTATGGGTGTCCCCAAGGAAATCTTAACCCGATCAGGGTACTAACTTCACCAGTAAGACATTGAGGCAGGTGTACTCCCTGTTAGGGGTTCGGGGCATTAAAACCACACACCGTACCACCCGCGAACCGGCCGGCATGGTTGAGAGATTCAATCAGACCCTGAAGTCGATGCTGCGGAAGTTCGTGTCAGAGTCAGGAGCTGACTGGGACCAGTGGCTTCCTTACCTGTTGTTCGCGTACAGAGAAGTACCGCAGGCATCTACGGATTCTCTCCCTTGAACTCTTGTTCGGACGGGAGGTGAGAGGCCCGCTGGACATCCTCCGGGGAGTTGGGAGGGGCCGCTCCTCGCCAACCAACTAACATCGCGAGCTATGTCCTGAAGATGAGGGAGAAACTGGACCAGCTGAGCTCCATGGCCCACCAACACCTGGCCGGGCTCAGACGAGGCAGAAGGCGGTGGTATGAACCGGACACGCACGGGTCGCTCCTTTGTGTCCGGACAGAAGGTTCTACTGTTGTTGCCATCGTCGGGAAAGCAGTCTGCTGGCGCAGTGGCAAGGCCCTTTCCACGGTACCGCGCGGGCTTGTGGGCGGTCACCTATGTAATCGCGATGCCAGAGGCGCGGGGCGCTCAAGCAGATCTACCACGTGAACCTCTTAAAGCGATGGATTGATCGACAATCTTCTATTCAAGATCAGCTGTGGGCACGGACTGTGGAGGAGGAAGAGGAACCGTTGGAGCAGTACTTTCCTACTGCGGGCGGCAAGTCGACCTACCCCTCCGTCACCCACTTGACTGCTGAACAGCAGGAGGACCTGTTGACTATCGTCCCAAGGGGCCTATTTCAGGATCGGCCAGAGGCCGAACGGACGTCATCACCCACGACATCAAACTGACTTCTCCAGGCCCCGTCCGTGAGCCGCCACCAGGGTTCCAGCGACTGATCCCGCGCTGAAGCAGGAGGTATTGGCGATGCTGGAGATTGGGGGTGATCGAGAGATCACGCAGTGAGGGTGTAGTCCCGTGGTCCTGGTGCCGAAGAAGGACGGGGGGCTCCGTTTCTGTGTTGACTTGTCGAAGCTGAATGCCATCTCAGCTTTTGACCCATATCCCATGCCCCGTGTGGATGAACTGGTGGAAGCGTCTGGGGAAGGCTGAGTTCCTCAGTACCTTGGATTTGTGTAAAGGGTACTGGCAGGTGCCGCTTTCACCCCAGGCGCACGAGCTGACGCGCGTCAACAAAGCTCCATCTGGTCTGTTCCAGTTCAGGGTTATGCCCTTTGGCCTGCATGGCGCAGCCGCGACTTTCAAGCGTCTCATGGACCGAGGTGCTAGAGGGGAGCCGAGGACTACCGCCGCAGCTTATATTGATGATGTCATTATCCACAGTTTGTCGTGGGACCGAACATCTTCGACACCTGAGTGATGTCTTCCAGAGGATTCGTCAGGCCGGGTTGGTGGTGAACGCCAGTAAATGCCAGCTTGCCCGTTCGGAGGTGAGCTACCTGGGATATGTCCTGGGTGGTGGCACCATACGTCCGCAGGTTGGAAAGGTGGACGCCATCCGTAGGTGCCAAGCCACCTTCAACCAAGAAGGGGTGCGCGGTCTTTCCTGGGGGTTGTTCGGCTGGTACAGGCGTTTTATCCCTAACTTTTCGAGCCGTGCTGTTCCCCTGTCTGACCTCACTCGCAAGACCAGTCCTAACAAGGTGGTCTGGACTGCTGAGTGTGAAGGCGCGCTCCACGATCTCAAGGAGAGCATGTGCCGGGACCGGTATTGCGGGTCCCGACTTCTCCTTGCCCTTCACTGTGCAAACCGACGCTTCAGGCATTGGCCTGGGGGCGTTGTTGTTGCAGGGTGAGGGGGCGACAAAAGACCCATACAGTTTGTGGGGTGCAAAACTGTTCCCTCGCGAGACACGATACTCCACCATTGAAAAGGAGTGTCTTGCCATCAAGTGGGCTCTTGATACTTTGAAATATTACCTTGTCGGCAAAGAGTTTGTCTTGGAGACAGACCATAGGCCCTTGCAGTGGCTACATCGCATGCGTGACTTTAATTCCAGGATCACCCGCTGGCACCTGTCCTTGCAGCCGTACAAGTTTACGGTGAGGTATAGGGCTGGGAAGGACAATGTCATTGCTGACTTTCTGTCACGTCCTGAGATGGACCTGGACGCTCTCTCTTAAGGGGGGGGGTGTGTGACGGGGCGCATAGCTGCCGTCACGGTAGCGATGCGCTACCGAGTTTAGCTCACAAAGGCTGAGTTTAAATGTTGCCTGTGTATGTTTTGTTAGCATGTCAATATGCTCTGTTACGTATTATATGCTCCGTTTCAAATTATCTGTTAAACCACATTCATTTGAT